>NC_140964.1:125700605-125878105 GCF_056783735.1 Eptatretus burgeri | reverse complement strand
GGACAGTCATGTGGCCACGTAACACAGGTTGCAATCACATCAAAATCCCCACCTGCGGCCCTTACCAGCACAACGGACGTTCCTAATATCATGAAGATCATTGTCGCCGACGCGAGACGCGGCATCCGTGGTGGGACGCGGGACGAAGGACGTAGATCCGTGCTCGCGGGGATGAGTCTGGGAAGATGACTCGAGGATGACGTCGAAGTCCTTACAATGAACGAATCTCCACTAGCGCACGGCAGGAGTCGTGGCCTCTTTTCCGTACATTGTATGGTTTAGGGAATGCAGTCGTGCTGAGAGGTATGGAGGTCGCAAGAGAAATCCCTGCATCATCCCGACGCCCGCACAGCGGCGACTGAGGGGCTTCCGCTGAACTGGGCGGACGAGGTAGCCGAGAGGGGAGGTGGGAAGCGAGAGACACCGGAGAGATAAACGAAAGAGAGGGGGGCGATGAAGCTTGGTGTAAGGTGTGGGGTTAATCAAAAATGGGGGGAAGGAAGAACGAACAAGACTGGGCAGAGCGAAAATAAAAGCAAGCAAAATATTCTCAATGAAGTAGGGTTCACAATACGTGATTGCAAAACCGAATCAAGAGAAAAAGCTGAAAAGTCAACGCAAAGGTGTGGAGGAGGATTTGAGTATAAAAGGATCGTTTGATCGAAGAGGGAAGGAAATAGGAGATTGTTCAGCAAAAGCCAAACTGCATGACAGATGAGTGAGTGCAGAAACGAGCGAGATAGTGGACATTTTGCCAAAACGATCGTTGGAATATAAAAAGATATGATGATGGATCCGGTGTTTATGTTCCACGAGTCGCTCGTTGTGAAAGTGAAAATGTTTTTTGTCCATGATGTCCATATCCGGACTATGCGGTACGAACCGACACGCCCTGGGTCCCCCCCCATGCGATTCCTGACCTCCTCGGGGAGATTTGTCCCATCACGTCCATCCAAACAATATAATAACAATGAACGCTGGATGGGGGTCATTGTCCCAGGTGGAACACATTCCACGTGAATCCTACTTGTACTCGTTCTCCGATCTCTCCCCGAGTGATTGGCAAGGCTGAACTCGGAATGACAGTTGACGCAGGAGTTGGGAAAGAATGGTACAAAAGACACATGCAAAACTCGACTTTATTCCCAGATAGTATCAGGAAGAGTGTTCAATGTACATCGGCTTGTCCGGTATCGACATGTATAAATAAATTCATACATTCCCATTCCTTGAACTCAATATTCACTTTCAAACAACGTCTTTCAAGTTCCTGAAAATAAAAACACACATCACCCTGGTAGGACTATAATCATAACTTTTGCAGGCACTGGAAAGAAGAAGCATACGCACATGAATCGTATAATCAGCAAGAAAAAAAAAGTGTCCAAGACAAAAATAAAACCTTCGGCATTTCAGGGTCCGACAGGATGATGCAGAGGTAGTGCACTCACCTTCGACCCGTCTGGCCTGGGTTTGATTCCCAACTTTACTATGAGAAGTATAAATATTTGGATTGGTGCACCGCGGGCAGGGCATCGTTGCATCGCCACGCTCGGATGGACGTTAAGCCGGGTGTCCCGTCTGCTACCATCAGCCGGTGGACGTGACTGGCGAACAGGTGAGCGAGTTATCGCCAGAATTCTGATCAAATTCCAAATTACTGCCCTTTCAGTCGAACGCCAGGCCGGGTCGGTCTGTCGTTGCGTTGAAGGACTTGGGCAGAATCCTCCCCCGCAATAAGGTAAGATTGACTGTTGGCGTCAAACTGGTAGTTGGCTCCGGCATTTTGGACCCAAGGTTGCCTTCATCGATCAACGGATATCGTTCCATGATAAAAGGTTGAGACCATGGTATTTATTTTCAGCCGTTGAACGCTTTATGTGATACGACGAGTTAATTCAGACGATGAACTCTCGCTTGAAACTGAGAAGAAGAAAAAAAGATTGGTATCGATGTGTGGATTTGCTTCTCGTTTTATGCAAACCATACAGGGGTTTACGGAGTAGTTCAAGTGTTTTGTCTCATTATTTCTACAAATGATAATTCCAAGCAAAGAACAGTCATTTGTTCTGTAGGTAGATGCTTGACCATGATCTCGTCGTTCATTAACAAGCACCTATGGCAGCACAAGAGAATCAGAGGAGCACGAGTGATGAACGAAGGAAGCCTTTTCATGTCTGCTTCAATAACCCACAGATCAAAAAGCTTAGTGGCATTTGGGCAAGGTTTGCAGATAAACCGAGTTAAACCAGAACTAAAGTTTGAAAAAGGTAAATAAAATGACGAGTCCCATCGGGAATAAAATACATTTGTCTTGCTTTCCATGCTGTATGTAACTGTCAACGTACGTAGATGACCGGTGATGAACCTCGGAGCCCACATTTCAACGCTCCGGTTTTGTTCCACGTGAGTTCGTAAAAAAAAAAAAATCAAAGCTCACATTGCAAATGCTGCGTGCATGGTCTGGCCGAGCATGTCCCGCAGTAAAACTAGACGGAAGATCACTCCGAACAACCATTGCTCCTGGAACCACCTCGTACATAATTGGAGTAAATCCAACAGCAATTACGTTTACAATCAGTCACGATGACAAAGCTCTTGCCGTGTGGAAGCTTGTTTACATCATCCCACGATATATTGGTGAAGGATGATTATATGTGTACTTGCGTCGTCATGATGTACCATGATCTAAGCACAACTTGATGCTCAACACTGCTGCATGATATTCAACCATTAGGTGATGTGCAAGCGATGCACAGGTTGCTCCAAAATTACCAAAAAGACGAATAGCTGACCTTTCCTGTGGAAAGCCAAAATAACATGGTCAAGTGCAACACACCGTTCGAAGGCCGTTTTTGTTAAACTGTTCCGTACAGAAGCAGCAAAAAAAAAAAAAAACCCCAAAAAACCTGCAAGTTTCTCAAAGTCAATGTTCGAAGGTAAAGGCTGCAAGAAAACGTTGAAGCAGGGCCGACAGACCCGAATCTGGATGGCAATCTTGCGACGTGCTCAAGAACATTTCCTGTCTACCAAGCTGTTTATCCTGGTGACAAATCTTTCTGATGGGTTGTTTTCTCGTCACGAGACGAGACGAGCGTTATCATAAAAGTAACTTCGCCATGTCCTAGTAGAAGCAGACAGTGTGCAAGAAAGACTTTCCGCTCTTGTCCTCAAATTCCTGCAGTAATTCATCCATTTCATTGTCCATGTCTTCCGTGAGCTGAATCTGGGACGAAACAAAAGAGCGAGAGTACACAATACATCACCAGTGATTAACTCAAGTGAATCTAAACTTTTGCAAACTCTGCTTATGTTGTTGTGAAGTCCCCGATGTTATTGGGAGCATTTGGTGGCAGAGATAATAAAGCAGCACAGTGAGGGTCACAATTAATGAGTCCTTTCTCCAACATCAACACTGCCTGTCCCAAGTTATGACCGCCCGTAAGGAACCTCCTAAAGAATCATCCCTTTAGCGCAGACCAAATCTCAACCTCGCTTCGCTCGGACTCGGTCGAGTTTTTTTTTTAACCATAACTGAAGAACGTACAGATTCTGTGCAGTACCTTCGGCCACAGAAAGTTGTTTAAGAACGGGCTCCTGGTATTAGGTGAACTGCAAGACCTAAGGGCTCGACTCATGTGCTCAGGCTACCTTAGACAAAGTTCAACAAAGTTGATTTTTTTCCCCTTGAATGTGGATTGCACAAGCTAACTGCACCCGTTCC
The DNA here is from genome assembly GCF_056783735.1 of Eptatretus burgeri. Lineage (NCBI taxonomy): Eukaryota > Metazoa > Chordata > Myxini > Myxiniformes > Myxinidae > Eptatretus > Eptatretus burgeri. The sequence goes on along the minus strand of NC_140964.1, from coordinate 125,874,381 downwards.
TGAGAGTCCGTTTATCCGCATGATTGCAGTCTAAATCAACGACGTCACATGCACACAGCTTTCACGGAGCAATGAAATGGGCTTATAAATTTTAGCTTTAAATACACATGCTAAATTATAAAAGCTAGCATTTAAAACCCATCACTTCGCTGACTAGTTTAATCCAAAGATGGCAGGTTTTCCTTCACAAACATATTGCAGGTATATTTATGAGTTTCAACGAGAATGGAAAATGAAGTGAAACACCCCCAAAAAGGATCTTTTAAAACACTAATTTTTGTTGTTGCTGCTGCTGCTGCTGTTGCTGCTGCTGCTGCAGGCATGGCTACGAACGAGATGTGTTCCATGAAAGTAGTGTGTACAGGGAAAAAGCATGGAGCGGAAAATATTTTCCCATCCACATCGTGTTACAAATCGAAGATGCATTCCTGGGCGGAGAATAACACCTCGGCAAATGTCATCATACACTCCGGGAGGGTGGTGGGAGCGAGGAGGATGGGGGAGAGAGGAGGGGGGAAGTGTGGAGGGGAGGGAGTTTGGGAGGTGATGCACATGAGGGGAGGAGGTTCTGGACTTGCATTTGGTTTGTGGACTTGAGGGGGGAAAGGGCTTGCCTTTGGTCGTGGGACTTGTAGAGAAGGGGGAGGGAAGCACAGAATTGAATGAAATGGGATACATTAAAACATCAAGTTAATACAGCATGCAGAGACCATCCAGAGATGTTTAGGTGGGGTGGAGGGGGGAGGGGATTTGGGAGAAGGGACGCGTGAGGGGAGGGGGGGAAGGCAGTGTGAGTGGAAGAGAAGTGAAGGCAGCATGAGGGGAAGGAAAGAAAGGCAGCGTGAGTGAATGGGAAGGGAAGGCAGTGTGAGGGAAAAGGAGGGAAGGGAAGTAAGGCAGCATGAGGGGAAGGGAAGGCAGCATGAGGGGAAGGGAAGTGAAGGCTGCATGAGGGGAAGGGAAGGCAGCATGAGGGGAAGGGAAGGCAGCATGAGGGGAAGGGAAGGCAGCATGAGGGGAAGGGAAGGCAGCGTGAGGGGAAGGGAAGGCAGCGTGAGGGGAAGGGAAGGCAGCGTGAGGGGAAGGGAAGGCAGCGTGAGGGGAAGGGAAGGCAGTGTGAGGGGAAGGGAAGGCAGTGTGCGGGGAAGGGAAGGCAGTGTGAGGGGAAGGGAAGGGAAGGCTGCATGAGGGGAAGGGAAGGCAGTGTGAGGGAAAGGGAAGGCAGCGTGAGGGGAAGGGAAGGCAGCGTGAGGGGAAGGGAAGGCAGCGTGAAGGGAAGGGAAGGCAGCGTGAGGGGAAGGGAAGGCAGCGTGAGGGGAAGGGAAGGCAGCGTGAGGGGAAGGGAAGGCAGTGTGAGGGGAAGGGCAGGCAGCATGAGGGGAAGGGAAGGCAGTGTGAGGGGAAGGGAAGGCAGCATGAGGGGAAGGGAAGGGAAGGCAGTGTGAGGGGAAGGGAAAGGAAGGGCGATAAAACGCGGCCAAACCACGTTTTCATTTTAACAGTCAGATTTCACATAAAACTCATGCCATTTACCTGGCAAAGGCCTGACTGCAAGCATGCATGTTCCCACATGCAGAATATTTGCGCAGTCAGCTCACTCAAAATCTGACTCATACATGTTACACTCTGGGGAAGCCGTTTTAAATTCAGAGGGATAGAGGGATAGAGGGATAGAGGGATAGAGGGATAGAGGGATAGAGGGATAGAGGGATAGAGGGATAGAGGGATAGATAGATAGAGATAGAGATAGAGATAGAGATAGAGATAGAGATAGAGATAGAGATAGAGATAGAGATAGAGATAGAGATAGAGATAGAGATAGAGATAGAGATAGAGATAGAGATAGAGATAGAGATAGAGATAGAGATAGAGATAGAGATAGAGATAGATAGATAGATAGATAGATAGAGAGAGAGAGAGATAGAGATAGAGAGAGAGATAGAGATAGAGATAGAGAGAGAGAGAGAGAGAGAGAGAGAGAGAGAGAGAGAGAGAGAGAGAGAGAGAGAGAGAGAGAGAGAGAGAGAGAGAGAGAGGAGACAGGGTTGAGAGAACGAGAGGGAGAGGGTTGGGAGAAAGAGAGGGACAGTTTTGGGTGCGTGACCACGACAAATTGATTCGATTTTGGTGAAGATCTGAATCCGGATCTTGATACGAGATTTATTTAACTTCTAAAGTGATTCTTCACCATTGAGAGATAGGGCCAAAAACGATATATAGCATGATGTTTAAAAAATGTATTGGGCCCAATGCGTTCTCATGTAGCATGCATTACGTCGTGGAGGTATGCGCTCTCTGGAGTGTCCTTCTAGTTTTATATACATCGATTTATGTTGAAGTGACGGGTCGTATCATGAAAGAAGATTGTACAAAATTGCGAAAAGTCGAAATAAAATTGCACATTTTAAAGCAAGCGAGCTCCCGACCGAGGGATTGCACGCACGACAACATGGGGTGAAACACAGGCATATACGGCCAGAACTTTGTTTAAGTCGAACTGCCTTCTGCCTTCCCTTCCCCTCATAGTGACAGCGCGAATGCTTTTGCTCTGTTTTGCAATTGTTTGGAAATGATTAACCAAGCTCGCCAATTGTCTTAAGCACTCAAGCAAGCACTCCAATGAAACAGTTGATAAGGAACGGCTGGCTTGGCAAGCCATTATCGATTGCCAATTGGTCGTATAAACACCATGCACCTGGAGACACCTGGAATGTCAAGCAATGTCCAAATTGGACAAATAGTGGGGCAACTTAGCTAAATATAGCATAACAATTGTGCATTTTGTGAGGAAAGCACCAAATTTGGCACACTAGTAGCCTATCATATTATGAACAGATTTGGATATTGGGCCATCTCAAAATTATTGATGGCAGTGGAAAATGGCTGCCACAGCCATCAGCAGCTGAATTTGAGATGGCCCAATATCCATATCTGTTCATAATATGATAGGCTACTAGTGTGCCAAATTTGGTGCTTTCCTCACAAAATGCACAATTGTTATGCTAAGTTGCCCCACTAAAATGAACACTTTTTTTTGAGTAGTCGAAACTGGTGATAAGTTCAACTCTGAAGTTTACATTTTTATATTTTGCTCAGATTAGGAGATTCTAGAGGTTATGGCATGTGCAGAAATAGGCTCCGTCAATATCGATTTTTTTCGATCTCGATATACCGGTGGGGTCATACCAGTATATACCGGTCTATCGATATTATTTAAAAAAAAAAAAAATTTTTTTTGAACGCAGGTTCCAAAAATACGCAATGGTCCGATGGTCCATGACGTATTCATATATGACATGCACATCATTAACACACGGTAATTTTTCAAAGTATTCCCACACGGGGCTTCCCCCCACCCCTCACCCCCATGATGAGAATGAGAACAGTTATTTTACTTCCAACTTCAACTTGTATTAAAAGTGATTTTGTTTGAAAGCGAGATCAGTATTGGTAATGGCACAGGTCGAGAATCGAGATCCATCGCTATCGCCGTACGGGTATGACGATCACGGAATGCTGTACCGGAATGATCATACTCTTATCGTTTTCGTACCGCAATCCCTTTCGTACCGCTATCGCTGATCACTTAATTGGCACAGGATTTTTAAAGCACACCTGATTCATATAGATATTAAACAATTGTCAATTGCTTTGAAACCAGCCATAAGGACAAAGAAAAACGTGATTTCTTGTACGGTGCTGATGAGCTTGGATACCGAGGTTTAAAAGTTAACATATACTGCACTTACTTCCTGGTACGTCTTGACGTCGTACTGTACGTTCCACTGATCCTGTTCCATGTTTTGCCGAGACACTGAGTGCATCAAGGCTTTTTAAATCGTGTTCAGTAGTTAAAGATTGTAAACACCTTTCTTTGATTTGTTGGTGATATACCGGGTTTTTTTTCCATATCGATTTTTTTCGGTATACCAGGATATTTGGAATTCCAATACCGGTATATCGATATGAAAGATTATATCGATATAACCGGTATATCCATATATCGCCACACCCGATGCAGAAATGAAATAAAGCCGCAAACGCTGACATCTCCAGGTGTTTATAAATATTGCAATATATCCAGCAATTCATAGGTATGATGATCAGGCATTCCATGATATGAGTGAGGAAAGTGGTAAAAAAAACAACTTTATCGTTAAGAAACTGTTGCGGCCTGTTCCAAGTCAAGGCATTGTTGAGCAGGACAAAAACAAAAAATGGCGAATGAAGACCCCTCCAATCGAGGGAGAGTGAGGTGTCCGAGGATGCGTATGATAAAGGATATAATTAAATCAGGCCGTTAATTATCTTCAAAAGGGGTGTTTTAATTGACCCAAACACCCAATTTTCACTCATGCACTTCCATGGAATTCCCTTCAAATGTATGCGAAGTTTCAAGCCGCTAAGTTTTATGGTTTTGCAGTGATGGACGAGACACACACACCGACTGACACACTGACACTTGTAAGTGTAGATTGTAAGACAACTGGAACCTTTTTGAATAAAGTGCAGCATGCACGCACGCACGCACGCACGCACACTTCCTGCGATGAAAATGATTTATTCCAGCTACTTCCGGAATTTTTTTTGGATTTGAGAAAGTTGAAACTGAAATGAAAAAAACCCCTCCATCTTGCACTACACATTGTCAGAGCTATTAGAGTGATAAAAAGTTAATTACCACAAAAGAGCTCCAAATGGAAGCTCTCTGCGGTTCAATGACATTCCTGAAAGGAGCCATTGGAGTTACGATGCTACCTGAAAATGTTCCAGTGCTCAAGCATGAAAACATCACAAACTTGGTCTTTGAAACACAAACAAACAAATAAAGAAACAAATAAATTGATGAATACAGATACTTTAGATTGCGTGAGGGCCACATTCTGTTTGCTGGTGCCTACCTGAAATTACCATAATCGATAGAACAAGTGGAAGGAAGGTTACAACAACAACAAAAAAATAGTCTCTGACGTTCTACATCAACATATTTCACCACTCGTACCCAAGGTAATCTCAAGCCAGTCATAAATTTGTTTCAAATACAACATTGATCAACTTGGAAGCAAAAAGTGGAAATCCAACAACTGCCCGGCACGAAGGAAGCCTGGCACACCAGCGTGTCTGTTCTGCCAAGAGTCCTGTCATGGCTTTAATGCAGCTTGGGGGATATGCAGAGGAATACTACAATTGCTGTCAGCACCTGACACTGTCTACCGAGCATAGAGGGCTTCATGGTACATTCTTGCTCATTGTTCAAAGGTGATGTCTTAAAATATATGCTATGGATGTCAATATAATGCATCGATGGGGCTACAGGATTAAACGTGGCGGATATGACGATGTGATATCGTACAGAAGTGAAAAAATAAGGAAGACATCAAACAAAAAGAGAGAACTCACACATTGACAGAGCTCATAGATGAGAAAAGCTCCAATGGTGGCATCTTCGTGGTTGTCCTCAATATCCACGTTGATAACATGCACTGGTTCATAAGTCTCCTGGTCTCGGCTGTGCAACTCTATTACACAACAGCATGGCGAGAAAGTAACATATTTTGGAGAATTCCAGCCAAAAATTATACAAGATACATTTTAATGTCACGATTGTGCATCTGCATAATATGTGAGCTGATGTTAATAAAGCTCAGACAAAAAAAGAACAGATAAATAACTCCAGTCAGCTTCAGGCGAATGAGTCTGTTGTCTAATATTAGCATGAAATGGATAATCGCAGACGACAAAAACGCAAGCACAGAAACAGACAAAACACATGTGCATGCAAACATAAACAACATACAAAAATCACATGCAAAACAGCAAAACATGTATGAAAGAAAACACAAAACGGATGCAGCACAAGCGCAAAATGTGCGAGGACATCGCATGTGAACACACCAATACAACAAACTACACACAACGTTGAAACAGTTTTTTTTTTTTTTAAATCTGTCTGAACTCTGTTTGTCCAGAAATCTCGTGTAGCCAAACCATGCCACTCTGTCTCCACATTAAGTCCTGCCCCAAAAGGGGTTGCGAGACCGTTGTAACGCCCCTGTCTGTCTGCCCACGTCTATATGTTTTCACTTAAATTTTTTTTTTCTCTGCAACCACTTGTTCGATCGATGCAAAACTTTAAACATAGGAGGTTCTCCCCATGGCAAATATGTTATTGACAACTCTGATGTCAAAGGTCAGTCACATAGTATTGCAGCCATTTTGGATGAAAGGAAAACATTTGGCTATCTTCTTCTCTGAAACCGCTCAACCCCCCCCCCCCCAAAAAAATGAAACTTTGCATAGATCATAAACTCCCCAATGGGGATACAGGGTGATAATGATGACATCCTCGGTGAAGTGGTTTTCCAGCCATGATTGGTTGAATGAAAATCCTTGTCCAAAAAATCTGAAACTTTATATATCTGATCTATGACCCGAAATAAGTCAAGAATTAAATTTATGACGTCATCGATCAGGTTATCTGGTGGCCATATTGGATTGAAAATAAAAACAATAAAATCTTCTCCAGAACTGCTTAACAGATCGATGTAAGACTTTGTACACATGATCAACTAGGCATGGGTAATATAGTTTGATTTTTTTTTTCTTCATATTCACCTTCATTGATGCAATTTAGTCTAAATATGCACAAAAGTGGTCGTTAAATATCCTTTCAATCAATCAATAATGCTACGGATAAATGGCAACGTATATGACATAATAGGGTGCATGAATGATCCAGGTATATGGGCTACAAGAGCAGGAGGTCATAATTGTAGCAAGTTCAGTTAACAATGGTATTTTTGCTCAGAACGAGTGCGCGAGGTGAGCTCTACCGAGTGCCGTTCCGGTACACCTTTGGACCCAATTTATATCTGTCTCTGCATCCTTCTCACCTGGGAAGGTGGATAAAGTTCTGCTGAGTCGTGACCCTGCTTCAGCGACGGGTCCAGATGGCATCAGGGCCCATGTTCTCAAATCCTGCTCTCCCATTCCTTCTTCTGCCCTATTCAGTCTATTCTTCTACTCTGGCTGCCTTCCATTGGCAAAATATTATTCCAGCAATTATCATTCCAATCTACAAGATCAAGGGTGCAAAAACATTTCCTAAATTTAGGCCAGTGAGCTTCCTTGCAATTACAAGCAAAGTCATGGAATCCATCATTGTTGCTAATGTGAAGTCTTTCTTGTTTTCAAACAGCTTGATCTCTGACCATCAGTTTGGATTTTGCCCCGGTACTGCTCCTCCCTCAGCAATGGTTGGTGGCCCTAAATCTCAATAAAGAGGACAGGAATATCTCCTTGGACATATCCAAGACGTTCGACAGCCGAACACTCTGCTTTGCTTGCCAGGCTCTCTGTCTGCAGCATGTTCTCAACATTAATGGAATCTTCCATAATGAGGTTGAAGCACAAGGTCTGTTGCTGTCAGTACATCGTAAGCAAGTCATTACCTCCACCACCAAAGGTGGACAGCGGTTATGTTTTCACCCCTTTTGTCTGTCTCATGGACCAATTCAGATGAAACTTGGTGGATAGGTTGGATGTGTGCCAAGGATGAACTGACTCAATTTCGGTGAAGATCTGAATAAGGATCCAGATATGAGAATTTTAAAAATTGTGAAAGTGATTCTTCACCATTGAGATATAGGGTCAAAAACGCTACATAGCATAATATTTCAAGAGATTGTCAATGGATTATGACAAAACTTGCTGAATGAATCGGCAAGTGACAAGAACAAGCCGATTCGATTTTGGTTAAGATCCAGATACAGATCTGGCTTCTATTAGTGGGCTCCAAAACGTAAACTGTTCACAGCCTGCCAGAGGTATGCGCCATACCGAGTGCCATTCTAGTTGGTCTCCGTTTGTGACAGTCTCTTCTCCAAGATTGTTCCTTTTGTTCTTTCAGTCCTCCGACCCTCCCCAACATGTGTTGTTCTAGTAACCCCCTCCTGGTTAAAAATTCCAAAATCCAGGTGCACTGCACACCTCTATACTCGTTTATCCCGTATATGGAACCACTTTCAGAAGCCATTCTTTCACACTTCCCTTCATATTTTCAAGCAAACAGTCCACTGCCACCTCATGTCATCCCCCATCCTGACCCATTATCTTTATTGCCCCAACTAACCCTTCCTAACTCAACTCTCGAATTGGCTAATTTCAGTGTTTCTTCCCTTCTCTCTCTTCCCTTATTGGCTGTGCCAGATTTTGTACTGGTAACCGTCAATTTAACCTTGTTCTTCGAGAGAAGGGGGGAGGGTGGGTTGGGGGGGGGGAAACAACACACACATGATACACACATACACATAATACACATGCACGCACACACAAAAACAATGCTCACAAAAAAACGTGCACGCACACTTTTCTGCTATCACACTATGACCCTCACCTTCCACAATTTGGTCATAGACCCTCTCCTCGCACGACACAATGAGATCGAAGTGGTCACGACAGTCCTGAAATCGCTCTGGCCGCGTCTTGATACGACGGTTACGGTCCAGCATGTGAAGAATGCCATTTTGTGTATATCTGTAACCACACTGGTCAAGGTCATCAGGCACTCTCAACAGACTATGCAGGTAATATTATCACCACAAAGGAGGTGAAACAAGAACTGGCAAGAAAAATACATGACTAGTCCCAAGTGGGACAAACGCTCATCTTCCGATGGAGGGTGGGTGTCGTCGGGGTGAATTTGGTGATAAAATTCATTTTCAGTTTAATTCGATGGAAAATTACCATTGCTGCAGATATTCATGTAATTGCATTTTAAGTCAATGATCTCACCACCTGGATGGAAATCGAAAAAAAGGGCTCAATTAGTTTTTGCACATCGTCATGAATCATCATGCCGAGTTTCAAAACGATCCGCTGATCCGCCTCATTGGAGGAGGAGGGAAAAAAAACCCCAAAAGATTGTCAATGGGCCCACTGCCTGACTGATTGACTGAAGGACATTGTGATGGTTTTTAGAGGTCGTTTTAGCTTGACAAGCTAAAAAAAAAAGGCCAAGAAACAATCCAGAAGGCATAAAGCGTTTTCAGATGAATGTTACCAAAGTAACGAATGTGTAAATAAATTGGAAGATATTTATCTTTTGTTGCACTTATTTGGAAACTTCATGACTGAGAGGGGATTCCATGGGAGGTCGGCGGTTTGAACCACGGCCGAGTCGTAACAAAGATTTTTAAAGTGGTATGTGCCGCTTCCTCGTTTGAATGATGCTCAGCATTTAAAACAGAAAGAGTACGGACGAACAACCATAGGTTGGCAACCACCGTGCAGGATTGATGGACCAAATGGCCTCCTTTCATGTTGAAGTTCCTCGCAAAGGAAACTCATATAATATTATCACATACCTGTAGGAGTTAAGAAAGTACTGAAAAAAAAAGAGGTATTAAAAGGATCAATATGAGTTCAATCTTCAAATTCAAGCCGATTCATGGTCCCAGGAGATTTTTTAGATAATAAAAATCTAATAATGATATAGCTGCTGGATGCAACTCAAAACATGTAGTGTTGTCTCTGTCTGTCTGTCTGTCTGTCTCTTTCTCAGAGTTCCAGTCACTTAAAGGATAAGTGAAGCATTTCCGTCGACTTGCACACAATAAAAATCACTGGAAGATGCTCAAGACACGCATGTGTGACTGAGTTTCCAAGCTGATATTTTGGCTAAATTAATTGATTATACATCTACCACTTCATCAGAATTTCTCTTTCATGGTGATTTCTCCAGATCACGTGACACACTGGCAGTGATTAATGTCACCTAATCTGTAACGTCACGTGTGAATCGACACTTTTCACATATTTTTGCTCGCAACAGCTTAATTTCAACAATTCCAAATGTCAATGCCCTTCTATATCTATATGTAAATGCAATTTGCCAGATTATGTCTGAGCGGGGTAAACGACTTAACCACAGCACGGAGAATGATGAACGATACCTCGTTTACGAGCTCATGGGTCCAGACAGTGCATTCGGAAGCTTAAAAGTGTTGATATTTATGCAATTTCGAGTTGTATTCGTATTTGTTGTGCAGGTGGTGCATATGCTCAGTCGTTGGTTCGCTCATCTACCGGAAGTTAAAAAACAAAACAAAACAAACAAACCCCCCCCCCCCCACAAACTATTCAGTTAATTCTGTCAACGTATAATTACGTTCCCATCAATTTACTTCACCGAGAAACCTGAGCAGTCTTTCTTTATTTAGTTGTATGCAGCCTGTGGCTGCTTGGCTGCATCATTTTCTGGGGGTGCAGGTGTTCTACTAATGCAGTGCCCCCTGTTACAGGAAAGCTGGTACTCATTTTGCCAACATCGGAAAGATGACAGGCTGAGTCAACTGTACCTGGTGTTACTTCAACGGTTTGACAGGGGCTTGAACTCATATCAAGACTTTAAGACATTAAGCCAGCCACCTTAACCTTTAAGCCAACACCAGGCTTTTAGCAGTCTTAACTGTTAGTGGCTATAAGCTGTCAAAGAAAAACCAGAGCAAAATAAAAACGAATTCGAATTCCTTTAACAATCAATCAGTTACCAACGAATGCTTCCACTTTCTTTCATGCACTTGTGATGTGAACAAAATAACGTTCTGTCAATGCCTTGTGCGAGGGGAAGTACGAAGATTCAAGGGCAGTGCATCACCTGTGGTCAACGATTCTGGTCCTACTTAGAGGGAAATTTGCGCAAGGTGTTCCTCCAAGCCCATCCCTCGGTGTACTGCAGTTAGAGCGGAGGGTGGTGGGCTCTTGCCAGAGGAATCCGAAGTGAAGGCCCGCTGGGCCGGTTACTTTGAGCGGCTGTACCAGGCTGATCCACCAGCTGTTGTTGAGTTGGATGTCAGGTGTATCACTATCCTTATTGCTGGCCCTCCAATCAACTGTGATCTACCTTCGGTTGTGGAAATACAGGCTGCGGTGAATCAGTTGAAATGGGGTCAAGCGCTCCAGGGATCTGTGGCATCCATGATGAAGTTCTCAAGGCTGGTGGAAATGCTGCACTCGTGTCGTTGCATGCAGTTCACTGCTCTGCCTGGAACACAGGCATCATCCCAACTGACTGGAAGAGCGGCCTTGTTGTTCCTATCTGGAAAGGGAAGGGTGATCACCAGGTCTGCAACAACTAGAGGGGTGACACTGCTCTCAGTGCCGGCAAGGTCTTTGCTCGGATAATTCTTGATAGGGTTCGCCACCATCTGCTTGAGCACCAGCGCCCAGAGCAGTCAGGTTTTACACCAAAGAGGTCAACGATTAACCGTATCCTTGCTCTTCAGGTCCTTACTGAACGCAGACGAGAGTTTCGGCAGGGTCTGCTTGCAGCCTATGTTGATCTCTGCAAAGCGTTTGATTCAGTGAATCTGGATGCCCTCTGGAGGATTCTTGATCTTCGTGGGGTGCCACCAAAACTGATCAATCTGATGTCTGAACAATACTCTGGTGTTGAGAGTGCTGTGAAGTGTGGTGGTACCATCTCCAACTTATTTCCAGTTGTTACTGGAGTTCATCAGGGGGTATGGACTGGCCCCCACACTTTTCAGCACTTACATGGTCTGGATTCTGGGGAGGATGTCAGAGAGAACAAGCTGCGGTGCATAGTTTGGGAATGTCAAGATCTCTGACCTTGATTTCGCAGATGATGCAGTAATCTTTGACTCTGGACATCCTTTTGGGGCCCTCAAGGTGCTGATTGAGGAGTCAGAGCCAGGTTTCCTGGGTCAAAACTAAGATTCAGTCTTTCAATGACATATTGGATGCTGCTATCTTGTGTGGACATGTTTGTCTATACCTGGATGTTGAGGTCATGGAGAGATTCACTTACCTTGGCAGTGATATTCATGTCTCTGTGAGCTGTGAGCCAGAGTTCAATAGACGTCCGAGTCAGGCTTGGGGAGTTATGCATTCACTGGATCATGGGGTGTGGTGCTGTCAGTACCTGTGCAGGACGACGAAAGACCGAGTCTTCAGGTCCTTGGTGCTTCCAATCCTGTTCTCTGGATGTGAGACTTGGACTCTGACCAGGGATCTGAGACAGAGACTTAATTCCTTTGGTACCAGGTCTCTTTTGGAGAATCCTTGGCTTTCGCTGGTCGGACTTTGTGTCCAACGAGCGGTTGCTGAGAGAGACTCAAATGAGATTTGTTACTGCATAGTCTGTGAGCGTCAGCTGCGGCTGTATGGACATGTGGCTCATTTTCCTGATGCTGATCCTGGTCACCAGATTCTCTCAGCGAGGGAGTCTCCTGAGTGGAGGTGGCCAACGGGCCAACTACACACCTCATGGTTGCAGCAGGTTGATTAACATCTCAAGGAGATGGGGATAGGCCAGGCATCTGCCTGGGGGATTTCGAGATGGAGGCCCCTGGAGTACTGGCGGAAAGTGGACGCAGCGACGTGCTGCTCCGGCGCATGCTCTCATACCTGATCTGACCTTGCACACACAGGAGGTGTTTCGTTCGCTTCTTTGCACACCTACTGGAAGCAATAAAAAAAAACTTGGAGGACACTCGGTAGAGAGCATACCTCTGCCACGCAATGCCTGATCCAGTCGAACATATCGAGTTGAATACATTTTTGAAATACGCTCTAATGTATATCATTTTTGGCCCAATCTCTCACTGTTGAAGAATCACTTTGAAGATTAAAAAAATTATTGTATCCAAATCTGTGTTCTGATCTTCACCAAAATCAAATCAATTGGTCCTCGTCACACACCCAGCCTTAATGGTATAGAATCACTGAAAAAAGGAGATGGTATTCATAGAACACATACCTCGTGCAGTCTTGAGAAGGATTTGGTGCGAGCCAACTTATTTGTTTTTTAAGTTTAGTTTTCTTTGATCCAATATGGCTGCCAGCCACATGACCAATGAAAAAAATGTTTATCAAACGATATTTCCCATGCGTATTTGATCAATTCGTTAAATTTTGCATTGGCCGGTTAAGTGGTTTCCCCTATGAAAATTTTCAAAGATGAAGGTAATTTTTAATAATGATTTTTTTGTTCTTCAATCAAATACTGACAGACCACATGACACATGGTCATTTTTTATGAAAATCCTGCACAAATTTCAAGTGAAACGGATGAAAATTGAGGATTTCAGAAATTCGGCCTAAGTTGACCTCAAAAGTAATTGGTGGTTGAATTCAATGATCAAATAAGGAAATCCTCTTCAAATTTCAACTCAATCGGATTAAAATTGACAATTTTGGAAACTTGCCCTATGTTGACCTTTTAGCTTATGTTGACCTCACAAAGAATTGGTGGTTGAATCCATTGAGCTGAAATGAAAACCCTGTTCAAATTTCAAGTCAATCGGATGAAAATTGACAATTTTAGAAATCTGACATATGTTGATCTCAAAAATAGTTGGTGGTTGAATGTATTGAATGTACTAATATTGAATGTATTGATCCCTGTGTCGTAAGAAGCTACCTGGGTTACGTCAGGAAGGGCATCCGGCGTAAAAACCTGTGCCAAATCATTATGCGGATCATAACGGATGATCCGCTGTGGCGACCCCTAACGGGAGGAGGAGGAGGAGGAGGAGGAGGAGGAGAAGGAGGAGGAGAAGGAGGAGGAGAAGGAGGAGGAGAAGGAGGAGGAGGAGGAGGAGGAGGAGGAGGAGGAGGAGGAGGAGGAGGAGGAGGAGGAGGAGGAGGAGGAGGAGGAGGAGGAGGAGGAGGAGGAGGAGGAGGAGGAGGAGGAGGAGGAGGAGGAGGAGGAGGAGGAGGAGGAGGAGGAGGAGGAGGAGGAGGAGGAGGAGGAGGAGGAGGAGGAGGAGGAGGAGGAGGAGGAGGAGGAGGAGGAGGAGGAGGAGGAGGAGGAGGAGGAGGAGGAGGAGGAGGAGGAGGAGGAGGAGGAGGAGGAGGAGGAGGAGGAGGAGGAGGAGGAGGAGGAGGAGGAGGAGGAGGAGGAGGAGGAGGAGGAGGAGGAGGAGGAGGAGGAGGAGGAGGAGGAGGAGGAGGAGGAGGAGGAGGAGGAGGAGGAGGAGGAGGAGGAGGAGGAGGAGGAGGAGGAGGAGGAGGAGGAGGTGGAGGAGGAGGAGGAGGAGGAGGAGGAGGAGGAGGAGGAGAAGAAGAAGAAGAAGAAGAAGAAGAAGAAGAAGAAGAAGAAGAAGAAGAAGAAGAAGAAGAAGAAGAAGAAGAAGAAGAAGAAGAAGAAGAAGAAGAAGAAGAAGAAGAAGAAGAAGAAGAAGAAGAAGAAGAAGAAGAAGAAGAAGAAGAAGAAGAAGAAGAAGAAGAAGAAGAAGAAGAAGAAGAAGAAGAAGAAGAAGAAGAAGAAGAAGAAGAAGAAGAAGAAGAAGAAGAAGAAGAAGAAGAAGAAGAAGAAGAAGAAGAAGAAGAAGAAGAAGAAGAGTTGAATGTATTGACCTGGTGTGAAAATCCTCTTCAACTTTCAACTCAATCGGATTAAAATTGATAATTTTGGAAATTTGCCCTATGTTGACCTTTTAGCAAATTCTGACCTCAAAAATAATTGGTGGTTGAATCCAGTGAGCTGAAATGAAAATCCTGTTCAAATTTCAAGTCAATTGGATGAAAATTGACAATTTCAGAGTTTTAGCCGATGTTGACCTTTGGCCTGTGTTGACCTCAAAAGAGTGACTGCTATATCACATGGTCATGTGACGTTGTAAAGATTCAATTTCCTCCGCTGAACGGTTTTTCCATGTACGCTCTTAAAATGCAGATATGACGTACTGTTGTGGGCTGGGGTTCGGCGGCGATAAACGACCACTAGGTGGAGCAGTAGAGTCGTCTCCCACAGAACACCCGGAATTTAGGTCGTGACTCTCGGACAACTCCGAAAGGTCACGGGTCACTTAGAGGACCGTGGTCGCCAATATTTTGACGGCGTGAGGTAGGGTTCACTTGTCTAATTCCAATTTACCTGAGTACTCACGCTGTCCAACTACCAGGGAAACCACACCCTTGGCCGACTTTGTCCGAAACGAGTCGCTATCACCGACTCGGATCCGGCGTAACCGAGTGGAAGTTACCAAAGCCACGCTGGACCAAATGAACAATTTACGGCACGAACGGCCTCACTAATTCGCAATTCGCACCATGCTAGGGCAATGGAGGAAAGCACAGAAAACGAGCTGTACTGGTACATTTAACAGGGGATTTATTTTACAATAATCGGGGAGGGGAGACACAGAGCAGAGTTATCACAAATAAAGAAAATGTAATTTACAAGGGAAGGAAAACACTTATACGATTCTACTTACAGACGGGGCGTGCACACGCATGGAAGAGCGCGCGCGCGCACACACACACACACACACACACACACACACACACACACACACACACACACACACACACACACACACACACACACACACACGAAAATTGACCTCAATGGGTCTTTAGTCGGTAGAGCCGGGCCGGGGTACCTGTCCCGCCACGTGCGGTCACACCGACCCGAACCACCACAGTGGGACTCAAACCCACGACCCAAAGTCCAAGGTCCACGTCCCCAGCCACCACCACCACGAGAATCCACCGCAAAGGGCCGCAGACGACGACCGAGACCAAGCCAATCACCACAATCACTGCAGAACACACTCGTCCTGACCACCACACCCCTCTTCTTGAGGTGGGAGAGGTTTCTTTACCTCGCCACTCGCCTCCTGATTGGACGGTCAGTTGTCAGGCGACTCGTGGCGGCCCTTCATTGGTCGGGCCGAACACTCCATCTGGCTAAGGCGGAGCCAGACCTGAGGTGACGAAACCTCCGCTCACGCTCCGTGGTCCCGAACACGTGCGCAATGGCGACCGGGTCGAGTGAGGGTGGTGTCGTTGTTGTTGTTGATGAGGATGTTATAAACCTGACTATAAAATAACTCATAGCGCACACATGTAATTCCCATTCGACAAAGGGGATGGATTCTAACTATAAACACATACTTATCGAAATAACTGAACTACGGGGACTCTGGCTGCTTGCGTGCACAAGGTTTCCAAATCCGTAACAGTACAACGTACGACGTATGCCAAACGTACGTACGTGACTGATCCCTTAATTTGCTTTTCGCTTCGCGAACGCAGGGTAATCATCAGATCCGGACCTTCACTAAAATTGTATCAATTCTTCCTTGTCACACACCCAACGTGTCCAGCAAGTTTAGTTCGAATCCATCTGTAACTTTTCGAGATATCACACTGCATATCGTTTTTGGCCCTATCTCTCAATGGTGAAGAATCACTTAAAAAATTATAGTAGCCGGATCCGGATCTTCACCAAGATTGAATCAGTTTGTCCTTGTCATACATCCAACCTGCCCACGAAATTTCATCTGAATCTGTCCACAACGTTTTGAGATATCCTGCACACAAACAAACAAAAAGACAAGATACATGTAAGGCTCATCACGATAGTTGCAAAATCCACCTCCACCCCCTCCTCCCCCAAAAAGTTGCCATGGATATGTCAAATTGTCCATTTCATCAATATTAAAGTTGACGATCTTCATCAATACTCCGGTCAATCGGATGAATATTGATCATTTTTCAGAAGTTTGACCTCGAGATGACCCTTAATATTTTCACCTCAAAAATAGTTGTTTTCCCAATATGCAAATCCTGTTCAACCTTAAAGTTAATTGGATGAAAAATTATTTTAGAAATTTGACCTCAAGATGATTTTTCACCTCAAAATTAATAGGCTTTTCAGTTGTGACTACCTCTACATTTATGACTTGGTAAAGTTTCATGATGATCCGTTTAGAATTATGACCGGCAGGCGATTGACAGACGAACAAGCAAACAAGAAAGATGTCATTCATGCATAGCAGAAACTTGCAAAATCCCTCAAACAAATTTGACCATAAAAATAATCGGTGGTTGAATTCAGTGAATTGATCGGCAAAACCTGTTGAAATTTCAAGTCAATCGGATGAAAATTGAGGATTTTAGAAAATGCACGAAAGTTGTTGACCTTCGGCTGTTTACCTTTTGGCCTAAGTTGACCTCAAAAATAATTGGTTGTTGAATTCAATGACCATATGTGCAACTTCTTTTCAAATTTCAACTCAATTTGATTAAAATTGACGATTTTAGAAATTTGACAAAGTTGTTGACCTTGAGCCAATGTTGATGTTTTCACCTCAAAAACAATAGGCTTCTTGCTTATAAGGAAATCTATCAGGTGGTGAAATTTCGTGAAGATCAATTGAAATTGTGTCCTGTAGGTGGTTGACAAACAAACAAACATAGCATGAGACTTGCAAAATCCATAAAACAAATTTGACCTTTCAAAATAATTGCTGGTTGAATTTAATGACCAAATATGCAAATCCTCTTCAAATTTCAAGTCAATCGGATGAAAATTGAGGATTTTAGAAATTCCACCTAAGTTGACCTCTTGGTTGATGTTGACCTCACAAATATTGGCTGGTTGAATTCAGTGACCTGAAATATAAATCCTCTTCAAATTTCAAGTCAATTGGATGAAAATTGGGGATTTTAGAAACTCGACTAAGTTGTTGACCTTTGGCCGATGTTGACCTCAAATATAATTGGTGGTTGAATTGAACGAACAACTTTGCAACTCCGCTTCAAATTTCAAGTCAATCAGATGAAACTTGACGATTTTAGAAATTTGACAAAGTTGGTGACCTTTGGCATATGTTGACCTTTTGACCTTTTAACCTCAAAAAACAAGAGGATTCTTTCTTGTACTGAACTCCACCAGGTGGTGAAGTTTCGTAAAGATCAGATTCAAATTGTGACCTGTAGGCGATTGACAAACAAACAAACAGACAGAATGAAAAATCGTGCTTAGCACGACACTTGGCGAATTAGTTGACCTTTCCGTGTGGTGGTCCAAGCTGTAATGTCATGGAATGTGTGGTGTTTATTTGTTCGTACATTAATAAAATAACGCGACGTCACAAATAACAATTATCAGGAGCGCGTTGTCATGGTAACGGCAGCAGATTGAAAATTTTCACAACTCATTTAAAGCCACCACTTGACATTCAACAACTTATCATCGGTGCTTGTTGCCTTCATTCTGATCGTAGAAAATATTTGAAAATACCGAGGAACATTGCTTTTCAACCAGCTTTACGATCCCGTTATCAGGTTTGAAATATGTTGTAAAACAAAAATATGTATTTTATATGTGTGTTTTTCATGTTTTGGGTGACCCTGACCTTGACCTTGAGTCAATTTCGATCAAACTTTCTACACATGTTAATATTACATGCATAAATACAGAGTATAATTTTCAATTTAATAACTGCAAAACTGTTTGAGAAATAGCCATGTGTAATTCACAAAATTATCCATTGGTTTATAATGGGCGATAATATAAAGTGATGCAGAATCCAGATCCTGATCTTGAACATCACCAAAAGTCACGTGTCTTTTTGCAATGTGGATTTCTATCAGCTGTTAAAATTTCATCCAAATCGGTTAAGAATTGTGACCTGTAGAACGAATAGAATTTTTTTTTAAATCACACCAATAGCTAAAAACTTTGACGTCATACGCTTGTGAAAACTGTGCATAATTTGTATAACTAACATGCATTTTAAAACATTTAGATATTCCACTGAAGTTTGTTTTGGTGTCAACAGGAAGTCGCTACGACTTCCGGTTACTGAGTTATGTTCAAAAGCTTGTTTTCACCATTTTTGACGTAACGTCGTGACGTTAAGTGCGATTATGACGTGATTTTATCCCAGACTATTTCAGCAAGATTGGCTATCACGTGTTAAAATTTGAGAACGATTGCTTCAGTAGTTTCGGCTGCACACGAGCGTAAATATTTTAAAATAATGACGTCAATAGGCAAAACTTTGACGTCATACGCTTGCGAAAACGATGCATAATTTGTAATAAGATGCATTTAGTAATCATTTAGATATGTGAATGAAGTTTAATTTGGCATCACTGAGTTATGTCCAAAAATGTGTTTTCACGTTGTGTGACGTCACGTCGCGAGGTTTAGTCTGATTAAGATGGGGTTTGGACGCGGACCGTCTCAGGTGGATTGCCTATCAGCTATAAAAATTTAAGAACGACTGGTCCAGCCATTTGGGATGTAGACGACCGGACAAACAAACAAACAAACCAACAGACGGAACAGACCAACATACTTGACAAAATCAAAGATTTGGCCAAGTAAAAACGCACAAGACCAACCAATATACTCGAAAAATCTTCGATTTTTGCAACAAACAAACAGACAAACAAACAGAATAACAAAGTTGACTGACCAATATAGGGCCTACTTGAAACAAGGACAAATGTGTCCAAGAGCCGCATCTTAAAGGTTTTGTCTTCACCAGAAGAAGAACAAGAAGAACAACGTGGAGCTCTCAGTTGAAACATCAGAATTTTGATCACAATAACAATAACAACTTCCGATATTTCGTCACGTGCCTTGATGGAGCCAATAGCGAGACCCGTCATGGAGGCTCCTCGATCATGACGAGAAAATAGTGTATTTACGAAATTACAACACATTAAATGGAATAATCTTTAAATAGTAACGTGAACTTTTTGAAACTTTAAAGCAAATGTCCGAATATATTTAAAAGTTGATGATAGACGCTCTCAAAAGGCACCCTCAATGTGAGGATGTGTACAGGTGTTTAGTATTTAAGGAGATCCGGATCCTGTATATAAAAGAGCCGCGTCCTAAAGGTTTTGTAAGAAGAAGAAGAAGAAGAAGAAGAAGAAGAAGAAGAAGAAGAAGAAGAAGAAGAAGAAGAAGAAGAAGAAGAAGAAGAAGAAGAAGAAGAAGAAGAAGAAGAAGAAGAAGAAGAAGAAGAAGAAGAAGAAGAAGAAGAAGAAGAAGAAGAAGAAGAAGAAGAAGAAGAAGAAGAAGAAGAAGAAACAACAACAACAACAACAACAACAACAACAACAACGCGGAGCTCTCTTAGAGCCAGATCGTTCGCAATGCGACGCGGCTAAAAAAAATCTTTGATTTTACAAGTAACAGAGAAATAGACAAAAAGGGGTGTAAACATAACCTCCTTCCACCTTCGGTGGTGGAGGTAACAATTATTCAGCCAATTTTGTCCAACGTATAATTACCTTTTCATCCATTTACTTTACTGAGAAACCTAAGCGGTCTCACCAAGTAGTGACTGTTATGCTGTCAAAGGACATTCACAGCAAATTCCCGAAATATTCCACACTCTATTGGGAATGAATTCCCTTACAAAAGCAAAGTGGAACCAGGTTATATGCTGGTATATCATAAGCATAAATCTTCAATTTTGAACCAGGTTATATGCTGGTATATCATAAGCATAAATCTTCAATTTTTGTGCAAAATATTGATTTTGTTTTTAAGCCTTGTATACCATGTTGCACCATGCATAATGAATGGGAAGATATCAACATGTCGACAAACTTGTGGGGTTAATGTTGCATGTGCAAGTTTTGTCTTGTATATATATAAAATTGGAAAAAAAAATTCTCCGTTATATTTAAGAAAAGATTTTTTTTGTCGAAAGTTTTCTTTTTCTCGAAAAGTTTTCTCTATATATTAAAGAAACATCTATTTATAATTCCAGAAATCTCTCTGTGTGTCTGTCTGTATGTCTGTATGTGACCGCCATTTCTCGACGACCACCGGTCCGATCTGATTGAAACTTGCCAGGAATATTGCTGGGGACCCGCGGATGTGCCTTTTCAAGGTTTGATATTAATCGGCCAAGCGGTTCCCAAGTTACGGCCATTTATCTGTCAACCAATGACAAGACACGGTGCTATGACATCACAAATGACGTCACAATTAATGTTTTTTTTTGCACGATTGACGTCACAATTCTTCTTCTTCTTCGTTTGGTATGATGTCACAATCGACGCTGGGGACCTGAGTATGTGCCTTTTCAAGGTTTGATATCGTTCTTCATCCGTTTCAGCTGTTTCCCAAGTGTTTCCCAAGGTTTGAAAGCTGTTTTTTCCAAAGGTTTGAATTAATTGTTCAAATTATTAATTAATCCCAAGGTTTGAATTAATTGTTCAAATTATTAATTAATCCCAAGGTTTGAATTTTCCCAGGGGAAACAGCTGTTTCACAAGGGTTTGAAAGCTGTTTTTCCCCGAGGTTTGAATTAATTGTTGTGCTTGGTAGACATTACGAGAGAGGGGGGCGAGAGAGGGGAGGGAGAGAGGGGGTGAGAGAGCAGCGTCACAATTCAAGAGCGGGGGAGAGAGGAGGGGGCGAGAGAGGGGGACGGAAGAGGGGGGAGAGAGTGGGGGCGAGAGAGAGGGGCGATAGAGAGGGGGGAGAGAGGAGGGGCGTGACTAGGGGCAACAGAGGGGGGAAAGAGGGTGCAAGAGAGGGGGAGAGAGGGGGGGAGAGAGAAGGGGGGTGAGAGAGAGGGGGCGTCACAATTCTTCTTCTTCTTCGTTTGATATGACGTCACAATTGACGCTGGGGACCTGAGTATGTTTTCCAGGTGTTGCCCAAGTTATGGCCATTTATGATACGGTTGGTCCGATCGAATTGAAACAATGCCCCAATCCAGTCGTCGTTCATAATTCCAGCAATCTCTGTGTGTATGTCTGTATACGACCGCCGTTTCTCGACGACCGCCGGTCCGATCTGATTGATATTGCTGGGGACCCGCGGATGTGCCTTTTCAAGGTTTGATATTAATCGGACAAAAGGTTCCCAAGTTACGGCCATTTATCTGTCAACCAATGACAAGACACGGTACTACGACGTCACAATTAATGGGGTTTTTTTTGCACGATTGATGTCACAATTCTTCCTCTTTGTTTGGTATGACGTCACAATCGACGCTGGGGACCTGAGTATGTGCCTTTTCAAGGTTTGATATTAATCGGACAGGCGGTTCCCAAGTTACGGCAATTTATCTGTCACGACACTGCGTGGTTAATTAATTATTAATTAATCCCAAGGTTTGAATTTTCCCAAGGGAAAGAGCTGTTTCCCAAGGGTTTGAAAGCTGTTTTTTCCTAAGGTTTGAATTAATTGTTGTGCTTGGAAGACATTTGTGAATACATTTACAGAGAGAGGGGTGAAAGAGGAGTGGGGAGAGAGAGGGGGCGAGAGAGGGGGCGAGAGAGGGGGCGAGAGAGGGGGCGAGAGAGGGGGCGAGAGAGGGGGGCGAGAGAGGGGGCGAGAGAGGGGGCGAGAGAGGGGGGCGAGAGAGGGGGCGAGAGAGGGGGCGAGAGAGGGGGCGAGAGAGAGGGGGCGAGAGAGAGGGGCGAGAGAGAGGGGCGAGAGAGAGGGGCGAGAGAGGGGGCGAGAGAGGGGGCGAGAGAGGGGGGCGAGAGAGGGGGGCGAGAGAGGGGCGAGAGAGGGGGCGAGAGAGGGGGCGAGAGAGGGGGCGAGAGAGGGGGCGAAAGAGGGGGGCGAAAGAGGGGGGCGAAAGAGGGGGCGAAAGAGGGGGCGAGAGAGGGGGCGAGAGAGGGGGCGAGAGAGGGGGAGAGAGGGGGTGAGAGGGGGTGAGAGAGAGGGGCGTCACAATTCAAGAGAGGGGGAGAGAGGAGGGGACGAGAGAGGGGGATGGGAGAGGGGGTGAGAGTGGGGGCGAGAGAGAGGGGCGAGAGAGAGGAGGGGCGAGAGAGGAGGAGGGAGAGAGGAGGGGGGAGAGAGGAGGGGGGTGAGACTAGGGGTCCTCCAGGCTCAGGAGGCTCAGGCTAGGGGGCCTCCAGGCTCAGGAGGCTGTGGCGAGGCTCAGACCGGGGGAGAGAGGGGGGCAAGAGAGGGGGGAGAGAGGGGAGCGAAAGAGGGAGGGGCGAGAGAGAGGGGCGTCACAATTCTTCTTCGTTTGATATGACGTCACAATTGTCGCTGGGACCTGAGTATGTTTCCCCGGTGTTTCCCAAGTGTTGGCCATTTATGATACGGTTGGTCCGATCTAATTGAAGCAATGCCCCAATCCAGTCGTCGTTTACGAGAGCGAAGGAACGAAGCTGCACCTACAGGCCCGCACTACTATTTATAGAAGACTTAATTCTGACTTGTCAATTGCATGTTTTAAAATAGGATATGTACAGTACCTGCCAACCTGGGGCCAAAGCAATTTTTCTTTCAAATCATAAATTCTTTGCATTTTCACCCAAAATGGTCTCAAAGTTATATTTGCTGGTACAATTCCTGAAATATATATATATATATATATATATATATATATATATATATATATATATATATATATATATATATATATATATATATTGTTTACATCTTATTGGAATTAAAAAACTGTTTTGTATGTATAATAGTTTGATACCCATATATACACTCTAGAATTACCATTGAGAATTACCATTTATCTTCAGCAGTGCTTTTACTGTGGAGGTCATGTCAGTTTGTTGTTATTTCCAACTATTTTCTCTTTAAATTGTGATGGGTTTCTGTGAAGTCAGTGAGAGCAGGGGAAGGGAGCAGAAAGCGTCACGTATTATGTTGTTTTGATGTGGGAATGCCTATTAGCTTTTATGAGTGGGAGGAGGGTGTGAGTAAAGATGGGAGCGCTTTGGAAGAGGGGTTGAAGACTTTTGGTGGGAGGGGGAGATCTGATGGCTTGAGTATGGAGAGGGGATCGATGCCTTAGGATTGGGAGGGGAAGGGTGAGGATTTGGGGTTGGGGGGGGGGGGGAAGGGAGCAAAGATGAGACAGAGTTTGGAGGGGGATGCTGAGGCCATTTTGTTTAGTTGTCAGAAGTGCATGTGAATTTACAAACAGTAAAAATTGTAATTGTGTGTGTGTGTGTTTCAGGAGGGGGTGGGCGCTGGGAGAGGGGGTGGACGGGGCGGGGGGGGGGTGACGCAATCACCCTACTGGTAATGTGCTAGTTTTGCAATATTCAACAAGGGTATAATTTCCGGTAATTAACATTGTTTGGGAAAACTGGAACGTTTTCATCAAACTTATACTTATAACTTCAGCAAATAGCAATCGCAGTGCTTCATTTTGCTTCACTTACTGGCAAGAATGAAGACAGATGCTTGAAAATTTAATCTATAATGGCCATTATGTTTTGAGAAGTTCTGATTTGAACTCTGAACATCATAACATATAAAAATGAATCACTGCAAGAGATAAAAAATCTGGGAAAGGTAGAATGGAGAGAGGGAGAGAGACAGAGACAGAGACAGACAGAGAGAGGCAGAGGCAGAGACAGAGACAGGAGAAGCAGATTTACAGACTGGCTTTTGGCAGAGTAAAAATAAATAAATAAATAAATAAATAAATAAATAAACAAACAGACAAGGAGATACAGTAATTTTAAAAAAGACAAAAAAAATCATTTTGCATTTCGCAGTTGGCTCAAAGGGGAAGTTTTCCTCAAATGCACTCCCTCCCAAAGGTGGCTCTGAATGACAAAAGGTATTTCCATTTATATCAGTGCTGCTGGAAGGCAGAGGAAGCATATGCCAGATGGAGGCTTGATTGAGTTGAGATAGAGAACCCCACAGGTCTGCCTTGATAAAGCATCTCTGCTTGTGAACTCATGGTTACCATGGCAGTTGATGATTGCCACTGAGAACAGGTACAAAAAAAAACTGAATGATCAAAATCAAGAAAGATTACATCATGCCGAATCCTGAAGGATTCAATTATCAATGTCATTTGGAAGCACAATTAGCCAAAACGAAGAATAATTTGTCTTTTTTTTTTCTACAATAGCAAGGCTCATGGAAGTGCAAGGTTGCACTGACAATTGCAGGGCAAACAATTGGGCACAATCAGTCGGGGAATAACAAACATGAAAAGAAGAGAGGGGAGGAAACACTGAAAGCAGCAAGTAAGAAGGTTTGGTTTGTAAGGATTAATGAGGTAATAATGATCATGGGCCAGGATGGGGTTCTACTTGCTTGAAGCCCTGGAGGGAAGAGAGGGAAAGAAAGGTCTCTGGAAGATGGTGCTATGGATGGGAGAAGCGAGGAAAGAAGGAGTTGTGTGCCGACATTCTGGATTTTGGAAGTTTAACCAGGGAGAGGGTGACTGGAAGAATGGAATGCATGCATCCTGGAGTTGCTGGGAGGATCGGAGGACACAGAGCAGAAGGAGCCATTTTGGAGAAGAGACGGTAAAAAAAAAAAGAAACAGAGACTTGCCTGCGATGTGAAAGCAACAGACCATGTGCTTCGGTCTCATGAAGAGAGATTCCAATAATGTTGAGCGCTTTAGATTTATAATCCAGGAGAGATGGATGTGATGCTGGAGGCCCAGCCCATAGGGGAAAGCAGTACTTCATCGAGCTACTGGACGAAGGCCTTGTGGACTGAGTCACTCTGATTTTCCAAGGAAAGACTTGTGGACTGAGTCACTCTGATTTTCCAAGGAAAGACTTAGATCAACAGAGGATGCCCAGTCTGTAGCTGGCCTTGTAGGCCAGCTTTCCTAAGTCATTGGCCCAGGAGAGATCATGGCTGTTGGTGAGGCCAAGCAATTCAAGAGACTGAATCTCTTCCAGTGGTTCACTTTAGAAAGGGTGGGTTCGCTTGACGATCGTTGTTCCGGAATGACAAGGAAAGACGGTGAGATTATTTCAGGATTGAAGGACATGTTCCATCTATCAGACAAGTATATAATCAATTCCAGATCAGCAGAGAGTGATGCAGCTGCAGATTCCTGAGTAGTGTGGGGGTACTACATGACAATGTGGAATCATCTGCAAAAGGAAGAGGGTAACGCAAGATTAACGCAAAAAGTGTCGGTTTGATTGGGGAAAAAAAAAAGAACCTGCGACGAAGTTCAAGTTCATACAATTTGGAAAAAAAGAACCTGCGACGAAGTTCAAGTTCATACAATTTGAACTGCACCACAAAAAATGGTGAAAGCATTAGTTTGTCCAGCAAGAGGTGACCAAATCCCAGAGCGTTTTCAAGGAATGCGTTTTGAATCAGGAATTGAATTTTTAAGAAAAATTTATACTGCATTGGGTTTGCAAATTGGGATGCAGCCAAAGTAAGAGATGGTGAATAATGAGCTGTACTCTTGTCATTTCATAATATCCCGTATCATAAGTGATCTGGTTGAGTTCCCTTCTATCTCAAATGACATAAACTTTGAGGTGAGGTGAACCAAACTATCAAGTAGCATCTGTTTAATTGCTTCTAATTCCTCAAATGAGCCAAAAGGCCATTTTGGGGGTTTAACACGGGACATGAGACAATTAAATAACAATCAGATCAGCATTTTCATGATATCTACACCAGAGTGGCAGACGGCTGCTGACAGAGGTTTTAACACAACAAATACAGACACCGCTTTTACCATCAGATCATAAGAAAGGTATATTGTTCAAATGTCATGGAAAAAAAAAATCTTTCAAACGAATAATTGGAGATACATTTTGAGATTTGAAACTGCATCATATTGTTTACAGATTGATAATTTGTTAATGCTTAAAAATTCAATATATCATCGCTTTACAGGATACAGCTCCTTATCCCTCTGGAGCAGGTCTTGATACATGGCTTCGTATGAGGTCTTGAACTCGTACACATTGGGCTTGTCAGGCGATGGACCAGGTAGCTTCACGTGCAGGCCGGTGCCAAAGGAGCGAACATTGATGCCTTTTTTGCTGCAAGTGAAGAGATACACACCATTAATCCAATGAGTTTATCAGAAAATACACTTCATGACAACCTTATAATTCACTTATTGTTCGTGTTTCCGCCTCCTCTCCATTGCCTGAAGGCAAAACACATGAGAGGTGCAGTGGCTCTGCAGCAGAACTTTGCAGGAAGGAGAGATGCGTGGGGCGTGGTAATGGCTTGCCGCAAGTCCGGCTAATTTGCCCTTTGTGCCAAGTCAGCGAATTATCACGTCCAACTGCCTTAAACACATCAGCAAGATTTGAAATCTGAATTCTCAGAGCACATAGAATCATAGATGTAGCAAATTACATTCGACAGTGGTCACTGAGGTGCTGTAGCTCAGTGCAGCCTGCAAGAGAGGGAAACACTATTGCAAACAAGCCAGTTGTTGTGATCCCCTCCCCGTGATAACAACCAAGTAATATTGACCATGTAAATTAACTGGTGGAATCCTACATTTATTCGTGCTTGTGTGCCACTTATCAGAAGGCTTTTAGGAAAAAAACAAAAACTTAACACATCTTCACAAGTAAGGAAACCATATAGCCGATCAGCCTGGGGGGTTGGTCGGTATCAAATTGGGGGAGAATGCTCATCGTGATTTTTGGGATGGTGTAGACCCCAAGAGTTAGAAAATATGTGATAGCATTGTGGCGGTGGCAGCTTTATGGGAGTTATCCCCCTTTTTCCAAAATGGCGGCTAAATGCTCAATACCCTATATATTGCTGTGGTTGACCAAATTCGCAAACCACCATTCAGGTCCCTTAGGTGAGATATCTCGGTAAGTATATGTGTAGTTAGGCCCAAACCCGTTGTCTAGAGGGGATAAATGTCATTCATGAGGGCTGCGACTCTTCAAGATAGCCGTTTTTCTTTTACTATCTTTATTTTGGACCAACCGCCATTATTACCACCACCAACCACGTCTCAACAGTCATCACAACATCAACCACCCACCACAACGCCGCTTCACCACAACAGCCACGACCTTTACCGTCACACCTCGCAACCGTCGCATCGCCACCGTTCTTGCGCCGCTTGTGGGTACCGGTACTGGACTCGTGCATGGCGCGCACCGAACAGCGTGTACAAAACATCACGGACTTTCCGCAGAAAAACGGATCAAAAACGACTCATGCCCACTTTTGTTCCGTCCAATCGGTGAGCGAGGGGCG
Source organism: Eptatretus burgeri (assembly GCF_056783735.1). NCBI lineage: Eukaryota > Metazoa > Chordata > Myxini > Myxiniformes > Myxinidae > Eptatretus > Eptatretus burgeri. The sequence continues at coordinate 125,846,636 of NC_140964.1, read as the reverse complement.
ATTTGGCCCCGCCTCCAGGGCGTTGGAGGGCGGTCGCTATATGCAAATTCATGGATCAAAAAGCATTCACGCCCACTTTTTCTCGGGCCAATGGGGAGCGAGGTGAAAGGTCGAAGGCAGGGGGTCAAAGGCAAAGCCACGGGGCTTATACAAGCGGCTGCGTTCGTCAGAAAGGAGGTGTGCGTTGGAAAGAGTGAGTTCGGAGTTCAAGAGAGTCGTCGGTGGAGCTGGAAGGAAGTTGCGCGTTGGAACGAGCTGTGCGTTGGAACGAGTTGTCGGCGGAGCTGTGGAGAGGTGGCGGCGGCGAAGACGGACGAGGGGGTGCTCGCGTCGGTGCCGGGAGCTGAAGGCGGGAGGCCGACGGCGTGACCTGGTCGAGGTGGAGACGCTCGTCGCGGGACCCGAGACAGAATAAAAATCCTCCTTCCCCCGAGCATCAGCAACCCCCTCCTGTTTCCCCCCGTGCTGAGATAGTGCGACAAAGGGGGCCCCTTTTCCCACCCCCCACCAGACACTGTCCGCGAGGCCCGCGGAGTTGGGGCACCATCGCCACTTCGCGCCTCATCATCAGACGGGTAGGCCCGACACGGTCTCGGCCCCAGGCCCGCCTCATCCTTGAGGGTGTTCTTTTTCTTGGTTTTGGGTATGTGTTGTCGGCGCCGTCTGTGAAGTAGAATTGTATAAGTGTTGCCGTGTGCTCGGTAGTGGGATAGCTCTGCATTGTGTCTTCGCTTTTACATTTGCTTTTTGTGTAAAATTGCATTGTGTTTCTTTTTCTTTTCTATGTGCTTTTGGTGGAATTGTATATGTGTGCTTTCCGTTCATCGCGAATAAATGTGCTTTATGTTGAACTGTTTTCCCGCTTCGCTTCGTCATTTCTTTCATTGAATCCCCATCTTGCTTCACGTAAAGGGTTGGTCCTGGGCAAAGACGCCCGATAATTAATCGAACCGTCGAGGCCGACGAATAACACCGCTCGGTTATCCCGATAGTACGGAACGGGTCGCTTAAGTGGCCCGTGTCCGAAGTCGACCTGCGGCGAGGTGCGATCGCCCGGTCTACCCTCCGTCTGGGTACTTAGGTAGGTCGAATTTGGCGAGCAACCCTATCCCACGCGGGGGCCGATTGGCTCGATCGCGGTGAGACCGAAAGGTCCACCCGTGACTGGTTCCCGGCGTTAGTCCGAGAGGGTCACGACTGGATTGTCCGTCCGGTGGGCGACGTGCCGCGATTCGAGTTACATGGCCGTCAGCACGCCGGCGGGCGCGAATCCGCGACAATATATAGCAGATTTTAGACCACCTTGAGCAGTGATACTGGTGTCTACGACTAGGTTTGAGGGGTCAGATATATCATTTCTGTATTTACCTAAAATATTGGATACAGCCTTAATATTAAAATTCAAGATGGCCGCCAAAATGGCTGCAGACACATATTTAAATGACCACGTTTAAGGTCCTAGAAGTTACCACAGTGATTTTGGTGTACATTTCCAATATTTTAGGTAAATACAGAAATGATATATCCGACCCCTCAAACCTCGTCATAGACATCAGTATCACTGCTCAAAGTGGTCTAAAACCTGCTATATATAGGGTACTAGGCATCTTGGAAGCCAAGATAATCACTATGAGCATCCCCTACCCCCCCCCCCCCCGATTTGATACCGACAAACCCCCCAGGCTGAATGAATATATATATATATATATATATATATATATATATATATATATATATATATATATATATATATATATATATATATATCTTCTTCTTCTTCTTTCGGCTGCTCCCGTTAGGGGTAGCCACAGCGATCATCCGTATGATCCGCATAGTGATTTGGCACATGTTTTACGCCGGATGCCCTTCCTGACGCAACCCTGGTCGCCTCTTACAACACAGGGATATGGTACACCTATTTTAACCAGGGTATACACCGGCCCAGTACACTGGTACTCATTTCGCCGACCTCGGAAGGATGACAGGCTGAGTCAACCCCCTGGTGTATTAATTCAGTGGCCCAACGGGGCTTGAACTCAGGACCTTTTGGATCGCAAGCCGCTGCCCTAACCACTGCGACAACACCAGGCTGTATATATATATATATATATATATATATATATATATATATATATATATATATATATATATATATATATATATATATATATATATATATATATATATATATATATATATATATATATATATATATTGTTATGGTGGTGGAAATTCGCAAACCACCATTCAGGTCGCGTAGGTGAGATATCTCTGAAGTACATGTGTAGTTAGCCCCAAACCCGTTGTTTAGAGGGAATAAATGTGATTCATTCGGGCTGCGACGCTTTGAGTCAGTCGTTTTTCTTTCTCTATCTTTTATTTCAAATAAAAACCAACGAGGACGCTCGGTGGGCTTTTCGCGCCATTCTTCTCTGCGCTTGGTGTGAGGGGAGAGAAGCGAGGGGAGGGCAGCTGGTGCTCGATTGGTGGATGCGCGGTGTGACGCGGCCAGGGAGGAGGAACGCCCCTCTTCGAGACCTTTCCCGAAGCGCCTCGAAGGGGGGTGGAGCAAAGAACGGGGCGGAGCAACAGGGCAGAGCTCCGAGGATATAAAAGTCGGAGACGGGGGAAGCAGTTTTGTGGATGCTCTTGCTCAGTGGATATTCTTGCTTTGTGGTTGCTCTCGCTCTCGTCTTCCGGCTCGCTCGTCCTGGTGGCCGCTGGCCTGGTCTTTTGTGGGGCAGTTGCAAGACCCCGCTGGCGGGAAGGAGCGTCCGCCATTCCCCTCTCCTGACTTCAGGCATCCACGTTTCCCCCCCCCCCACATCCGTGCTGGGATAGCGCCGAACACTCGGTCTGTGGCGTCGAGTGGCCAACACGTGCAGGCGCGAGGCACTCAGGAGAGGACTCGCCTACCACGCCAGGGCACGGAGTCGGTTCCAGGCGGGACCACGTCGACGGACGTAGGAGAGGGACTCGACGGCCCAAAAGGGAAGTTAGCATTTCTTTTCGGGGTTTTTTTTGTATGGAACTTGCGGCGCCGTGTCTTGTGAAGTATAACTGTATAAGTGTTGTCGTGTGTCGGTCTTAGTCGGTTGTAGCTCTGCGTCGTCATTGCTTTATTGTTTTTCTTCTTGCATTTGCTTTATGTGCATTTCTGATTCTGTTTGGCTACATATGTGCGCTTGTGTCTGTGTCTGTGTGAATAAAGTGCTTGTGTGAACTTGTTCCCCGTTTTGCTGCGTCCTTCCCTTTGTTGAATCTCCATCTTGCTTCACGTAAAGGGTTCGTAGTGGGCTTAATACGCCCGATAAGTAATCGGAACCGTCGAGGCCGAAGATAACACCGCTCGGTTATCCCGGTAGTACGGAATGGACCGCTTAAGCGGCCTGTGTCCGGAGTCGACCTGCGGCGAGGTGCGATCGCCCGGTCTACCATCCGCGTGGGTACATAGGTAGGTCGAGTTTGGCGAACAACCCTATCCCACGCGGGTGGCCGATTGGCACGATCGTGGTGAGGCCGAAAGGCCCACCCGTGACTAGCTCCCGCGTTAGTCCGAGAGGGTCACGACAGAATTGTCCGTCCGGTGGGCGACGTGCCGCGATTCGAGTCACGTAGCCGATCGCACGCCGGAGGGCATGAATTCGCAACAATATATAAATATATATATATATATATATATATATATATATATATATATATATTGTTTATATTCTCTTTTTCAGGTATCGTGGTAGCTGTGGAAGTTCTACGTAAGAGGCCTGGAATACAGTAGACGAGCATTAGATGTCCGTCAGCATGGAAACGCCCCAGGGAGCCGCCAAGAAACTGTGCATCATACACACCAGGCAGTATCCGACGAAGATGAACATTTAATCAGTCCTCAAAGTCATGACTCCTGGCTAACCTTACTTGAAGCTGCCAAAGTCAGGAACCATGTCCCCATTTTAGACGTTGCAAAAACGCTTGAGGACAAAGAAGTTCCAATTATGTTCTATCATCAAAAATGTAGAAGCATCTTCACCATGAAAAGAGACTTGGAGACTTTGAAAAGGAAAGCAGTTGAAAGCAGTAGTGATCTACCTGGTAGTAGTGGCTGTCCTCCAAAACGGTCTTCCAGAAGATCGACAACAGAATCAAGAGTTTATGATCCGATCTGCATATTCTGTCGCAAGGTCAAGTACCAAAAGCACTCCAATACACATGAAAAACTTACGCGAGCTTCACAACTGAGAGTAGATCAAACACTACGAGAAAGTGCCGTCAGAAAGGGAGACGAAAGGATGGTAGCACTAACCAGTAGAGACATTGTTGCCGCCGAGGCACACTATCACACTTCATGCTATAGGAATTATACTAGAGACAATGAGAATGAAGAAGAGAAAGAGACACATGAATTTATACTGTATCACAAGGTTGAAGGAGAAGCTTACGAAGAACTTTTCGAATACATCAGAGCAGATATTATTCCCAACAAGAGGCTTATACCAGTCACATCCTTAACCACAAAACTGGAATCATTCATTAATGTTGTCCGGTGGAGTTAATCTTCTGAAGGATTCAACGAAGAAGAATATGCACAGAAGACTGAAGTCCGAGCTTGGAGGTGCAGTGGAAATATTTCCCGACGACAATGGAAAGTTGTTGATGGTTCCCTGGTGTGTATCATTAAAGGATGTTGTCTTGGAAAATCAAACTCTACATAGGGAGCTCAAGCTTTGGAAAGCCAAGTCTACAGATGTCAACAAGATCATAGATCAGACTTCGTCACATATCCGAACGGCCATCAAGCAGGACATGATTTCCACCCCGTGGCCATATCATCCGTCTGATGTAGCTACTCATATCGCCATACTAAATCAGCTAGAGCGATTTCTGGTCGGGCTCCTCACTGGAAATCCTACGAGTACTACGAATAAATCCCAAAGGACTGCTATTCTCGTCGAGTCATTTAGCCAGGACATGATATAAAGCTGTGACACGTGGGCAGTATAAACCACCAAAACATTTCCTGCTTCCTTATGCGGTAAAAGCACTCACTGGAAACATTGAGGTCATTCGGACACTGAACAAGTTTGGACATGAGGTGTCTTATGACCAGCTGGAAGAGAATGATACCGCTCTGTGTCTCCAGAAGTTAGCAATGGGCTTCAACCAGACAGCTGTTCTACCAGTCTCCATCAAGCCCTATGTCTTCACAAATCTTGCATGGGATAATATAGACAGACTGGAGGAGACACTGACTGGAAAAGGTACGTCACATCGAGTCAACAGAATAGCGGTCCAGCCTAAGGTCTATGGACCTCATCCACCCACAACTGAACTTCCAATCATTGACAAACTGAAACAAAGATCAGTCAACATTGAATACGAAGAGCTGGAAGTCTATGTAGCCTGTGCACGTGTAGGTCCACAACCTCTACCAACCAGCGAGAGTCACATCCTGGAAGCACAAGAGTCTGCTCAAGTCGCCTGTAACAAGAACCTGGCATGGGTCCTTGCAAGACAAACAAACTCAGACTGTCAGACAATCCCAAGTTGGACTGGGTGTAATATCAAAACCAGGGACCAACAATCAATCTCAGAAGATGTTGTTGGGTACCTGCCCACCATCAATTCACCAGCTACAGAGTTGACTACAGTTTAGGAAATTCTCAAGCAGTCAGATCTAATCAGAAATGAGCCATCTCTGGACACTCTTGTCGTAGTCATGGATCAAGCACTCTATGCAAAAGCCGTTGAAATTGCCTGGAAGCACAAAGAGCGTTTTTCCCATGTACTTTTGAGGATGGGAACATTCCGCACCATCATGAATGCACTGAGTATCATAGGAAAGCGGTTCTGTGATGCAGGTTTGAAGGACATATGCATAGAAGCCGGGATAGTCGCGGAGGGGTCCATTAATGGGGTAATTGACGGCAAACAGTACAATTGTGCTATCAGGGTCCACAAGTGCATCTATGAAGCTTTGATGAGACTGGCATGGGCAGAGTTTACACTATGGGTAGACAGCAACGAGGAGAAGAGCGCAGTGATCAAATCGTGTGTAGACAAAGTGAACGACATAGCTGATGATCTCAACCAACATAACTTCAGTGATCTCCTCGACAGTCCACAATTATTAGAGTTGATGATCCTGTGGAGAGCCTTCACGGAACACCTCCGCCACAATAATGGGGAGCTATCGGGATATTGGATGTCATACATAGACATGGTAGAGCACGTGATACTTGGCCTTCTGCGTGCTTCTCGTGAGGAAAACTGGAATTTGCACATCAATGCCATTAGAACTTTGATCCCATGGTGTTTTGCCTACGATAAGGTCAACTATGCCAGGTACCTGTCTGCATACTTTGCTCAGATGACAAATCTTCCCGAGAAGAATCCTGATGTCTATAGAGCCTTCCAGGAAGGTCATTTCTCGGTGCAGAGGTCCAGCAATAATCCCTTTGGCCGGATACTTGTAGATCAGACAATTGAGGTTACGGTGAACAAGGACACTCAGACTCCTGGAGGCACGTCACGGTTCAGCCGAAAAGCAGGAGCCATCAAAAGGTACTGCATAACAGCAGAGTACCGCAGTGTATTTCTTGGACACTTAAGAGACATGGTGCATGGTAACCAATCAGAACCCAACCATGCTGATCTACAGCAGCCCAGAATCCAAAAAGATGAGGAAACGGTGTCCGCAGTCATCAGCCTCATTCAAGCCTGGGTCAACCGATCCTCAGAGAAGCAAGACCTCATAAGCATTTCTACTGCAAAATGGGCACCCAGAGACATTGCCTCTGACCTGATGAAGGCATGTGATATTGGAGAGCAGAGTTATGCCACTTTCCAGAACGAGAGACTGGAGAACGACCCATCAGCGAAACCATTTCACGATCCGATGAAAACTAACAAGCTGAAGACATTCACAAATATGTGTAAGAAGAAGGTAGTGAAAACAAGTGGGAAGGACATAATCTTGAAAGCTGACCGGTCTCTGTTTGGTCGCATCATAGTGATGGCACCAGGGCACAATCTCACGATGGAGTACATCCTCTCTCACCCCTTGGGACCACTACCCTGGGCTCTCTCTCTACCCCAGACGGATTACTCAGGAAAACAAACAAAGCTTCCTTAGCCACTACTTTGCAGAAGAATGTGACAGTAGCAGACCAACTCCCACAAAATCCGGCTTCTGTGGTCGATGGAATGAATTTAGTTCAAAGAGTAAAGGGTGATCAAGCTGCGTTTGGAGACATTGCCACTACAATACTGTCTATGGCATTGCGTGAAGGAAGTAAAAGTACCAGAATAGATGTTGTGTTCGACACGTATCGAGAGAATTCTATCAAGAACAGTGAGAGATCGGCACGAGGTGAAGAGACTGGACAACAGCTGCAGGGTATCACAAGTGCACAGATTGTGAGGCAATGGAGAAGTTTCCTGACAGGAATAACTAACAAAACCAGTCTGATTAGCTTCATTGTCAGTGAATGGAGGAAGCCAGTGTACAGAGAGAAACTACATGAGAAGATTCTGTATGTAACTGTAGATGACAAATGCTACAGAATTACATCACAGGGCAGTGAAGAGGTACCAGATCTCCAGTGCCAGCAGGAGGAAGCAGATGGGCGCCTACTTTTCCATGCTGTCCATGCTGCTAGAGAGGGTTACCAGGCTGTAGTGATATGCGCAGAGGACACAGATGTCTTTATCATGTGTTTGGCATTCCATGACAAGATAGGAGCTCCGTTATTCCAGAAATGTGGAACTATAACCAGAACTAGATTAGTTGACATCGGGAAAGTCGCTGCCACTGTCGGCATAGATGTCTGCAGAGCTCTTATTGGTATACATGCATACACTGGAAGTGACACTACCAGTGCTTTCGCAGGAAAGGGAAGGCAAGTGCTCTAAAATTAGTGACCAACAACAGGGAAATCAAGAACACATTCACAGAGTTGGGCCAGGAATGGGACCTCTCCTCAGAACTGATGAACAAACTAGAGTGTGTCACATGTCTCCTCTATGGCCCCAAAGCAGCATTCACCAAGGTCAATGATCTCAGGTACAACTTGTTCTGTGTTAAGAAAGGTGAGATAGAGAGTCATCAGCTTCCACCCTGCAGGGACTGTTTAGTCAAACATGCACAAAGGGCAAACTACCAGGCTGGAATATGGAGAAGATGTCTTGAGCAAGACCCAGGTGTACCAAGTCCCATTGGCAGAGGGTGGAAAATTGACATGGATGGAGCCGAGAAATTAATGGTAGTGGATTGGATGGATGGTCAGCCAGCACCTGAGGCTATCTTGGCCATACTGGCCTGCAAATGTTCAAGGAAGTGTACGCTGCCAAATTGTGTATGTCTGGCAAATGGACTTAAGTGCACTGATATGTGCAAACTGTCAGACTGCGAGAATCGGTCATCAGATGATGTGGAGAGTACGGACGAGGATGACGATGTGGATGCCGATGGACAGTAATTATTGACAGTAAATGATGAGTATTAGAGTCATCATGTACATTTCACTACAGTTGGATATATCATTTCTGTATTTACCTAAAATATTGGAAATGTACACCAAAATCACTGTCGTAACTGTTCTAGGATCTTAAACGCGGTCATTTAAATATGTGTCTGCAGCCATTTTGGCGGCCATCTTGAATTTTAATATTAAGGCTGTATCCAATATTTTAGGTAAATACAGAAATGATATATCTGACCCCTCAAACCTAGTCGTAGACACCAGTATCACTGCTCAAGGTGGTCTAAAATCTGCTATATATAGGGTATTGAGCATTTGGCGGCCATTTTGGAAAAAGGGGGATAACTCCCATAAAGCTGCCACTGCCACAATGCTTTCACATGTTTTCCAACTCTAGGGGTTTATACCTTCATAAAAAACACTATGAGCATTCTCCCCTAATTTGATACCAGTGACCAAAATTTCGGACCGGGGCTGATCGGCTAATAGTGTGACATCAGCTGCCAGGGCACCGAAACAAACAAACAACAACAGTTTTCCTCTCAGCTTACACAATCAAATTTAACAAAAAAAATGCCCATTATTGGTAAATTGAGCAGCATAATTGTCAAATATAGTCACGGAAGCAACAGCGATTTGTGGTAACAAGTGTATGCAGAAATATTTTTTTTTCGAAAAAATTGTCCATATTGTTATGTTAATGTAGTTAGGGGTAGGAACACGATACAGTAAAAGGCCCGAGCACCATTTGTGTTTTATTTTTTGTATACACTGTCAAGGCTCGTATAAGAGCTAACACAGAATGTAGAACAAGGGGAGCAGGAGACAAGAGGGTTTGGAGAGAGAAGGACAAAACAGTGGGGACGAGAGACATATCTGTGGAAGGGAGAGGGATGGGGCGGGGTACACGGGATAAACAAGATTGATACTAAAGGGACTTTCAGGTCTTTACATGACAGGGACTTTCAGGAAAACAGAAAATTTGAAGGAGGTGGGTTTGGGTGGATTAGCAGGGGGTAGAACGGATTGAGGTTTTGGATGGGGGAAGATAAGAGATGGTGGTGAACAGCTGTTTTGAAGACCTGGAGGGAAGAGTGGGATTGAAGAGAGCATGGGAGTTTGCTCCAATGGCAGGAAAAAAGTGGAATAAAAGAGTTAAGGGAAGCAGTGATTCTTGATTTTGGATTTTTTGGACAGAGGATTCCCAGTCGGTGACTGGCTTTTTAGGCCAACTTGGAAATCTGGCTTTCCCCAGAAATATCATGGCAGATAGGGAGATCCAGAAGCTTGAAGGAAAGGACTTCTTCAAGAGGATTGTTGAGAAAGTAGATGGGGGTGGGGGGGAGGGGGTTTCCAGATGGTTCTTTCAGAGAGACATAGTGAGAGTGTGAGATTTCTCAGGATTGAAAGACATGTTCCACGTGTTGGACTAGCTTGTGATTTTCTCCAGATCTGCAGAGAGTGAAGAAGCTGCTGCTTAACGATCTGAGGGATGACAGATGGTACGGCAGAGGGTGGCATCATCAGCGAAGAGACAAAGAGGATTTTCCAGAGAGTCGGAGAGATCATTGGTGAAAACCAGAAAAAGAACAGGGCCCAGAACGCTGCCTTGAGGAACTCCAGCCTGGACAGGGAGAGGGGATGAAAGAACTCCATTTAGGGCCACACGTTGGCTGAGACAGGAGAGGAAGTCTGCGAGCCATGAGTGGAGATGGCCTTGGATACCATAGGAAGAGAGTTTGGTGAGCAGGGCAGGGTGCAGACCATATCGAAGGCACACGATATGTCCAGGGATATGGCTCTGATCTCATCTCTGGCAATCAGTACCTCCATCCATTGTTGGAAGAGCAGAACCAGCATATCCAGGGTAGAGTGACCTGGTCTGAAACCAAATTGATGATCGGAAATCAAGCCATTGGAGAAGAGGAAGGATTTAATGTCAGAAGCAATGATGGATTCCATAACCTTGCTGATGATTAGGAGAAGGTCGATTGTTCTGTCGTTGTAGGGATCTGTTTTTGCACCTTTTTTATACAGGGCAGTGATGTTAACTGATTCCCAAGCAGATGGCAGATGACCTTGAGCAAATGAGAGGGAGAATAGAACAGAGAGAGGGTGAGCAAGAGCAGCAGAGCAGGTTTTTAGGACATGTGTGCTGATGCCCTCTGAATCGGTTGCAGAATCTGAGTCGAGGTTTGACAGCAAGCTCTCCACCTCGTCAGGAGAAAAGGACACAGTCCAGGAACAGCTGGGTGTGACTGGGTAGGGTGGGTGCAGAAAGCAATGGGTTTGGGACACAAGATTTAGTCGCAAACACGGAGTTTAGACATTTAGTGTTTTGCGGAGTTTATAAAACCTTTAGACCACGTATGAAGGACACATGGTCTTGAGTACGGCCCCACACGCGAGATGGACCTGGTCTATTTGGATGTAGAGGTTAAGAATGTCTCGCACACATTTTCTCTCTTTGTATGGAACAGACAGAGAACTAGGTCAGGGCCTGCTCACAGCTTGCCTTCCAGGCTGTGGCGAGGCTCAGACCGGGAAAAATGCACGAGTTCAGACGGCCACCAATGCGGGGAGATAGCTGTCTTCACCACCATCAATCAGGGCAGTGCTGATGCAGGTGTCGGCTGTCAATGGATGATGGCCATTGCGAGATTCCTGGGAATGCCCTGAAGGCGGAGACTTGTGACGGCACGGAGGTGTTTTAAAATAAAAGCTCATGCCCTGTGTCACTGGGCTCTCTTTGAATTATTTTGCCCGGTTGAGCTCGTCCTCCTGCTGTGTCCTCACGGGTGTGCCTGGTGGCTCTTTTCACACCTGCTTTCCTGCCGCCCTCGCCTGCATCATGCGAGCTTTGGTTTTGGACTGCCGAGCATGCTACGACGATGAAGCGCACTATCCTTTGGCCAATTTCTATGAGAATTTGTGACTGTGTTTGGTGCCATGGGGTAGAGTTTGATTGCTTGAAAGTTGGGGTATAGTTTAATTGCCTGTAACCTCACCACGTCTCTCCAAAAGGACCGTCTGGAACCCCCCCCCCCCTTTCCCCATCCACTTTCGCAACAATCCCCTTGAAGAATTCCTTTCATTCAAGCTTTTGGGTCTCACTATCTGCCATGATCTTTCCTGAGAAAGCCACATCTCCAAGCCAGCCTCCAAAGGCAGTCACCGACAAGGTATCCTACGTCGTGCAAAATCCTTCCTTTGCACACCTGAGCTTCTCACCACTTACAAAGCTTCATCCACAGTCTGATGGAGTACTGCCTCCCCCCTCTGAGGTGGTGCTCCTGCCTCACACCTAGCTTGACTTCATGGTGTGGAAGTCTTTGAGACTCTCACTCTCTTACCCCAGGCAGTTCGGTGGTCTTTCTGTTTTCTACAGTCTCCTCTCCGGTCTAGCAGCCCCCCTGCTCTGTCTGCAATATGTCCCCCCCCCCATATTTCCGCAGGGTGCTCAAGGTCTGCCAGCAACCCCCTTCTGGTAAAACTACCAAAATCACGAATCATTGCTCATCTTCACTCTTTTTCCCCACCTTTGGAATAAACTCCCACACTTTTTAAAATCCCATTCTTCCCTCCAGGCCTTCAAAACAGCTTGTCACCACCACCTCTTATCTTCCCCCATCACAAACCACAATCTTTTCTACCCTCGTTAATCCACTCCAACCCAACCTCCTTCAAATTCCCTGCTTTCCTTCCTGAAAGTCTCTGTAATGTCCCTCTTGTATACCCCGTGTTCCCCACCCCATCCCTCTCCCTTCCACAGATCTCCAAATGTCTCTGTTCCTCACCGTTTTGTCCTTCCCTCTCCAGCCCCTCTTGTTTCATACCCCCCTTTGCTGTGCATTGTGTGTTAGCTCTCATACGAGCCTCGACAATGTACACACAAAAAAAATACCCATCAATCACGAAGTCGAACTCTGGTTTCGAACAAGGTCAACATGTCAGATACAACAACATTCGTTGGGAGAAAGGAAGGTTTCTTCTCAAATGATGTGAACAAACAGGCCCTCATCCACTTGATCTCTGAACACTTGCAGCAGGAATGCTGTCATATCATCCAAGCTGAAGGAGTTGCAGACTTGGACACAGTGAAAGCATCCGTCGCAATGACATCCAACCATTCAACAACCCTGATCGGAGAAGACACAGATCTGCTGGAATTGCTGCTGTATCATGCAACTACGGAGGACTGCAAGGATCTGTACTTTCGGTCAGACAAGGGGAAACCAAATGTTTATAACATCAAAGTTCTGAAAAGGTTGCTTGGTGACGATGTCTGCTCTGATCTATTGTTTGCCCATGCCTTCACCGAATGCGACACTACTTTGAGAATCTTTGGGGTGGGGAAGGAATCTGTTTTCCAAAAAGTCATCAAGGGTGAATCTGTCTTGCCTGCCTGTTCACAAGTCTTTTGCGTACCGATGGTAGATAAATTTACAGTAGAAACCACTGGTTGCAAGGTGATGGTGTCCTTGTTTAACGGGAACCAATCTGACTCTTTAGCATCATTACGCTGCAAGTTCCTTTGCAAGAAAGTGGCCGCAGCAAAGACCTTTGTGACACCCGAAAGACTGCCACGAACAACCTCGGTCACAAACCTTCACTCTCGGTGGACGTACCTACAAGTCACGGTTTAGATGGGCAAGGAAGACAGCATGGACGTGCAAGGGGACAAACTTATTCCACTCATAATGCATAACAGCCCTGCACCAAACATTCTGCTCAAAATAATCCACTGCAACTGCACTACAGGATGCAGCATACTTTAATGTAGCTGCAAAAAACATGGCCTTGAATGCACCAGAGCTTGCGGACCTTGCCAAGAAGGAAACTGCGGTAATGTGGCTCCTGAGCCAGTTTCAGATGATGAAAATGAAGACTAAATATTCGGGGAAGGTATGTTAGAACAGACGCTCTACAGATCAAAACTAATTTCTCGAGGGTAAACTGTGCAACTATTTTGGTATTTCGGAGTATTATAATCAGTATTTTGTTTTTTTGTCAATCATACATTAAGTTATTTTTACTGATGCCATATTGAAACCCTTTATGGCAGTTCATTTTTTTAGCAACTTTTAATATGTTGTTCTGCAGACTTAATAAAACAAATAAATACCATAAAACGTTTTCTTGCAATTTTTTGGGGGGGTCATGTAGCATATTGGTCCTACCAAAATAAGATCGACTGGAAATGATTTTATAATATTGTTACGAATTTGGGAATTCGATTGCACACAACATACAGGTTCCTTTAGTCAGCTATGTCGATAAATGCTTGTTCCCTAGATAGCTCACCCTTCATTGTTTAAATGTTCAGAAATCGATTAGATGTGCTGCGGATCGATTTAATAGTTAGGGAACGAACAATGGAAACATCTCTCACCCTCTTCTGCGAAGAGGAAGAACCACCCTGCCGTCCCGTGACTCATGATGTCAACAACTCCCTCCCACCCATGGCTGAGCGGGGGATGGAGCACGAGGGCATGAGTCATGAGTCACGCCGGGAGCGGGGGAAGGGCGGGAGAAGGATAAGAGGAGATCTTTTCTTTTGTTTGTGGGTAGAGTTGGAGATGGGAGTTGAGAGTAGTCGATCAGGAGACCTTCGGGTCCTGTTTGGCTTGGGTTAGGGTTGAGGCCTTCGGAAGCTTTTTGCTTCGGCTGGTTCAGTGAGCTTCGGCTGAGGCCTGGCTCGGGAGGAGGCTTTTTGGAGGCTTTTTGCTTTGATGGTTCAGTGAGCTTCGGCTTCTGCTTGGCTCGGGAGAGCTTTTTGCTTCGAGCTGCTTTGTTTTGGAAGGAAGTTGAGCCGATTACTTGGCTCGAGCTGCGAATGGTAGCTTCTTCGACTTCTTGGTTTGTGGAGCTCTTTGTTCTCCATTTTGGTTCCCGGCTTGGTGCGACTCATCGACCTCTTCTTTGAGGTGGTTCCTCGGGGAAGCGACGCATCGACGGGAAGGATCGGCGCCTCGTCTCACCAGCACGTGTTGAGAAGCACGGGAGGATTCGCGGGAGTTCGGGAAGGATCGCAGCTCGCGGCGATTGGGTCCAGCTCGCTCTCGCTGGAGCCTGGGTCCGAGCAACTTGAAAACCACACAAGGTGGAGAGGTTCGAGATAGGTTCTGAGTTTCAGCTCACCTGTCCTCCGAGCTGGAGCTCGTTATTAAAGGCCTCTGCCACCATTTCTTGTGTGTGTGTGTGTGCGTACGTGTGTCCGTGGACCCGTCTAATAAGTTGGAACTGCTGTGAAGTGCAAGTGACTGTAGATAATAAGTAGACGGTTGTAGTTCTTTTGTTGCTTGTATAATTGCATACGTGTTTTGCCTTGTTTAATTGCATACGTGTTTTATTATAATAAATGTCCTTGTGTGAATGTAAACCTGTTCGTTGCGTCCATTCCCTCATTGAACTGCCCCATCTTGCACTCGGAATATAGTTGGTTTTTCAATAGCCGGCAAAGTGATCGGGTCCAGCGGGACTGCGCGATAATACCCCGCTCGGTTATCCCAAAAGGAAGCGAGCTGCTGAAGCGGCTCGTTTCCAAGCGGTCCCGTTGAGGTACAATCTCTCGGTAACCTACCCGTGCGAATAATTAGGTAAATCGAAGATTTGGCGATCGGACCCTGTAGCGCGGGTAGAGTGTAGACAAGGTTGTGGTGTGCTTAAAAACACACCCGTGGCTGGTTTCCAGCATTGATCCGGTAAGCCGCGACTGGATTGTCCGTTCGGTGGGCGAAGCGACCGCTATTGGTTAGATGTGGTCGTTCGCACGCCGGCGGGCGGGAAATCTATGACAATATACTCGACGACCCGTGAACTCGTTGGGTTCCCGTTGTGACAGCGGTTGATGAAAAAATATCATTTCAAGAAAAAAAAAAGATAGCTCCAGCGAACTATACTGCTGAGGTTGTTTGCAATGATCAAATTCTCCCGAAGAGTACTTGACTGAATCGGGAATTGATTTTCTAATAATTCTTTTTGTTGCCCGACTTGAACGAAACTTGATACTGCACAAAGCAGGCGAATGGTGAGTAAGGTGGCCCTAAACTTTTTGCCCTATCGTGTACTGTTTTGGCTGTATTTCAGGAGCGTACATCCAAGATGAGAGTTTTCGTAATATATAGATAGATAGATCGATGATAGATCTAAAGTGTCCTCATCTGGAGACTGTGTCAGAATTACAGCAAAGTCCAACTTTAGCCACACTGCCCCATCTAATCTGGCCTTTCTATAATCCATCTGGAAAGCTCCAATGAATCAAAAGCTCACTCAAGCTATATTTGTACAGAGCACACCGATATTCTGCTATGGATCCAAGACTTGGACATGAACATCAACTATTTATCCAGCTTCCCTTGGCACATCTGAATTCTTATCTACCCAGAAGGCCAACTACCACAGCTTGATGGAATATCTCTCTCCCCTCTGGGCTGGTTCCCCTGTCTCACACCATGCTCAGCACGACGCCATGGAAACCAAGGCCATCAAGACCATTGGTATCTCCCACGATGAAGCTGAATCTATGGGCCAATCGCTTTGCCATCACAGACAGGTCAGTGGTCCCTATATTCTTCCACTTCCTTTCTGGTCTTGCACCCTCTGCCCTCTCTATGTTTTACCCACCCCCAGGTTTCTGCAGGGAGCACACGGTCCTCATGATATTAATTGCCAGCAATGTGTAGTTCCTGCCTTTAATTGCTTGCAGTTTTGGGTGTGGCTGTACACGTGACAATATTTTGCATGAGTTGTTTGGAGACTAAGCTGTGAGGATTTCCTTGAGCATTCTCTAAACATATTCATCGGTATCTCTCAAGAATTAGTACCTAAAAAGACAGGTTCACATTGCAGACAATATCGTGAACCAAGTCAGTAGCTTCTGTTATTTACTACCTCACCTCTGGTCAAGCTTCATCGACCCTCTCAGCATTCCTACTCCCACCCACCTCTTCCATGACACAAATGTTCTCCCGGTAACCTCCTCCTGGCTAAACTCCCAAAATCGGGGCTCATCGCCCACCTTCACTATTTTGTTCCACTTTCCTCCCATTTGTGGAACTGCCTTCCGGAGAAGATGGCATTCTCATTTCCACTGCATCACACTGTCGGTCGGTGCTCTGAAATGATTGGTATAATGCAAGACGGCTTTCGTTTCTCATCATAGACTGGTCAGTGGCTTATCGGTGTTATACTGTCCCTCAACTGGCCTTCAATCCACGGGTCGTCCCCATATAAATGTCGCTTTGGTTAACGACGTTTCACTCGAACACTCTTGATCACACAAGAAACAAAGATTCACTACAAATCGCGACATTCCGCATTTGAGTTGTGACATTGGGACGTCCGATTTTGAGCCGTTGACCGACGAAGCAGATAATGCAGATAACGAAACAGCTTGATCATTCTCTGCCCAGTTCCAAAAGTTCAACAAGATATTGTTGCGGTTGAGGAAATTCACAAACCACCATTCAGGTCCTGTAAGGTGAGATATCTCTGTAAGCACATGTGTAGTTAGCCCCAAACCCGTTGTTTAGAGGGAATAAATGTGATTCATTCGGGCTGCGATGCTTTGAGATAGTCGTTTTTCTGTTCTATCTTTATTTTGAACCAACCACGTCTCAACTGCCATCACACAACAACCACCAACTGCAACGCTGCTTCACAACAACAACAACGCCAACAGCCACGACCTTTACCTTCACAACTCGCTCCCGCAAACATCGCATCACCGCCATTCCAAACGTCGCCATGGCCATAAACCACCACAATAAACCCTCCACCACCTTCACCTCTCCTTCTGCAGTCATTCCCGCACCACTTGTGAACGCCGAGCGTCAGGGTGTCCTGGCCTCGTACGGGACGCGATGCCGAACCGCGAGTGCAAAGTGCGGCCTTTCCGAGGAGAATTCGGATCAGGAATGATACACGCCCACTTCTGATCCGTCCAATCAGCAAGCGCGGGGCGGTTTGGCCCCGCCTCCAGGCGCGTCGGAGTAGAATCGGGATATGCAAATTCTCGGATCAGGGGAGACTCACGCCCCTTTTCCTCCGTCCAATGGGCGAGCGTGGCTCCACCCCCGAGCTCGTTCTGATCCAGAAATTTGCATATGGGTTCTCCTGCCGGCCTATAAAGCGCCGGGCGCGGGGCGAATTAGGCAGTCACTTTTAGAAGAGTCAGTCTGGAGAGGTCGGAGAGCCGAGTGGAGCTCGCAGTCTGTCGGGGTTCGGAGTCTGTCGGGGAGCTGCAGAGAGAGGAAGCCTGGAGTGCGGTCGAGTCGGTTTGAGCGCAGAGTCAGCCTTGGAGAAGCGGGGAGTGAGTGGGGAGGCGAGGGCGTACAGGTGGTTTGCTGCAGTCGGCTGAGGAGAATTGGGGAAGAGACCGAATAGCTCGGATCCGAGGCAAGGAAGACGGCGGGCGGCGACGAGCTCGCAGTGGAATCGCTCGTCGCGGGACCCAAGCATGCCAGCTATCCTCTTTCCCCAGAGCATCAACAATTCCCCCCTTTTTTCCCCCCGCGCTGAGATAGTGCGAAAAGGGGGGTCCTGTTCCCACCCCACTCCAAGCAGTGCCAACGAAACCCGCGAAGGAGCGCGGAGTCGGGGCGCCGCCGCGCCACCACATTGGCGGCTCATCACAAAGACACGGGTAGGATCCACCCGGTCTCGCGGACCTGACTGCTCTTTCAGGTCCCGCGCAAATATTGGCCCACAGGCCCCGCCTGCCCCCTTGTCTTTGAGGGTGGCCCTTTTCTTTTGCTTTTGAGTAAATGTGTTGTTGGCGCCGTCTGTAAAGTAAAACTGTGTAAGTGTTGCCGTGTGCTCGCGTAGTCGGTAGTAGATCTGCATTGTTGTGTTTCTTTTGTAGCATTTGCTGTAGGTGTATAATTGTTGCAATTGTATATGTGTGCTCTCCGTGTGCCGCGGAATAAATGTGCATTATGTTGAACTGTTTTCCCGTTTCGCTTCGTCTTTTCTTTAATTGAATCTCCATCTTGCTTCACGTAAAGGGTTGGTAGTGGGCTTAATACGCCCGATAATTAATCGGAACCGTCGAGGCCGACGATAACACCGCTCGGTTATCCCGCTAGTACGGAACGGGTCGCTTAAGTGGCCCGTGTCCGGAGTCGACCTGCGGTGAGGTGCGATCGCCCGGTCTACCCTCCGCGTGGGTACTTAGGTAGGTCGAATTTGGCGAACAACCCTATCCCACACGGGGGGCCGATTGGCACGATCATGGTGAGGCCGAAAGGCCCACCCGTGACTCGCTCCCGGCGTTAGTCCGAGAGGGTCACGACAGAATTGTCTGTCCGGTGGGCGACGTGCCGCGATTCGAGTTACGTGGCCGTTGGCACGCCGGCGGGCGCGAATTCATAACAATATCATCAACTTTGCAAAATACGTCGGTTTTGATGAGGTGTCCGAGGCTGATGTGGAGGAGTTGCTTGCATCACATGGATAAGATTTGTCAAACGAAGATTTCATGGACCTCGAAGCACAGCGAATTGATGTATAAGTTCTTCCTGTTGAAACACCACCCCAGAGAACGTGAACTACAAGACGAATGTCGGAGGCTTTTCAGCATTAATTTCGAAGAAGTGACGGCTATTTTCAGTGGGGATGATCCGAGGAGAGATTGCGGTTCCCAAAGTTGATAGGCTGGTGGCTGATGGCATTAACTGTTACAAAGACCTTTATCAGTAGAACAAAAGAAAGTCATCCAACAGTCTTTTAGTTTTGGTGTATTATTCACAGTAGAACCACCATACCAGGAAGAGAAGCCACAAGAGTCCACACATCCAATTTCACCACAATTTCATCCACGGATAACTTGGTCCCCATAACTCCACCACACTAGAAGCAAGCTTCACAACCATCTCTAGTGGGTGTACATGAAGATTAAAAATAATATTTAAATATACACATCTCTAATCAACTTATGTTGTCTTTTATTAGAGAAAATATTCCCGACTCAGGTCCCAAGGAATGTAACTTGCTGATATACATGGGTTCCCGTAAGAAAATAGATTCGCTTTGTCGCACTTTCCAGGAACGCAACACCAACGTCAGCTGGGGCCGAAATGATTTCCCCCTCCTTCCTTTCTAACCCCGTCTACTCCCCCGCCTTACCCTTAGCTCCAACAAGATGTACACGCTCATCGATTTGCTCACTTATTACAATTTCTCTGAGTCATATATGAAAAAAAAAATTGGGGGGGGGGGATACAAAATAAAGGCTTGTGGAAGAGCTTGTACACTGAACAGATCAGGACGTAAGTGAATAAAAGGAACAACAGAGGGTTGGGGGGGGGCACCAACAACAGAGTTGAAGAACAAGATAGAGGGAGACTTGTACGAACAATGGGTGTGGGTAGGAATGGGGTGGGGGGGGGGAAGAGAAGGATGCATGATGGGGTGGACAAGATGGATGCAGAAGTAAACTCTCAAGAAGGAAAAACTGGAAATTTGGAAGGAGAAGGACTGGGGGTAGTAAGGGTAAAAAAGATCATGGTTTTGGATTTGGGATGATCCGAGTGTACAACTTTCTTGAAGACCTCAAGGGAAGAATGACATTGAAGAGAATGTGTAACAAATCTTTGGACTAACCTTCACATTTTGTACCCTTTTTCTCTTCCCTGTGAAATCATGCGTTTGATTTCATTTTTCCTTCGAGTGATTTAAGATGGTAGATTCCCACAATCTTGTGTTGTTGCCCACAACAACCGAACAAATCTGGCAATGATTTACTATTCCCCTTAACCGTGCCTGACTGTACACTTGTTGGTACACCCACTGTTTCACTCTCCTTTAAACGTCAACATCCAGAGTGAACAATAAAGATAAAAATTGGGAAGCCAATGTACCATTTCAAATTATGACACTTAACGTTACCGGGGATAACAATATACAAAGGATGTGTGGAATTTTGGCAAACACGAAACACCAAACCACTCGTACGTCTCGCCGGTAAGATCCATTGATTTTGCACAGAAAATAAACTCGACGTTAACCCCATCCGTGGAGTGAATGGAGTCGAAAAGCATTTGTAAAATGGTTAAATCAAAGGAATGCCCTTGTTACAGGAAGTTTGCTTTTCATCCGAGTCGCTTTCCAGATTGTACCAACAAGCAACTTGGTCTTCAACCACAGCAGCTCTGTAGGTTTACAACAACTATTCAGGCTTTCACTGCCAGCATTACTTGCTCATTGCATTTGAGATATGATACGAGGATAAGAGAAAATGTACAAGCCGTGATAAAAAGATGGAGGTACGAAGAAAAGAATGCACAGTTTGTATTTGCAACGATGGTAGCTTTCATCACGTAAATTCCTTGAGAACTGTAGGAAGCATAGATACCATACCTCTCAACAACAACAACAACAACAACAACAACAACAACAACAACAACGATGACAACGACAACAGCAATTACACATTTATTTGTTTGCAGAGTTCAAAGATACAATGAACACGAGACTTGAGGCTCGTTTACACGAAGCATCAAGTGGCTCAGGGGATGAACGGCGATGCTCACAATGCTCAGTCCTTTAAAATAACTGCACCTGCACCGCGTGCGCACTTATGGATGAGAGGGCACGATGATGTCACACCACAAGTTGTCAAATGACACCTGAGGACGTGGGGACAAAACGTGGTTGTAACAAAGCTAACAAGCCCTCTCGTAATACTCAGACTATCGACGGACGCAGCTTCCAGCCTCGTTTGCCTTATTTTCCAAAGTAATAACGACAATCGTTGAAGTCCTGCCCATGGTCCTGAAGCCAAGAAATTGGACAACCTCTCCATTGGGGCCGGATGAAGTTAACTGATCTCAGCCTTTTCGGCTGGTTCATTTGGCTTGACTGCCGATTTAAACTCACGTTCTCTCTTGGCCGCTCAACCCCTCAGCCGCTTAATGCACAGTGTAAATGAGCCTTTGGAGGCCAATGGAAAGGGGGACTCCCCTATGAGCATTAAAAAAAAAAGAAAGAAAATCTAACGGAGTGATAGATAATGCAAATCATGGCGATGCTCGCATTTCTGCAAAGCCAGAGCAAATGAAAGTTCACCTGAAGCTAATGGTGTCATCACACTCAAAGCGGGCATCCAACTGTGGCTGGCAGCTGGCAGCCTCTGAGGCGTTGGCTGGCCAAGGGCGGACTTTCAGTCACTGCTTTCTAAGGCACTGCAGCACGGCTCCGTGCTATAATTACGGTCCCGAAGGAACCGGGCACCAGACTTTCATCGCCAAGATTCTGCGTTTGACTTATAAGCTCACGGTCGGTGCAGATTACTGACCATTTTGACCTCGGAGCGAGTATTGTACAGTTGGCGTGGTGCGGCACAAAGGATGAAAGGTGTTTAAAAAATAGATAAATAAACGAGAATTGCCCGAAGGGCACCACATCGCCTTTTTCTCAAGTCGGTTGGAAGATTTGGGTTACCGTAGCATCCCTTAGTGTCCAGGTTTCCATTAACCTCTTTCCCAAATCGTTACTTTGCTACGAACGTCTATTCACTTGGATTTATCTTGGAGTAGGACCCAAAAACGAATTCCATTTGCCGTTGGGTGTATCAAAGCATGTTCAGCAATTAAAAAAAAAAAATTGTTGACAAAGAATTGTTATTTCTTCCAAATTAATGCCGAGCGCTATTGGCATCACTCTGGACATCTGAAGGTAATGGAAGTAGATCTGTAGATAGCACGTTAAAATAAGATGAGAGGGGTTATTTAATCTTTACATTAAATATGTCGAAAAGGCTATACAAAAAAAAAAAAAAACTTCAATAAATAAATCATCCAAACATGTACACAATAAAAATGTATGCCAGCATCAGTTTTTCATTGGAGCAATTTTTTTTTTTAACCATTATTTTTACAGGATGCCCTGGTAAGACTCAAGTCGACCTTCATAGGACTTCCAACGGTGAGGTTCAGAATTCTCAAACTGAGCGTTTTGGCGTTAAGTGTCAAGGATTGCAGCAAATACGGGAAATAATCCGATGGATGCACTTGCGTCGTAAAATCCACCAATCTATTCCATTGACAAGAGAACCTGACTGTGATGTCAAACACATCATTAACTATTAACTTTGAAAACCATAAAATAGCCCTGAAATCTGGGACGCTAGTAGAAAGAAAAAAGAAGAAGAGGTGTTGGAGGTGAAACAGAAGGTACCGATTTTGTTAATTAAGTTTTCATTTGTTTGCTTTTGCTTCGTTTCTCGAACACGGAGAGAAATGGGCACTGGCAATGCAGGCAGCAAGCGGACTGCATCAAACCCTGAACGTGAGCAGGATTTCAATGCCACCCGGGATGCTCCCGAGGGCAGGGGGCGGGGGTAGGAAGTGGAGAGGTATGAAACAGTGCGATGCGGGCACAGAGAGGGCATCTTGTAACCCTTCCTCCATTTTTGCTCCAAAAGAAAAAAAAAAACAGCCACAAGGTCAAAGCATTAATGAGAAGAGTGTGGAAAATGGATGAATAGGGCAATGAAATTTTGCCAGTACTGGAATGGCAAAGGTGACCATAAGGTTTACGATTATCAAGAAAGTGCAGTAATAGACATCAAAGTGAAATTACAAGCTGGACAATTTTTTTTTTCCAGGCACCAGCTGTATTTATCATGATCAAAAAAGGAGATTATTATGGGCTGATAGGATGGCCTATGGGGACGCACACTCGCCTCTAAGCTGTTTCGCCTGGGTTCGAATCCCGACCGAGCTATAAACTGTCATCCCAGTGTTTCATTAGCAGGGCGATTGATCAATATGTGCGCCAACCCTCGGATTGATGTGAAATTGGGTGTCCCGTCTGCTGGCATGAGTTGGTGGACATTAACAATCTCACGGTCTCCTTCGCAAAGAGTAGGCGAGCTCTCGCCGGCACCATGAAGAAATACCAAAATTCATGCCCGAACCCAAGTCGAATATCAAGCCTGGCAGCTGGTTCATGAAAGACTTGGGGCAAAACTTTCCCTTGCCATGCTCATAATGTGGGAAAAGAAGGAGGATAGAAAGAAGAAGAAGAAGAAGAAGAAGCAAAAGTATAAATTACTGTCTCAAGTTGTTGCATAACTAGCATGACCACGTATACATAACAAGGCACCTTTGTTCCGTACGCACCATGCCTTCTAGAACCGAAGCACATCCGAAAGCACTTTACTCATAAATCACATGATGCCTCACCACAGCAAAGCAGTTCTGCAATTTCATTCCTTTGTACATCAACAAGAACTCGGGCAAGAAAACTCCAGGATGAAGTACAAAACATGGCTGGTTAATCGCTGGTTATTTAAACGAGTGCCAGCAGTCCTTCATCCATCATTGATTCAGTGATTTAGTGGTGACTCCAAAACGATCAAGTTCCATACGGCTGCAACACGGAACTCTGTGTGGGTTGGGAATGACTGTACGCACACTTATAAACCACTTTCCAAACAGTCAAGATAAACCAGTGCATCAATCCCAGCTATTTTACGATTATTATATTTACGGATTATACAATCCCAGAATACAGCTATTTTACGATTCAACATGAAACTACAGCAGCACCGGATGGAGCGCATACCTCCACCAGGCCGCTCTCGGATTCCCATCCGAATCCAGACCTTCATCAACATCAAATGAATTCGTCCTCGTCACACACCCAACCTGTCCACCGAGTTTTGTCATAACTCGTCCACAACTTGTTGAGATGCCCTGCTCGCAGAAAAGCAGACAGGCGTGAAAACATTCCCTCCGTCCACCTTTGGTGGCGGAGATAAATATGGCTGAGCTGAGTAATTAATGACAACAACGTAGCCTGAGTGATGAACGGTACCCATTCCTGCTAGAAAAAGGTTGGATCCCACAATTGCAGTCTCATGTAAACCAAATGAAAAATTGAATGCTGTACAACTTTTCTATTAATGGATAATTGTAATTCTCACACCTTGTAACTACTTATGGAATCTAAAAAGATCAGATGATATTGCAGCTGTTAAAGGTGAAAAGAATAACCTAAAAATATGGCAACACTGTTGCAGGAGCAGTGCAGATAAGGGAATTCCACAACCCAATCTCACCCCATATCCTCACGCAGCCCATCTGAGCATTTTATCAAACATTGTTAAGCTCTTTGGTGAACTAGGACAGGTCGGATCCAAGGCGATACATCCAACACCCAGCAGGCACCAGGAAGTCTGCCAGAGGAAGAGCCAGATCCACTGATCCAGATTAAGGCATCATAATAGCACCTTTAACAGGATGTACAAATATCTCTGCATAACGCACATAGAAAATGTTTCTTTTTTGTTTTTCTTTTTCAGACCGTGCACATATAATACGTACGCATGGTGGATTTGCAGGTGAGGGTTGAAAAGTAGCATTTTTGCATACATAATATGTAGATGCATCCTAAGTGACTGCATCATTCATCCATGCAACAACTAATCGGATTCAAAATGGTTTGGGAATTGCAGGTGCGCAACAATAACACCTAAACATCAAGTGAAAAGTTCTCCGAGCCATATTTAATCTTCTTCGTCAACGACCACAATTGGTCCAACATTGTCGTAGGGTTGGCCGGGGAAAGTTTTTTGCCCAAGTCTTTCACGAACCGGCTGGCCAGGACTGATCTTTCACTAAGGCGGGGCAGGAATTTGTAATTTGATCAGAGTGTAGGCGATAGCTCGCCTACTTCCTCCACAAGGACACCGTGGGATCGTTATCGTTCACCAACGAATGCTGGTAGACGGGACGCCGAGTTTAACGTCCATTCGAGGGATGGCACACGCATTGACGAATCACTCTCCCTGTTAAACACCAGGATGGCAGTTGATAGCTGGGTCGGGATGGCATAGTTGCTTTTCACTTAATCTATCTCTTCTTGCATCTATTAACTCTTTGTACAACATCTTGTATCGATTCAGCTCATCATGTAACGGAATTGAGAGTGGTCGAGTCGACAGAGTGTCGAATTGTCACCAAAGATTTATGGATGAAAAGGTGATGGCAAATGTGTTGATTCGCTTCGAGTTCTCGATGAACAGAGACGAGTGATAATTCATGTTTGGTGTCGACGACATCTTCCAGAGCTTCCATGGGATTGGCGAAGGAGATGCTCTACTCCGAGGACATGACTGCTGCCTTTTAATCCTGGGCACAATTAAAATCATGTTCGACTGAATCAATCCTGAAGAACAATCCTTATAAAGCTCTGTACAAGTCCATAGAGTTTGGAAAGAATTCCACAAAACTTCAGAAAAGAAGAGGGCCGTGTACTCCATACAAAGGAATCCTCGTCTCTGCGAAGGCCAGCAGGTCGTTCCGTGTCAGCAGGCAAGATAAAAATGGATTTTATCCACTAAACATTTACGAGTACATTTACAGGTAGTTGAGAAAAAACGGTAGGGCTGACGCTTGATTGTTGGCTCTTTGATGGAGCAAAATAAGGAAATGTGGGTGGAGGGATATGCCTGGTGTTGCCTGAATGGTTCGGGTGTCGGGCTTGGGATCCGAGGATCCTGATGGTGGCACATTGTCAAGTCTGTCTCTGGGGTATCCTCCTGTCCCCTTTGTCAATGAAAAAGGCATCACCACAGGCTCTGCTTAAGATAACGCAGAATGTCTCAACTCGGCGCTTGCGTCCAAATCTCTCATACCCAATCCATCCCACAATGTCCCCATCTTACCCACTGTCCACTGCAATTAGTTGTCCTTCTTACAAGGTAGAGAAAGTTGTGTCCAGCCTCGACCCTGCTTGGGTGATGGGCCCAGATGGCATCGGTGCTCATTTTCTCAAATCATGCTCTGCTGCTCTTGCTTCTCCTCAGTCTCTGCTCATCTGTCCTCCATTGGCTGCTTGGAAGTCAGAATAAATCACTCCCATCTACAAGACAGTACCACAAAAACAGATGCTCTCAACTACCACTTGGAGGCTTACTTTCAAATATAAACAAAGACATGGAATAAGAGGTTAACAGAGGTCATCTATCAGGTATTCAACAAAGTCCGACATCCTGCTCTGTTTGCCAAGCTTGCTGCCTATTGGCATCTTAGGCTACCATCACATCTGCCTCTCCAACTTCCTCCCACTCGCGCGGCCAACATATTGCTATCAATGCAAACCTCTCGTCTTCCGTTGGAGACTGGAGTCCCTCAAGGCAGTGTCTTCATTTATATTGATGACATCTCTGATGCTCTGAAACCCTCTCCTCCTTTTTGCAGAGGACTCCACGTTATCATATAGTACCCCATCCCATTGACAGGTAGACTCTCTGCTGATCTGGAATTGATGAGATGTTGACCTATAAAATGGAGCATGTCTTACAATCCTGGCACCACCACCTTAGATCATCCTCCATCCAAAACCATGACCTTCACCACCCCAAACCCCCTCCGTCCAAGTTCCCAGTTCTTCCTTTGGACGGAGAGTTTGCTTCTGTATTCATCTTGTCGAACCTATGTGTCCTTTCCTGCCCCCCCATTCCTCCCCAAACTAATTGTTTGTTAAAGTCTCTCTCTATTTTGTCCTTCAGCCATGCTGTTAGTGTCCCCCCCCCAACCCCAATCCACCATTCCTTTTGTTCTGTTGAGTCCTGATCTGTTCATTGTTCTAGCTCTTCCTCAACTCTGTGCACAATTTATTAATTTTTTCAACAAAGCTGTTTTGTGGGATGAGATATTTAAATAAAAAAAAACAAAAAAAACAGCAATCCTGTTGAGTATTGAGGTGTCCAGCTTAAAAACCAAGGCACAGTCCTGTTGTTTGAGCTTTCAGGTGCTTGTAGTACTGAACGGAGATTCTACAGACAGTCCATGTTGGTGGAATTGCTGCGAAGACTGAAGCGTCACGGACTATTGGCCGTGAGTTCTCACAGTGTTCACGGAAATACGTAAACAAAGACTCGTTAACTTTTCGTTGGTAGGATCAATTGTTCATCTCCTCTTGGATAACAGAGCCCCAAATGCAAGCAACAATTGATCGAGGGTGCTTCAAATCTATTGTTTACTGTGCATAAGAACCGAAGACGCCGTGCATGTTCCGACAATGGAGCACATTCTGCAGAAAAGGAAGCCTCACGAGTTTTCACAGTCCTTGTAGAGACGGTTTTGCCTCATTGGCAACTTCACCAGATTCAAGTGCACTTGTGACACTTCCAGTCGTTCTTCATCAAGATAAGCACCTGAAGATGTTTTGCAGACTATTATAATCAACAGAGCCACGATCCACGGCATTAAGAAGCTGTGGACCAGTACGACAGGTTGATTAAAGCAGAAAATATGCCGGAAGATGTGATAAAAATTAAACTTCACGGTGCAATTCGTGTGCACCTCGTCTTGTAAAATATACAAATTCAATTTTTCTGATTGTAAGAAACATCATTCTTGGGATTAGACAATGGGCTAGTCGGATCATAAAGACGTTGACTTTGAAAAATCACGATTACCAAGCCGGTTGTCTGCACATCATAATAGCCCTTCTCTAAGTTATGGCACGATTGAACAACCAAATTACACAACAACAATGCACCAAGCTGCAACATTGCTCAGCCTTCTTCTCTTGTATGTAGCACAAGGCTACGGGGTTCCATCATTGGCTGAGGGGAAGGCCGTACCACTGATGCAATGCCCTCTGTTGGTTAGGGCAGGAATTTGGAATTTGTTTATGGTGCCGGCGATAGCTCACCGACTCTTCACGAAGGACACCATGGGATCTTCAACGTCCACCAACAGCTGCCAGCAGATGGATCGCCCGTTTACCATCCATCCGAGGGACGGCACACACACACACACACACACACACACACACACACACACACACACACACACACACACACACACACACACACACACACACACACACACACACACACACACACACACACACCGATGAATCACGCTGCCTGTGAAACACCAGGATGACACTTTATAGCTGGGTCGGGATTCAAACCCAGAATAGACAGCTTAGGCCATCCTGCTCGCCTATTGCCAAGCCAAAATGGTGAGAGGTACCACCAGGCACACCACACCAGTATGAAAAAAAGGAGTTCAAAACAATTATTTCACCTTCACCATATTATCAAAGGGAGGTGTACTGTTGTGACAAGGACAACAACAACAACAACAACAAAAATACCGACAGGCCTCATCAACAATCAAGTCTTTTTAACCCTGTTATTCCATGCAACAAATGAGGGATTGACAAATATAACTTTCTCGATCCACATATTTATAAAGCAAAGAAAATCCTGAACGGGGTAATGGTCAGAGCGTCCTACTCCGGGAGGTCAGTGGTTCAAACCCTGGCTGAGTCATACCCAAGACTTTCAAAATGGTCCGTGCTGCTTCCTTGCTTGATGTTGAGCACTTCAAAAAAAAAAGGACAAAGCATGGATAAACAACGCTGGGAGGGCAACGGCAAACCACCCAGTACAAGCCTTGCCAAGAACCTGCTTGGGCAGCACGGACGCTCTGCAAAATAGGACGGCACATCAACATCAACATATCAACAGCAGCAATTGTTTCACGTCCATTGGTGGCATGGAACAAATGATTGAAACATTCCAAATGGGTGGGGAGGGGGTTTGAGAGTCGAGGTAAAATAGGAGCATCAGGAGGTTGACGACGAGGAAGAACGGGGAAAGGTTTGGAGGACAATGAGTATTTTTTTATTACGTTCAGTTATGGTGACGTGCCGATCCCACGTTTTTTTTTTTTTTTGATCCTGAGGCATTTAACATCATCGAGTCATTTTGTATGCACCCTGTGGCTGCTGGTTGCATCATTGCTGGGAGAGCAGCTGTGCCGCCGATGCAGTGCCCCCCTCCACCTGTTTCCAGTCAGCCGGTACTCATTTTGCCGACGTCACAAGGATGACAGGCCGAGTCAACCCACTCGGTGTTATTTAACAACTACGACTGAGGGCTCGAACTCAAGACCCCAAGATCTTCAGCCAACAACAGGGCTTCAAGGCATTCGAGAAGCAACCACAAAGCAGGGCCTAGCTCGAGCACAACATGAAGACACGCCACCACGAAAGGTCAACGGTGGGCCTGCCACTTGGGTTAGTCCCGACAATCCAACAACAACAAATTCCCACAAAACGAAGCATCCAAATCCATCAAAACGCCGCCTCGGGCCTAACTTACACGCACATGCCTCTAAACCCCAACTCCATTGGACCCTGGACCTGCACCTGGTACCGGCAACGCGCTTTCCAACGAACAGCATCGTCAAGGTAAAAAAAAACGAACTTCCAGGTACTTCGGTCGGCGAGGAGAGGAGTGCGGATGAAGGACACACACACACACACATCCCGGATACCCGGTGCCTAATCGGGGGTGGGGGGGTGTAATACGACCCGTGGAGGGAGGTCTCTGCCATCGTGGTGCTTGGCGAGCCCTACCTGAGCAAGTTGTGCGCCTCCATACTGCGATTTTGATTGCTGGAGCAGATGACGGCGACATGGAGCTTGTGCTGGGGCATGACCACCTGGCTGAGATGAGGTCAGGGTGCGAAGGGAAAGGCCTAGTTCGGCAATGGCAGAGTTATAATGCAAAAGGTGAAGGACATGGAGACAGAGGCAGAGACAGAGACACAGACAATGTATCTTGTGGGAGTAGAACTGCCCGCTTGTTTCAGAACCCAATAATTGGCTCAGGATTTTGAATAACTCGTGGGAAATTGCGGGAGTAATGATTAAATGGTCAGCGAAAGAAGGGTGTAAAGGCGCAAGAAAGTAAAAAAAAATAAAAAAAAATAAAAAATCTAAAGAATGGAAAGTTTTACATCGAGTACGACGGCTGGGGAGAAAGAGAGAAGCGAGAGAATGTCAGAACCGGGATGGAACCCTCAGGCCTCGTTACTAGCATCAGCTTCTCGCTTCGCAAGCGGTCACATGTGTCCCTCTCTGACACCTCTCATGGACAACATCATACACTAACACTACAAACCCCCCCCCTCCTCCTCCTCGCGTCCAAAAGAAGCAGGAATTCGTGAAAATGCACTTGGTACGTGTTTCCCAAAACACGCAAGGCCCTTTACCAGGCCCAACAAGATGCAGGCACCTATCAGGACAACCCCGGTGAAATAACTTCCGGTCTAACAGGGGTCCTTCGACGGTAGTTGTTGTTGTTGTTTTTATATCTTTTTACGTGCAACACTGAAGATCGTAAATAAAATATCCACACGAAAAAAGAAAGACGAAGAAACCAAAAAATTGTTAAGGATAAAAAAAAACGAAATACCGGCGCAATTAATCGAACAAAATGTCCCGACACAACCGGGAACGTCAGGCATTTCAATGATGACGTCATTCATGATGTCCTGACGAGTGGTGAAGGAGATCGGGTTGAAATTCCAAGGGGTTTTCATGGAACTTTTTGTTGCGGTTAATTAATTTTAACGTCTTCCATCCATTGGAGGATTTTGAGCTATTAAACCCTTGCACTATATGAAAGAGGTGATAAAGTAACTAAGGTGGTGGTGGTGGTGGTGGTGGTGGTGGTAGTTCTTCTTCTTCCTTTTTTTCGCGGCTCTTTTATATACAGGATCCGGATCTCCTTCAATACTAAACACCTGTACACATCCTCGCATTGAGGGTGCCTTTTGAGAGCGTCTATCATGAACTTTTTAATATATTCGGACATTTGCTTTAAAGTTTCGAAAAGTTCACGTTACTATTTAAAGATTATTCCATTTAACGTGTTATAATTTCGTAAATACACCATTTTCTCGTCATGGACGACGATCGTCCATGACGGGTCTCGCTATTGGCTCCATCAAGGCACGTGACGAAATATCGGAAGTTGTTGTTGTTGTTGTTGTTGTTTTTTTTTCTTCTTCCTCTTGTTCTTCTTCTTCTGGTGAAGACAAAACCTTTAGGACGCGGCTCTTGGACACATTTCTCCTTGTTGAAATATCGTGCTATGTATCGTTTTTGGCCTAAATTTCTCAATGGTGAAGAATCACTGAAAAAAAAAAATAATTCTCGTATGCAGATCCGGATTCGGATCACACCAAAATCGAATCAATTCGTCCTTGCCACACACACCCAACATGTCCACCAAGTTTCATCCGAATCCGTCCAGAACTTTTTGAGATGTCCTGCCCAAAAAAGACAAACAAACAGACAGATAGACAAACAAACAAACAGACAGACAGACAGACAGACAGAAAGGGGTGAAAACATCACCTCCTTCACCTTCGGTGGTGGAGGTAATAACAAATGCATACAAATTTCCAGGAAATGCATAATATAACAATCCTTTGAAACGAAAATCAGGAGAAATAAATTTGCAAGGACAAGTGATACTTTCGATCCTGACATTTATTAATTCCATTGGAGGAAAAGAAGATAATTTATTGACTGTTGGATATTATTTAATTACACTTGCATTTCCTTTACAGAAGTTATCCTGAGAGGTCTTTAAATGAAGAAACTTGGTGCACATCAATTTAGTGATGAACTTAGTGTGAAACAAAACGCAGCTTCCACATATATTAGTATCATGGCGGTCATTTGAAGGTTTGATTGAGAATGAAATCCCAAACCTTGCTGGGGTTTATCAGAAATGCCCTCTTGTGGCGTTGTGGTTTGGAAAGAGGATTGTCCTGAAGTCGAATAAAAAGTGATGATAGCTTTTACCTTGGAGTCTTGGACCCTGGGACGTGATAATGCATGAACATTATGCGATGACATTTTATTCTTTTACCCAGTGAAAATAAGGGTAATACCCCTGGGCACTCACCTGCTAGAATAATGATACTGAGGAAGAAGTTAACGTGGGACGGAACCAGCAAAATCTACCAATAAACCAATGTTATAGCAAATACCTATTTTGGGGGGCACCCAACTCCCCTCTCCCATAAATCTCCTTTGACTCCGATTTTTAAAATAGTGTGAACAAACTTTGGTACATCATTGGTGATGAAGGTTGTGGTCAAGTTTCATCGAAATTGTGTGTGTCGTTTCGCAGAAGAAAGCAAATACATATTTTGGGGGGCAACTTCCACTTAAACACCCTAAACCCCACTTTTTTAATGCCATGAACAAAGTTTGGTGCATCATGTGTGATAAAGGTTGTGGTCAAGTTTCATCGAAATTGTGTTTGTAGTTTCTGAGAAGAAAGGAAATATCTCTTTGGGTGGGGCAACTCCCCCCCTCCCCACGTAACCTCCCTCTGTAGACCCTGTCAGACCCCAATTTTTTTAAATCCCGTGAACAACTTTGCTACTTCATGGGTGATGAAGGTTGTGGCCGCGTTTCATCGAAATTGTGTGTAGTTTCAGAGAAGCAAACAAATACATATTGTTACGGATCTGGAAACCATATGCATTCGAACATACAGATGTCCCAAAAGTCAGTTATGTTGTAAAGTATGTGTGTAGTCAGATCCCTTTCCTTTTGTCTAGTGGGAGAATCAAAGGCGTGCGTTGCGATTTCTTTTTAGTTAGCTAATTAAATGTTTACATCCATCGAAGACCATCCAACAAACAAACTGCCAACACCACTGAACCAGCGCTTCACCCGCCCAACCGGCGACTCGCTGTTTCAAGGCAAAATCTTTGTGAAGTACCTTTTGGGCAAGTCCTCACGTGTGGAGTGGGCGGGCTTCCCGGTATGGCTGAAACCCCACCCAGAAAGGGCGGACCCAAGGAAGCCCCGTCCAATCGGGCGAACAGTGATGTCAGTTTCACCAAGGCCCCTCCCCGCTGAGGGAGGTCCATAAAAGTGACGACGCCATCCTCATCGGAGAGTTCGGTGGAAAGGAGTTTTCACGGTGGTTGGGTCAGGAGTTTGCACGGTGGCTGTGAGCAGTCTGGTTCGTTCTTCACGGTGGCTGTTACGGGGAGAGGAGTTCTGTGGACCCCGCCTATTCGCCACGCGAGCACTGCCATGAGCCCCACACGTGCGACTGGGTCCAAACCGACAACCTTTGGCAGGTGCCGCACTACAGTACACGCTTTCCCTCCGACGACCAGGTACACACCGAAATCTGACCCCCAGCTTGTCTCTCTTCATGGTTGCGAGGGTCAAATAAAGACTCTGGGGTTTCTTTTCCTTTTGTGTGTGTGTCTGCGTGTGGGCCCATCTTCAAGTAGAACTGAGTAAGTGTTTTTGCTTATTGTAAATATTTCCCTGCTTGCATATTCGCATCAAGTCTTGCCCTTTGTCTTTATTTACTGTTAATAAATGTATTAGAAATGTTCCCAGCCCGTTTCTGTCCCTTCTTACATTGGTCTAGTATGGTCCGGGTTTGAGGATAAGCTGGGTTTCATTCCCGGTAATCAGTCTATCATAGCCGGCACAGCTTTGGCAGTTTCCGCTCGGCTGCACCTGAACCGGAGTTGGTAGTCGGGAGTTGGAACTCTACCGCAGTCGTTCGAGTGACCCGGTTCGAGCAAGACGTGCCGAGGGTGTGGTTTCCCCGGTAGTCGAAATCGCGTAGTTAATTAGGTAAATTGGTTATAGACAAACAGACCCGACGCTACGCGGTTGAGATATTGGCGTCCACGGTCGGTTCAGCGACCCGCCAGCTCACGGTATTATCCGGAGTGACGGCCTACAATTCCGGGGAGTCTGGTGGGAGACGGCTTAACCTCCCCCACCTAGCGGTCGTTCTCGCCACCGACCCCCAGCCCACAACAATATTTTGGGGGGGAAACCTCACTTATATCCCCCCTTAGAGCCCGATATTTCTTATGTCATGAAGAAACGTTGGTACACCATGGGTGTTGAAGGTTGTGGTCAAGTTTCATTGGAAGTGTGTGTGTGTGTGTGTGTGTGTGTGTGTGTGTGTGTGTGTGTGTGTGTGTGTGTGTGTGTGTGTGTGTGTGTGTGTGTGTGTGTGTGTGTGTCATTCCTCCAATGGACATTAAACTGGGCGTTCCGTCTTCTGCCATTAGTTGATGGACTTTAAAGATCCCCACCGTGTCCTTCACAAAGAGGGGCGAGCTATCACCGGCACAGTAGCCAAATTACAAATTCCTGCCCGAACTACTGCTGGGAAGGCAATGGCAAACCACCAGTATAACCCTTGCTCAGGATGCTGCTTCACAGCAAAAACACTCAGTAATGAGTGTGGTACATCAAATAAAAGTAACAACTGAAAAGGGAAAGCGATGGGGAAATTAAAGCCGTTTAAAAAGAGATAAAGCACAGACATATGGAGAGGGCAGGGAGGGAATGGGGAAAGAGGGGAGGGGAGTGGTGGGAGAGACAGGTGAGTGTGGGAGGAAGGAGAGCGAGAGAGGAAGAGAGGAGGGGAGAGAGGAAGAGAGGAGGGGAGAGAGGGTGGGGAGTGGGAGGGTGGGGGAGGGAGAGAGGGGATGGGGAGAGAGGGAAGTGGGGGGGAACAGGGGAGTGGGGGAGGGAGGGGAGAGAGAGGAGGAGGGGGTGAAGGGGAGAGAGGGGAGGGATAGAGGAGCGAAAGAGGAGTAAGGGAGAGAGAAGGGGGATAGGTAGGATTGGTGGGTGGGGGTAGGGGGGTGTGGAAGAAGTTTCCTTTTGTATCCATCCTGTCCACCCAATTCCTCTCAACCCCATTGTTTGTCCAATTCTCTCTCTAATTTTCCCTTCAACTCCACTGTTGGTGTCCCCACCCTCTCACTGCCTTTTGTCCTGTTGGATCCTGATCTGTTTCGTGCTCCAGCTCTTCCACAAACATTGACTCTGTATAAAAACGTCATCTGTTGGCAACCATTGTACAGGCTTCGTGGGCCGAATGGTCTCTGTGTTGAAGGTCCTTG
Organism: Eptatretus burgeri; assembly: GCF_056783735.1. Taxonomy (NCBI): domain Eukaryota; kingdom Metazoa; phylum Chordata; class Myxini; order Myxiniformes; family Myxinidae; genus Eptatretus; species Eptatretus burgeri. The sequence continues at coordinate 125,811,427 of NC_140964.1, read as the reverse complement.
GAAGGGAAGTCATCTTTTATATACTGTATTGTGAACCTTGGTGTTTGTCCATGCTTTCTTCTCTCTCCCGTTTATGGCGGCCGCTTCTCACGCTGCATTGAAAAGCTCAACATTCCCTTTTGAAATGACAGAACAAACATGAGTAATGTTGACGCCAAATTTTATTTGGCAACCGAGATATTTTGCCCTCTTTTTAGACAAATCCAACCTCTGCCACCCTATGTTGCACCACCATTTTGCAGTGGGCGGTAGAAGTAGCTCAGAGCTTTGACTCTGAGTGAAACCAAGCGTGCAACACAATTAACCTTTGAAAAGTCCATTAAAAATTATTTAAGTTGATGGATTAACTGAAACCTTTCCCGTCACTGGGGACGGGTACTTTTGCGAGATATTCCCATCATTTGGGATGCGTACTCTTCCTTGTATATTATATGGTATAACTAAACATTATTAAGCTACGAAAGTCATTAAACATTTTTATACAAGGTGGTGTCAAAGACCATGGTTTTAAATGATGGTAAATGATCTGGGCTTGTCATTGATTTACAAGAGGTCGTTGAAGCATTAATGCTATTTTTGCTAAAATCTGACACCCCCTCACCCCTACCCCTCTCTGTAATGCTCCGCAATACTGGACCAGAGGGAGGCACCCCCAAAGGTATAACAAGCCCTCATGGAATATCACTACAGCAAGAGGGCCATAATATGGAATAAAATTGTGATGCAAATCACAAGTTACACTGTAAGTCGGTTATATTTAATCGTCTTCATTTACACAATACATAAATACAAATAAATTTGTTTTTAGATCCTCGTGGAGGATCTCTAAGTCTTACTCATGTTGTTGTTCTTCATCTTCTTCTTGTGGGCTTTTTTGTTTCACAGCCTACAGTTTTCATCGAAACTTCCTGAAACTTGGTGTATATATGTAAAAACACCCTGCGCAGACAGTGACAATCTCCGATTTTGAAGATTCCTCCGAGAAAAAAAAGTTATGACGTCAAAATATCTCCGCTAATGGCAATCGCCTAAAAAATTATCTCTGAAATTAGGTAAGCTTTTTGAATTCTGGTTGTGGGAATCGAACAGGGCATTAGCAGAGATGAATTGCCGCACATACGATACATCACTATGATGTCATTTCAATTATTATGATGTCATTCCAATTATTATGATGTCATTCCTATTTTTTGCCATTTTTTGATTCACAACCCAGAGTTTTCATCGGATCTTCGTGAAACTTGCCATGTATATGCAGAAAGCCCACGCGCAGGCAGAAACCATCTCCGATTTTGGAAATTGGTTCCTCGAAAAAAAGTCGACGTCATAATATCGCCGCTAATGGAAATCGCCAATACCATTATCTCCGAAACTAGGCAAGCTGTTTGAATATTGTTTGCGGGAATTAAGCCGGGCATTAGCACAGATAATTTATCGCAAACCCGATACATCACAATGACGTCATATTCGTTTTTATGACGTCATCATTAAGAGGACGAGGATCTTAGCTCATTCGAGCTTGTTTTCCCACTTTCCAATACATGTTCACCATAGGACTCGAACTCAGACTTGGACTCGTAATGCTACAGGACTCGGACAGCTTGGATTGGAACTCGTACTTGGTGGACTTGACTACAACACTGCCAAACCCGAGGGGGTGGAGCCACAAACGGTACTGCCCTTCCACCTTCTTGCCACGTGATCAGAACTACTAAATTTGGTGAATTTCTGCACAACCGTTTCGCAGGAGAGAGCGTGACAGACAGACAGATAGAGACAGACAGACGGACAAATGGAGCCGATTACAATATGCTCCCGTTTTCTTTCAAAATGCGTGGGGATAAATATTTAAAAGGGAATTATCCATGCCATCTCCAGAGTGGCCATAACAGATGGCATGTCAGCAAGCAACAAAGTGCAGCTCATGTGTTGTTACTTATCCCAACCATGTTTCAGGCTCTGCCATGGACAATAAGTCAATAGTGGTTGAGGGGATCTTGGAGCTTCTACTCAGATGTCCGACTTGACATAGTTAATCAGTGAAGGAATTTATAATTTGTTCAGGTTGCTGATGATAACTTACCTACTCTTTGTGAAATGACCTCAAAGGGGAACCCAAATGCTCAGACCACTTCGACACTAATCTATCCCATGATACTCTACAAAATAGAAATGATGTGTCTTTTTTCTGATTTCCGAATGATAACGGAGGTACATTTGTAATTAAAAGTCAAAATCTTCTTCCTCCTCCTCTTCTTCACTATAGGCTGTGACATCTCACCAGTGTTGGGCACAAAAGCGATAATCCGATAACAGATAATTATCGAAGTTAACTTTTTTTTAATCGGAAGTTAACTTCCATTTATGGTTATCAGACCAGTTAACTTCCCATAACTCCGATTTTAGTCCGATAATGTCCGTTAATTTTTTTTGTCCGATAACATTTCTTTCTTCGCCATACACCATTAGGTCTGGAAATTGTGCACGAATGCCCCAGTACGGTGTGTTAAGGCCAAGAAACTTGTCGACACCCGGCTGGACATTGATGGGAAGGAGGGCATGGTCGACTCTGACTTCATGGGGGAGGAGATCCTCACCAACCTCTTCCTGAAGTACAACACCCCAATTCCGTCCTCTGCCACAGTGGAACGGCTATTTTCTCTTGGCAAGGACATCCTGAGGCCCAAGAGGTCAAGACTGTCAGCTGGGCCTAACTTTGAGAAGTTGGTCTTCCTCAAGGGTAACCAGCACATGGTGTCATAGACTCTAAAAAGACGCATAATGCTTATTTTATTCTCGGGTTTAGCATAAATAAGCCTTTTATATGGGTTTTGAAGCTTTTTCCTTGTTTTTTTGAATTTCTGTTAAAAAGTAGTTATCGTTATCGGATTATCGTTAACTTCCGATAACTTTGTATTATAATTATCGGTATCGGACCCAAAAATTGGGGTTATCGGATTATCGTTATCGAAGTTAACTTTTTGGTTATTGGTGCCCAACAATGCATCGCACCATGAAGGCGAGCATCACTTCCTCACCGTCTCTGGGTTATGTTGCAGTACAATTAACTCAAACGGCGAATAATTTTTGAATTTCCACACATATGCTAAGTTAATGTGTCCTTGGTGATTGTAGTAATACAAACCGCGATGGTTTCATGCCACACCGATGGCCGAAAGATCCGAGCTTTGGCAGAAATTGTACGAGGTTTGTCTGAAATACCAGTGTGGATCAGGCCGACAAAATGTTCACTTCTGTGCTCGGAACATTTTACAGAGCACTGTTATGAAACAACAGAGATGGCAAGATCTTGTGGTTATTCACTACAATTGAGAGAGGATGCCATCCCCAAGATTAAGTGGAAGAAACAGCCATCACTCGAAACTGTAACACCATCTCTACCTAAATATCAGCATATGTACATGGGCGATTTGAGTGGTGAATCAAACACCTGTTGTCATTGTCGGCAGTTACCACAAGAGCACTTGAAAATAATTATCTATGATCGACACAAATCTCTACAAACCACCACCTATTTATAGTGGAGAGAAGGTATGTATTGCTGCAGGCCGGGGGTCGGTGGCGAGAACGACCACAAGGTGGGGGAGGTTTGCGTCGTCTCCCACCAAACTCCCCAAAATTGTAGGCTGTCGCTCAGATAACTCCGCGAGCCGGCGGGTCGTTTAACCAACCGTGGTCGCCAATATCTCAACCGCGTAGTGTAGGGTCTATTTGTCTAAAACCAATTTATCTAATTAACTACACGATTTCGACTACCAGGGAAACCATGCCCTCGGCATGTCTTGCTCGAACCGGGTCACTCTACCCACTGTGGTAGAGTTCCAACTACTGACTACCAACTCCGGTTCGGGTGCAGCTGAGCGGAAACTGCCCAAAGCCGTGCCGGCTGGAATTAACGGATTATCGGGGATAAAACCCCGCCTAAACTCAGATCCAAACCATGCTGGACCAATTCAAGAAAGGACGGAAACGAATTGGGAACATTTCTAACAAGTTTTATTTGCAGTAAAAGACAAAGGCAAGACTTAACGCAAATATGCAAGCAGTATTTACAATGTTCCAAAAACACTTATTCAGTTCTACTTACCAGACGGGCCCACAAGCAGATATACACACAAATGAAAAGAAACCCAGAGTTCTTTATTGGACCCTCACAGCTGAGGAGAGAGACAAGCTGGGGTCAGAGTTCGGATGGGTACCTGGCGTCGGAGAAAGGGGATACTCCGTGCTGCGGCACCTGACAATGGTCGCTGGTTTGGTCCCCAGTCACACGTGTGGGACTCGAGGTTCGTGGCGGAGCTCGGGTGGTGAATGGCCGGGGTCCACAGAGGGGGGTCAGGGTCGCTCTTTCCTTCCTTGTAGAGGGCCAGTGACACGTTCGCCCCCTCAACGACCTTCTGCTCGACTCTCGTGACAGAAAAACCCTTTCGTGACAGCAAAAAAACCCCTGCTCTCAGAGAGTGCTCGGGGATTTATCGACCTCCCTCAACGGGGAGAGGCCTTGGTGAACACACCTCGCTGTCCGCCTTTGATTGGACAGGGTCCCACGGCATACCTTTCCAGGGCGGGGCCTTGGCCCCTGCCGGGAAACCCCAGCCACTCTTCCACACGGGTTCATACTTGACGAGTAACAGTATCAATGTTGCAAAGGTTGTCGTGAAAGTTACAACGTTCGTGGGAGCCGAGAAACCGGAACCGCGAGATCTTGCCTTGGCACGTCAGGGTGTGAGAAGGCAGCTGGTTGGTGGTGGATTGTGATGGGCCGAGGGGTCATGCAGATGGGATGGTTGTTCGATGGCTTGTTGGAGGGTTCGTTGGATGTAAAGATTTAATAACCTAACTCAAAAGAAATCGCAACGCACGCCTTTGATTCTCCCATGAGACAAAAGGAAGGGGATCTGACTACACACATACTTAACGACATAACTGACTTTTGGGACATCTGTATGTTGAATGCAAATGGTTTCCAGATCCGTAACACTATATACTCCTCCAAGAGGATCTGACCGAGGACATGAAATTACTTTCAGGGTCCCCCCTCCACAACCCCCTTCCAACATTCATCACCCCACAATACCCATCACCGTCCTATCCCCCCTCCACAATACCCACCACCACCCTTCTCCCCCACAATCATCACCTGCATAATACCCACCACCATCCCATCCCCCCTTCACAATCCCCGTTCACTCGGGAGGGACATAGACACCTCACAGACATGACGGTGGGACACGGTATGAACACAAATGGTGACCGGGAAAAGTATGAAACGGGATGATCCTGTAAACATACAAGACACCTAGTTCGCCTGCGATGGTGGTGCAAAGCATTCGTCACCCATTTTGTCCGCGATGTCCGAGTGTGCTGGTCGGTGCCCGTGCTGTCGGGTGATGATGGGTATTTTTGCTCGAGTTATATATAAACTGATTCATCAATTAATACAAAATCCCTCCCTTGTAAACCGTTAATTCAATGGAAAATCAAACCCCACCGAGCTGAAGTGATAATGTGACCAGTGTTTTCATCTTCATGAACACTTCCACCGCCTTCCTCTGAATCGCTTGCACAAAGATCGAAACGACACGGCTCCATAATTCCTCTAAAAGCATTTCCATCACTAATTATTATCTCCAATCATTTCTTCAAAATCTTACTGATCCGTTTCAACATTCTCAGAACCATCAGAGTTGCTAATGACTGTGGAATCAGTATCGGAATCCAAGCTCGACCTGCACCGTTTGTTTTTCTATGTAAAACCGCCGTTTGTATCAGTGAGTTCACAGTATGACGTCACTGGTGAAATCAAATATCGACACTCCAGGTATTTTTTCCTCTATTTAGAGTGGAGAGAAGGTATGTATGTATGTATGCGTGGTGGGACAAACACTTTGTGATTGGCAAAAAAAATTCCAATTTTTTTTTCCCTTCAAATTAGACCGCGATTAATGATTCTCAATGGTTTTCAGGAAAAAAAAAATAGCATTTGGGTTCCTCTTTAAGCATCCACCAACTCGCACTCGCAGACACGTGGTTCCCCAGCTTAATATCTGGAGAAGTAATTTTGCACATAGACATGCGCACGCACACACGCACACACTCATACTTGTACATGTACATATACATACACAGCGTGCCACGTCGCTTAATGAGTAATATGAATTGTTTGTAGTTTTCCATTGTTTGACATTGCGTGACTCAACCCATATCTGCCTACTATGGACTGCCGGGGGAGAAAGGAATTTTAAAGGCCACACACCCTCTGTATGTGCAGGCTGCCGAGGTAGTTAATATAAAAATGTGGGGGCTCTTGTCCGAATGGCTCAAGGAACAGACAGGCTTTTCAGAATTGTTTATGTGATTTGCATTTGGCCATTAAATAAATGAACTGGAGGAACGATTTATTATGGGATACGCTGACCTCGCTCAAGGCTCAACTCATTCACCGAGATAACCGAAGGTCACCCCGAAACCAGGCGACAGAAAGTCTGAACTCCAAGACTGGCCAAAAGCCTGTCCATTGGCTCAGAGCATCATGTCCCACAACAAATCTTTCCCCCAGTCCATTTCACTTTAATGTAGGAATGCAGCTGTTGTGTTACTTGAACATGGAAGCCTCAACAAAAACCATCCTCAAAGTTATGTTGACACTACATCACTGCGCTGAGTGCCACCGACACTGGGTTTTATTGCCAGATGTACTGTATCTTGTTTTGTTCAACCATCTCACGCTATGGAACCACATCCTTGCTTACTTCAGTGTATAAAATAACTCTGACTGGAGCACCCAGGCAGAAAGATTCTGTGCAGACACTACGCGCTTCTCTCTCCATGCATGCTTGAATAAATGATTCAACGCTGTTACATTGAAACGTGATTGGAAACCGAGTTTTCTTCCACATGTCCCACCTGATAACTGGAGCAATGCTTTCATTCAACACCCTACTTCACAGCAATACAAAAGTTGAAAGGTGCGTCGTAAATTAAGCAAGAATGGACAGCTCAATCACACCAACTCTGCACCATCCTGCAATGCAGCAACAACTTCCTTTCAATTGATTACTGGATACATGTACCAACCTCATCATAACCATGATACAAATTATTACACATGTTGACGAATAAATTCAAAACAGGAAGGTCAGTTAGACAATATAATTTCACAATTTATTCAAAGTTCAAGAAAAGCATAAATTACAAAACACCAAAAAACAAATCTCATAACTAGTCACATCAATGTGTGATGAGTTGGTTGTTCAGTAAAAGAGTTAAAATATTGAAATGAAGGAATTAAATATGGAACGAAATATAGCCTGTGTTTTATCCGAAAACATTTACTTGTAAACCTGACAAAATTGATTAAGGTCGAAGAATCACAAAACACGATTTAATAGTCGGTACTGTATAAGTTTATTACACCAATTATTGTGTATAAATGCATCAATACAACCTGTCTACTTATATAAAAAGTGTACAAATCCACAGCATTAAATTTATGACCGTTGCTTCAAGCAAAATCTAAAAGCATTAAACGTGAATAAAACCCGACTTAAAAGTAAACAAATTTCACTCCCATTTGCAACCACAGGACCATATCAGTGCTCATGAAATTTTAATACATGGACATGTTCAGAAAGTTTAAACGTCTGTCCAAATCAGTAAAAGTGAAAGACAATACCGGAGAAGATGAAATTGTCACGGAGATAGCCACCATTTTGAAATTCAACATCCAATGCTAGTGTCGGAAGTTAATGATAAAACAAAAAGCGTGATGAGAGAGAGAATAAAATAAGTTGAGAGTTTCAATGTAGAGTCATGATACAATAAAAAAAAAAACCACAGCATAAAACAGACAAGTAAAGGTCAAATTTGCATATTAGTGATGACATAAATAAAATCTAAAAAAATACAAATACTTTTCTGATGCATAATATGTGTGATGTTTAAGTTGTGTGAAAAGAGGTTCTCAAGATATTACAAAGTGGTGAAATTATCAACACATCCCACAGATATTTTTTAACCACGATAGCTACTTCTTCTTCAATGGCCTGAATAATTCCCACGTCCTTGGGAACATCTTGGCCCAAGTCTTTCACGAACTGGCAGGCCAGGTCTGATGTTTAACTTAAGGTGCAACGAATTTGTAACATGTTCACGGTACTGGTGATAACTCGCTTACTCTTAGCGAAGGACTCCATGGAATCTACCAACTTATGCTAGCTGAAGGGACAACCAGTTTAACATCCATCCGAGGGCGGTACACACATTGACGAATCATCCTGCCTGTTAAACACCAGGATGACAATTTGTAGTCAGGCCAAGATTCAAACCCAGGCGAGACAGCTGAGGAGGTAAGTGTGTGCACCTGTAGGCCATCCTGTCAGCAAATATATATATATATATATATGAAAAATGAACACCCACCCACATCTCTCACCTGTGAATGGAGGGAATTACCAATTCGCTCTCGCCTAATCAATTAAACCTCGGTGGCTAGGATTATATAAATAAATCGACTTCTCCCATGCTCTTCTTGCCAAAGAAGCGGCATAAAGCAACCATGAAAGGCTACCAAAAGTAGGCCTTTTACTGTTTATAACCCTTCCCAGAGTTCCTCCACAGCTGCAAAGACATTCAAAAATAGTAAACACATGAGAATCCCAATGCTACACACCCCCTCAGCTGCCGGCCGAAAATGGTTTGCGTATGGTTGTGAAACTTGTGCCATGAGGATGTAAGATGAAAGAATAGAAATAACAGAGATGAAGATGTTTAGGTGGATATGTAGTATTTCATGGAAATATCTTAGAAGTATGCCAATAACTTGCAGTACTGTATCAAGACCAAATTGAGAAAGAGAAGGCTAAGATGGTTTGGTCATATAGCTACAAGTCTCGAGGATAAACCTATGAAGAAGAATAAGTTTTGACGCAAATGGAAAAAGACCAGGAGGCGAGCAAAATAAAACATGACAACAATGTGTAAGTCAGGGTGTTTTCATCTTTTCCAGTGGTCTTGGGGTGGGGGTTTGGGGGGGGGAAGGGGTGAGGGAGAGGCGGGGGACACAAATTATCGATGTAAATGTGTATCGTGTTGCACCGCCTCCAGATGTGGGAGAGTATTACAAGTCTCCACCATTTACAGTACAGTATTCCCGTCCCCACATTTTCCAGTGGTGTTGGGGTGGGGGTGAAGGGGTGAGGGGGACACAAATTATCGATGTAAATGTGTATCGTGTAGCACCGCCTCCAGGTGTGGGAGAGTATTACAAGTCTCCACCATTTACAGTACAGTATTCCTGTCCCCACATTTTCCAGTGGTGTTGGGGTGGGGGTGAAGGGGTGAGGGGGACACAAATTATCGATGTAAATGTGTATCGTGTAGCACCGCCTCCAGGTGTGGGAGAGTATTACAAGTCTCCACCATTTACAGTACAGTATTCCCGTCCCCACATTTTCCAGTGCATTGAGGTGTTTTGAATTACAAAGAGGGGAATGTTTTGCATAGCACGGCAAGGTTTTCAATTACATGGCAGCAATGTTATGTTTTCAATTTACACGTTTGGAAAACGGCAGTGACATCATCGGGAATACAAGTTACGGTTGGTTTTGTCTGTGTGGGCGGTGATTCGAGAGAGACAGCGTTTGAGGCAAAAAGGCCGTGCTGTGATGACTTGTAAATAAAAGCTGTGATTGAACCATTACCGTTTACAAGGACAATCATTACTGTGTGCAACAGATGCCTTTTGATTTACACAGCGGGAGGTGTTTTGAATTTCGATGTTTGCAGCATCCACTCGAAGTCTGGCCTCCTGCGTCGAAGTTCCAGGTAGCATAGGTGGTGAACAAGAGGAGCGAATTAATTAATCTATATTCCTTATTTTGTTATTTTTTTTTCTCAATTTGCAAATCGTTCATAAGCATAGGCAGTGAACAAGAGAATCTTTCTTCTTTATTTCATTTTGTTGCAAATCGCTCATGAGTGCAGACGGTGAACAAGAGGAGGTAAAAAATGTTTTGCCTGTACACCGCCCAAATAAAGGTATGCGTTGGAAGAACGTGTTGCATGTTTGGAACAAGATTGCCCGTAGAGCAGGTGCTCTGCTCGTATATATAAAACGATATTTGTTCTATCTGTTCTCATTAACCCGAACCCTTCCCTCACCCTACATGGAACACCTTACCCCACACAGTCCCCCCAAAAAGACATAGGAAGGGTTTTTTTCAAACTGTTGCTTTGTGTTTTGAACTAAACAAACAGTGCTAAGCACCACAATGTTTGTCTGAATACTGAATGAGCGATCTCACAGAGACTGCCCTCAGGACATGAGGCAATGCAAATATTTTTCCAAGTACTGCTAAACAGAAGTGCCAAAAAGGAAATTTATGTTCCACAGTATTCAAGCACCTATACGTAATTCAATTGGAATGTAGGAGAGGTTTTAAAGGCTGGATAAATTTTTTTTTTCCTGGAAGATTATTTGCGTTGATGCACGATATTTTACACCACCTTATTCAACACGTTCAATTCGTTATTCGTGCCTGTTGTGTGCGTCCTTTATGACGTCCCTAAAAACATTAAGTTTCCTGTTTGAAATGATTCTCAATTTTGTTTCACTGCCATACAAGCAGACAAACTTAAAAAACAAGCTCAAATGAGCTAAGATCCTCGTCCTCTTAATGATGACGTCATAAAAACGAATATGACGTCATTGTGATGTATCAGGTTTGCGATAAATTATCTGTGCTAATGCCCGGCTTGATTCCCGCAAACAAAATTCAAACAGCTTGCCTAGTTTCGGAGATAATGGTACAGGCGATTTCCATTAGCGGCGATATTATGCCGTCAACCTTTTTTTCTAGGAAGAATTTCCAAAATTTTATTTTTGGAAATAAAAAAATTGGTTACTGCCTGCGCGTGGGCTTTCTGCATATATACATGGCAAGTTTCACGAAGATCCGATGAAAACTCTGGGTTGTGAAACAAAAAATGTCAAAAATAGGAATGACGTCATAAAAATTGATATGACGTCATAGTGATGTATCATATATGCGGTAATTCATCTCTGCTAATGCCCTCTTCGATTCCCGCAAAACAGAATTCAAAAAGCTTGCCTAGTTTGACATAATTTTTTTAGGCAATTTCCATTAGCGGAGATATTTTGACGTCATAACTTTTTTTCTCGGAGGAATTTTCAAAATCGGAGATGGTTACTGTCTGCGCAGGGAATTTTTACATACATATGCCAAGTTTCAGGAAGTTTCGATGAAAACTGGAGGCTGTGAAACAAAAAAGTCCACAAGAACAACAACGTGAGTAAGACTTAGAGATCCTCCACGAGGATCGAAATTTTTTTTTACCTTACTCCTTTCTGTGTATGCATAATCGGGATGAGATTACGTACATTTTGCCAATTTCAGAGCCGAAGTACTGCTAAACTGCAGGTTCGTATTCTGATTTGTGTTGTCGTGTTCAAAATATAGAATTCAATTGAAATCAAGTACTTCCTTGATCAAAGACTGGCGTCGACAAACAGACAGACAAAGTGAACCAATTGCTTAAAAGTGCTTTTCCCTTCACGCACACAGGGTAAAGATCTTCCACACACCCTTCCATTTTCTCTACTTTGTCTTCCTTTATTCAATCTCCTCCTTGCCCAATTCCGCCCTCTCCTTCCTTACCACATATCATAATGCCGACGGCACCAAAAGGCTTCTCAACTGTGCCAAATGACAACACAAGGTTGGTCACGACTTGACTGCATACAAAATGACACCTGGTAAAGTAGCAGACAAGAAGTTTAAGCTGCATGAGCGATGTCACATGTCCGAGTGGATTCAAATGCGGCAGGCTGGCATAACCTCAGTATCCGAGGTCTGGTTACCTCCGCCAGCCTCACCAAGTAGCATCTGCCGACGAAACTCTTCAAACTGGCGCTGTTCCAACTCTGTCATCACCTTGTTTAGCGCATAGATCTGAGTGACACCGAACATTGCACACAGTTACATATCTCCAGTGTATGACTCAGAAAACACATTTACCAAACAGGAGTCAAACATGTGAGCACAGATAATAATCTTATGTCACAATGTCAAGGCTTGCTTACATTAATTAGCATAATTAAGATTTGCATCGTGGACTAGCAGGATGGCCTAGAAATACGCACACTGGCCTCTAAGCTGTGTAGCCTGGGTTTGAATCCCGACCCAGCTATAAACTGTCATCCCGCTGTTTCACAGGCAGGGCGATTCATCAGGGTGCACCGTGCCTCAGATGGACATTAAACTAGTATCCTGTCTGCCGCCATAAATTGGTGGACGTTAAAGACCCTGTGGTGTCCTTCACGAAGAGTCGGTGAGCTATCACTGGCACCATGAACAAATTCCAAATTACACCATGGCCAAATTCCAAAACCTCGTCGAACATCTGGCCTGGCCAGCCAGTTCGTGAAATACTTGGGCCAAAACTAGTCCTGGCCAACTCCACAAGAATGTGGGGATAATTTGAGGCTGTTAAAAAGAAGAAGAAAGTTTGCAGCGTAAGTGATTATAACACCAGCATATTTTAAAAGCATTTAAAATAAATGAACTTTTCATGAGTTAAAATCCCTTCATTTCTTGTGTGCACTGAATCAAAACCAAAATAACTAGAAGGGCACTCTTCGACGTCGCGACGCTGCCAGATATGCCTCCGCCCACATTATTACATCATTATAATACATGTTCTAAGTTTGATTTAAATCCCTGAACCCAGACTCAAAATATTAAATAATTCTGGCTGCTAGACCATGCGTCCAATCAGTTTGAAATTTAAAACATACATTTCCCATGACAACGAGATCATAACTGTGACATTTCATGTCAAATGATGAAGTGGTTCAAAAGAAATAATTTTTTAAAGATTTTTGTACAATCCAATATTACTGCCAGACCATGTGACCAATTAATTATCTATGAACACCCTGGCATCTCGCCAGAGGCAGGTCGGTGGTCTTTCTGTCTTCCACTGTCTCCTCTCCGGCCTTGCCCCCCCCCACGCCCCCCGCTGTCCCCCCTCCCCCACCTATATTTCCGCATGGCGTCCAAGGTCCACCAAAACCCCCCTTCTGGTGAAATTGCCAAAATCAAGAATCACTGCTCACCTTCAAGCTTTCATTCCTTTTTTTCCCCTCTTTGGAACAAACTCCCACACTCTCTTCAATCCCACTCCTCCCCCCAGGTCTTCAAAACAGCTGTTCACCACCATCTCATATCTTCTTCCATCCAAAAATCTGGATATTCTCGACACCTGTTATTTCACACCAAACCCACCTCCTTCAAATTCTGTGTTTTCCTTCCTGAAAGTCCCTGGAGTACCATCTTGTTTACCATGTGTACCACACCCCATCCCTCTCCATTCCACAGATATCCTATTGTGTTTGTTCCCCACTATTTTGTGCTTCCCTCTCCCGTCCCTCTTGTCTCCTGCCTTGTTATATGTTCTGTGTGTTAGCTCTTACATGAGTCTCGACATGGCATACAAAAAGTCTTGGGGAACATGTGCGTGAAGTTTCCCCTCGATCTGTCAAGCCGTTTTGGAGAAATGGGTTTTTAAATGTTTATTCGTCAAGAAAATCTGAGCTGCCAAACCATGCGACATATGACATCATGGGTGGAGAACTTTTTCTTCCTCATGGGTAGGTGACCATACCTGTAAAGTTTTGTCTCGATCTGTTCAGCTGTTTCGGAGAAGATTTTTGAACGTTTTTTTGTTCAAAACAATATGGCTGCCAATCCACGAGACCGATCCCCCCATACAATTTAGCCCGATGTGACCCTCAATTTTTTCATACTGATTTTTTCAATTTTCAAAACCCTCAAATTTTTTCCGGGTCCTGAGATACCAAAGCACAAGTACAGCAACTGGAGACACATTTTAAGCTGGATGATCATCACATTGCGAAATAAAGACCTGTCACATTAGTTTTCTGTTTGGTCACGATATTTGGACTTGGTTTATGTTGGTGGACTACAATATGATAAAGCGTTCGGAGTATGCAATTATGATGTCATAACGAAGCCACCTATGACATCATCAAAAAAATCACTCTCGTTTCCCATGGGGAGTACTTCACATGTGCCAAGTTTCATTTTTTTCCACGAACCGGTTTCAGAGATCCAGAGGTGCAAAGCTTTTCCTTTTTTACAACATGGCTGCCACACCACATGACCTATGACATCATAGTTATCATTAAACATTCCACACGAGTAGTCGAACCTATGGTGAAATTTTTTTTTGTCAATCGGATAAGCAGTTGCAGAAAAAAAAAAGACAAAATGAGCACGGACGTATGTACGGATGGACAACCTGAAAACACAATGCCACTGGCAACTTCGCCAGTGGATACATATAAACTGGATATGATGCTTTTGATGCTTCAGCACTTTTGTGGATCTGGATAAAAGCAGTTTTGAAATGTGGTGTTTGAGATGAATGTCAAAAACTCCATGGACTGCAAAAGGAACAAACAAATCAGCGATTGAGGAAATTAGACCTCCACATACATGAGAAGCACTGGTGCTGAAACAGAAACTGTCATAATTTGGACACATCATTCATGCAGAAAACGAAAGTCTGGACAAATCAAACTTGCTGGGTATGGTTGAAGGAAGAAGAGGAAGAGGCAGAATTTGTACATGCTGGATGGATGGGTAAAGGCTTCAGCCAAGCTCTCTCTACCAGAGCTTCAGGAGCAGTGCAGGATAGGGATGTTTGGAGAGATCTGATCATGAATGTCACCAGAAGTTGGACACGACTTGATGTAAGTAGATAAGTGGATATGATACTGTTACGTCTGAGGGGGGGTATGCATTCAAAGGGTAATTAGGATGTTTAATTAGGTCTGCCATGCTGTTCGAGTTTACCAGGATCTCGATGTAATAAGTAGCAATTCAGTGGTGATAAGTTGTCTCGTAAATGTCCATTTCTTCAAGGGGGAAATGATAAGTCACGTAATTAGATAGGGAGACGGGTTAGGGTAAGTGTGTCTGCGTAAACCCTTTTAGTATTCCCTGGAGGCTTGCCGTGACGTAACAGGACAGTGCTGCGGATGGCTCCGCCCCGTGATCACGATTGGCGGAAGGCGACGGCGGAGGGCCAATTAAAACGGCTCGATTGGAAGTGACGAGGACTCGAGGATAAAAAGGTTCTGTTCGGGGAAAAGAGGTGGAAAGAAGAAGATTGATAAAGAGAAACCGTTTGGTTGAGGCTGTTGGGCTTGGAGCGCGCTCTATTATTGCGCTGGTTCATTCCTCGATTCGTCGTGTCTCGTGGCCTTGCTGTGCCTCGTGCCTCACCTTGGTTGGCTCTGGGGTTCTGCTGGCTCGGAGTATGGGGCCAAACGGCGGGCGGACCTGCCTCCCTCTCCTGCTCGCATCTTGGCACCAGAACTGGCTCCCTGGCGGCTGTGAGCGGACTTGGGCCGACACCAGGAGGTCGACAGCACCACGGTGGCTCCTGCCCCTGACGAGCGCAACACCAGCTCGTCCGGCGCCAATCCAGGGACTGTTGCGTCTACACCACGGGCCAGCCTGACCACCAGGACCAGCTACGTTTTGTGTGTGTGTGTGTGTGTGTGTGTGTGTGTGTGTGTGTGTATGTGTGTGTGTACCTGGCGCCTTAGAGGGTTTGAGATTTGTATATCCATTGGAATTGTTTGTGTTTTCCCCACGCCCGAACCCACACCACCATCCCGTTGAATCGCCCCGGATCCCTCCTCTTGCCGAGTCTTATTATTATTTCTGGTTAAAGAAATAAACATGATGAACTCAGTGAAAAGCGACTCGTGCCACCTTCCTCGTCCCGTTTGCGGTGGAGCGATTAAAACCGCCATCTTTGGGTTATAAAAAATAAACCGCCTCCATCGTTTCGGCTCATTCTACGTTGGCGGGACTGTTCAAGTCCCGTGGACGTCACAATACTTTTGATGGCTCAGCACATTTATGGATCCGAAGAAATGCACTCAGCTCCTGTCTGAGTCTGTTTCCTCCAAGTTTGTCCTAGTTATCCAATTTTAACTCTACCACCGAAGGTGGATGGAG
The DNA here is from genome assembly GCF_056783735.1 of Eptatretus burgeri. Taxonomy (NCBI): domain Eukaryota; kingdom Metazoa; phylum Chordata; class Myxini; order Myxiniformes; family Myxinidae; genus Eptatretus; species Eptatretus burgeri. Next base: position 125,795,330 of record NC_140964.1, on the reverse strand, counting down.
GTTATGCCGTCACCCCTATCTGCCTGTCTGCCTGTGATTTGCAAAATCGAAGATTCACAAGTATATTGGTTGGTCTGGTCTGTGATTGTCTGTTTGTATGTCAATCGCAATATGAAGGGGAGGGGAGGAGATAAGCAGACAGCACAGTGCCAGCAAGCTCTAAGTAAAGCAAACAAGGTTACAAGTTGTATTTGTAGGGGGATAAACTATAAATCAAAAGAGGTGGTTTTAACATTGTATTGAATTTAATGATGCCTCATCTAGAATCTACCATATAAAACACAATGTGTGTTTGTGTATTTGTTTGTGTGAAGTCTGTCCCCCTTCAACAGGATGATTTAAGAAGGGGTTTAAAGGCCAATCTTTAAACATGACTGTGTGTTTACTACAGTCTATTTTTTTCAAGATAAATATGGATACAAACAAACACGACATAATAGTGACCGAAGCATTTTGTGCTGCACTCTTCAGGGTAAAAATCGCAGCAAGTGAAGGAGGAAGTGAAGGTGCGTGCTTACATACGCAAGTCTCTATAAGGTAGATGCTGATTGGTTCAACCGTAATGACGTCACGGTTAATCCGAACGCCCATTGGCCGGCTCATCATCTTCACCTCGAGCTCCCATTGGCTGGAGCAGAGTTTGTCGATGATTGACGTTTGCAACCACATCCTATAGAGAGGGGGGATGGGTTTCCCCTGAGGTCCATTCACCATTTGTTCCCATACTTCCCTTGACCTTTCCATGCTGAAAGAGACACAGAGATCATACAAATTCCTTTTGATGACATAATATTGGATCAGTGGTAAGGATGAAGGTTGCTTCCAACAAACGTAAATGAAACGAGCTCTGACCTCGGCTCAATATCCTGAACATATCTGCATTGTAGACAATATCCTATTGTCTGCACAGATAGGGTTGGCAACCAGGTGCTGTGCAATGGCAGATGAAGCAGACACAGTGGCCGGTGGTTGCTGGATATTTGTTTGATCCGATCAGCCACCTCACAAACCAGCAATGTTATTCATGAGTTTAAGTGCTGATGTGAAGCTCGTATGTGGGCCGCACAACACTAAGATTGGCTGATCGGATCAAACAACACGTCGCCTTGGCGATTCGAATAAAGATTGTAAGGGTTAGAACACAACCAGTGCGAGCATGTAGAAATATCCAGTAACCACTGGCCACTGTATCTGCTTCATCTGCCATTGCACAGCACCTGGTTGCCAACCCTATCTGTGCAGACAAGTACAATGCAGATATGTTCAGGATATTAAGCCGAGGTCGGAGCTCGTTTCATTTACGTTTGTTGGAAGCAACCTTCATCCTTACCACCGATCCAATATTATGTCATCAAAAGGAATTTGTCCGATCTCTGTGTCTCTTTCAGCATGGAAAGGTCAAGGGAAGTACGGGAACAAATGGCGAATGGACCTCAGGGGAAACCCATCCCCCCTCTCTCCAGGATGCGGTTGCAAACGTCAATCATCGAAGAACTCTGCTCCAGCCAATGGGAGCTCAGGGTGAAGATGATGAGCCGACCAATGGGCATTCGGATTAACCGTGACGTCATTACGGTTGAACCAATCAGTGTCTACCTTATTGAGACTTGTGTGTGTATAAGCACGCGCCTTCACTTGCTGCGATTTTACCCTGAAGAGTGCAGCACGAAAAGCTTCGGTCACTATTACGTCATGTTTGTCTGCATCCATATTGAAGTTCTGTCGTACCAAACATCTGTGTATTTTTCAAGATAAAAAAATCTCGAAAAACATTTTCCATTTAAGAACTAGAACTACGTTGTCGACGGCACACAATCACATATTCCCACGCGCACTGCTTTGTCCTATTAACGCTTGGTGAAATTTTATCTTGCAAAATGGATTGACTATTTTTTTCTATTTGATGTGCTTTATGACCAAAGACTTAAGTCATTGCAAGCATGTCAACATTTCATGAAACATTAATTTTCCACTGTCCTGCAATATAGAACTGTGCATCAATTTAATCATAGGAATGAACTGTGTATAATATTAATTATAATTATTCATAATCAATAAGATAAATTCAGTAAAACCTGTGACTGTTTATCACTAATGGGGGCCACATAAGTAAGTTCTTTATAAAAGAATTTTCCATCTACAATGGTAAATACACTTAAACACGAGAGGGGGAGCACTCGGTAGAGTGCAAAACCTCCGCCGCCAAGACTGCTCGGTCACTCAAGTGAACCTGATATCCTATTCATTCAATTTGACGTCAACTTTGTGTCAGGTCTTTGTGTCAGGTCAGGTTCGATCTGTGACCTGCTACAGGTACCATGTAAACCTGTACTAACCTGTTCCATGGTCGGGTTGTCGGCGACTAAACCGTCTCCTCCACCAGGTTTTCTGGTGAGGAGGGTGTTTGGATATGGACACTCAGCAGGATTAAAAACAAAACCTGTCAAAGGGCGGAGGAGCTCATTGTGGGCCAACGGCCATCCATATCTAGTGCCCAACTGTGTCTGCGGACGTCCTCCTGCAGTTGGGTAACTTTTTATGAGGAGGTTGGTGGCAGGATTTGCACTCCGGCCACCGTAAAACCCTTCATTCCGCAAAACACAAAAACGCAAAAAAAATCTGAAAACCCACTCCGTGGGAGTACCTCCTGTGCAGCTTCCCTTCGCAGGGCAGCTCACCGGATGACGGGATTGGGGCAAAGCCTTTGGGACCCCCAATATTTGATGATAGGAGGGAAACCACGGGGTAACATCCCTGGGTCAGATTGCGGGAGAGTGTGTCGGAGTGGTGCTGAGGTGTCGTCCACCAGACGGCGGTCTCCTTGGGTTAACCTGAGGCATTCCCTTCGGGGGGGGTGCCTGGAATGTCCTATCCCTAAGAGAGGATGATCACCTGTCTCTGTTATCATCTGAGCTCAAGCGTTTGGACATCGGGATTGCAGCTCTCTCTGAGGTTCGGAGACTGGATTGCGGCGAGATAATGGTGGGTGGTTACACCTACTATTGGTTTGGTCGCTCTGATGGTTACCATACCCAAGGAGTTGCTGTAGCTGTGTCCATTAAGCTGACCCCAATGATAATTGAGGTAACACAGGTCAACGAGCGTATTATGAGATTAAGGATTTGTCACTCCTTAGGTGTCATTTCCCTGGTCTCTGTTTATGCTCCGACTGAGGCGAGTGATCTCACCGTGAAGGATGCATTCTATGCCACGCTCGAGTCTGTGGTTGATCAGTGCCCCAGACGAGATGCACTTCCAGTCTTGGGGGATTTCAATGCATCGACTGGAACTGATAGGGATGGTTATGAGGTGTGTGTTGGTCCCCATGGGTCAGGAACTATGAACCAGAATAGCACTAAGTTCCTTGACTTTGCAAGAAGTCATGGACTTAGGGTGGCTTGTTCATGGTTTCAGCGCCCACAAGCTCATCGCTGGACTTGGTATTCCAACGCTGGCGGTGTGGCAAAGGAGATTGACCATGTCCTCATTGACGGTCGTTGGAGGATGATCCAGAACTGCAGGGTCTACCGGAGTGCTCAGTTCCTCAATACTGACCACAGGCTTGTTGCAGCAACTCTAAAGCTGCACCTTAAATCCTGGAGAATGGTACCATCCCAGCCTAGGCTGGATGTTGGCAAGCTCAGGGATGAGAGAGTAGCTGAGGAGTTTGCGAACAGGCTGAGTGGACAATTGGGGGGTCTGGGTGCTTTGGAGGGTCCTGAAGAGTTGTGGAGTGCCTTCAAGACCACCGTCCTTGATGTTACCGGTGGATGTCTTGGAGCTCACCGCAGGGCAAAGAAGAATTTTGTCTCTCAAGGGACACTGGATACCATTGACCAGAGTCACAGGGCCAGGCTGAATGGCAGAGCTGAGCTGTTCAGGGAGATGAGGCGTAAAACTGTACGTGCACTGAGGGTGGACAAGGAGGCCTATGTGTGAGGAATCTGTGAGGGGGTAGAGCATCACCTGTAGACAGGTGATTCTCGTCCCGCTTACAGGGGAATTCGCGCATTGCGTTCATCCAAGCCCATCCCTAGGAGCACTGCAGTTCGAGCAGAGAGTGGTAGGCTCTTGACAGAGGAGTCTGAAGTGAAGGCCCGCTGGGCCGGTTACTTTGAGCGGTTGTACCAGGCTGATCCCCCAGCTGTCGAGATGGACGTCAAGGGTGTTACAATCCCTGTTGCTGACCCTCGAATCAACTGTGGTCCACCTTCGCTTGTGGAAACACGGGCTGCGGTGAACCAGTTGAAACGGGGCAAAGCTCCAGGGATCTGTGGCATCCATGCTGAACTTCTCAAGGCTGGTGGAAATGCTGCACTCGTGTCATTGTATGCAGTTTTGTGCTCTGCCTGGAACACGGGCATCATCCCAACTGACTGGAAGAGGGGCCTTGTTGTTCCTCTCTGGAAAGGGAAGGGTGATCGCCAAGACTGCAACAACTACCGAGGGGTAACGCTGCTCTCAGTGTCGGGCAAGGTCTTTGCTCGGATAATTCTTGATAGGGTTCGCCACCATCTGCTTGAGCACCAGCGTCCAGAGCAGTCAGGCTTTACACCAAAGAGGTCAACGATTGACCGTATCCTTGCCCTTCGTGTCCTCACCGAACGCAGACGAGAGTTTCGGCAGGGGCTGCTTGCAGCCTATGTTGATCTCTGTAAAGCGTTCGATTCAGTGAATCGGGATGTCCTCTGGAGGATTCTTGGTCTTCGTGGGGTGCCACCAAAACGGATCGATCTGATGTCTGAACTCTACTCTGGTACTGAGAGTGCTGTGAAGTGTGGTGGTACCATCTCTGACTTATTTCCAGTTGTTACTGGAGTTCGTCAGGGATGTGTACTGGCTCCCACACTTTTCAGCACTTGTATGGACCGGATTTTAGGGAGGATGTCAGAGAGATCAAGCTGCGGTGCATCGTTTGGGAATGTCACAATCTTGGACCTTGATTTTGCAGATGATGCAGTCATCTTTGCGGAGACTTTAGACATCCTTTTGGGGGCCCTCGAGGTGCTGAATGAGGAGTCGGAGCCGCTGGGATTACGGGTTTCTTGGGTCAAAACTAAGATCCAGGCTTTCGGTGACATCTTGGATGCTGCTGTCCTGTCTATGTCTGTTTGTGGTGAGGATGTTGAGGTCGTGGAGAGATTCACTTACCTTGGCAGTGATATTCATGTCTCTGCTGGCTGCGAGTCAGAGGTCAATAGACGTCTGGGTCGGGCCTGGGGAGTCATGGATTCACTGGATCATGGGGTGTGGCGCTGCCGGTAACTGTGCGGGAGGATGAAAGTCCGAGTCTTCAGGTCCTTGGTACTTCCAGTCTTGCTCTATGGATGCGAGACTTGGACTCTGACCAAGGATCTGAGACGGAGACTTAATTCCTTTGGTACCAGGTCTCTTCGGAGAATTCTTGGCTATCGCTGGTCGGATTTTGTGTCCAACGAGCGGTTGCTGAGAGATACTCGGATGAGATTTGTTACCTGCATCGTCCGTGAGCATCAGTTGGGGCTGTATGGACATGTGGCTCGTTTTCCTGATGCTGATCCTGCTCACCAGACTCTCTCAGCGAGGGAGTCTCATGAGTGGAGGAGGCCAGTGGGCTGACCACGTGCCTCGTGGTTGCAGCAGGTTGACAACCATCTCAAGGAGATGGGGATGGGCCTGGCATCTGCCTGGGGGATGGCCAGACGGAGGCCCCTGGAGTACCGGCGGAAAGTGGATGCAGCGACGCGCTGTTCTGGCACATGCTCCCATACCTGACCTGACCTGACGTCAACAGTGCTCACAGAGATATAATTTGCAACTTTCCCTTTTACATACTCAATTCATTCGTCATAACTAGATTCTTTGAGACAGAAATTGATTTTACGTGGGTATATCCACCTGAAGTTCAAAAATCAGCCACAATTATAATTTTGGCATGTTTTTTGTTGGAAATCACTTATAACATGTAGAAATGCAAAAAAAAAAAATCGAAATTTTGTTGAAAAAAAAAGTTGCAAAAAATTATTTTTCTCTAACAATTTTTTTTTTTGGGGGGGGGGGGGGGGGTTGGAAATCGCTTAAGACATGTATAAATGCAAAAAAGGAAATCGAAATTTTGCTGAAAAAAAGTTGCAAAAAATTATTTTTCTCTCACAATTTTTTTTGGAGGGGGGGTGGGGGGGGGGTTGGAAATCACTTAAAACATGTAGAAATACAAAAAAAAAAAATTCAAATATTTTTTCAAATTGGCCGCCATAGCGGCCATATTGGATTTTGGACCAAGTCCAAAATCTCATGGCACGATCCTTGGACCAGACCTAACCCCCCCACCAAGTTTCGTCGAAATCCGTCGAGGAGCTTTTCCGTAATACTGTTCACAAACAAACAAACAAACAAACAAACAAACAAACAAACAAACAAACAGAAAGGGGTGAAAACAGTAACCTCCATCCATCTTCGATGGCGGAGGTTAAAAATCAGCCCCCATGACCCCACCTCCTCTGGCCCGGTCGCTCGGGGTCATATCAAAAAATCTGACAGTGTTGTGCACTTCCCCATACATATATCTACTATGTCCCAAAGTTTCAAGTTCCTATCTCAAACGGTGTAGGAGGAGCTATTTTGACCCCCTATCTGCTAAGCACCCCCTACCCCCCAAACACCCTCTGATCATGTGTTTAAAACATATGTTGTTGAATGTATAACTCATGAATATGTTTGATTTAAAAAGCTATAAGACAATTTTTTTTTTAATCGACCCCCATGACCCCAACCCCTCTGGCCCGGCCCCGAGGGGTCATATCAAAAATCCGAAAGTGTTGTGCACTTCCCCATACATATATCTACTATGTCCCAAAGTTTCAAGTTCCTATTTCAAACGGTGTAGGAGGAGTTACAGGGTAAGACAGACGGACGGACGGCGGAGACAATCACAATATTCCCGCTTTTCTTCGAAAGCGCGGGAATAAATACAAGGCGCAGGGAAATTAACGGACGGACGGCTGCACGTGATGTGTAACGCACGTAGAGTAAAACGAGTGTTCATTTGCTCAAGTGTGATATCTAATAAATAAAGAAGATATAAGCACACTTGACGTGAGGCCGAGGCTTCAGGCATTGGAATGCTCACAAGGCTGTACCCTCAAAATGAAAGGTCCCAGAAGATAAATAAAATAGGGTAACCTTTGTACATGTGTTTTGAAATAATGCTTTTTCTTGCTTCAAAACATCATATCTTCCAGTCTGAATCTTTCAAATAAAATAATTCCAACCTGTCATTTTGACAGGTTTTTTCGAGTCTACAATATTTACCTCCATCACCCGAGGTGCACAGCTGTCTGTCTGTTGGTTACTTGCGAATATCGAAGATTTTTCAAGTATATTGGTTGGTCGCATGTGTTTGTCTGTTTGTCTGTTACTTCCAAAATCAAAGATTTGCAAGTGTATTGGTTGTTCTGTTCTGTGATTTAAAAATTTAAAAAATTTATTTTGAAAAGATTTTAATTAAAATTTTTTTTTTTAATTTTTTAACCGATCTTCACGAATCGTCACAAAGTGGTAGAGTTTGTCATAAGCAAGAAGCATATTGATTTTTAGGTCAAAAGGTCAACATAATACAAAGGTCAACAACTTAGTCAACTTTCTAAGATCATAAATTTTAATCCGATTGACTGGACATTTGAAAAGGAGTTGCATATTTGGTCACTGAATTCCACCAGCAATTATTTTTGAGGTTAAATTTGTTTTTGGGATTACACAAGTATCGTGCTCCACATGATGTCTTTCTTATTTGTTTGTTTTTGTGTGAGCAGGACATCGCAAAAAAGTTGTGAACGGATTCAGATGAAAGTTGGTGAGCAAGTTGGGTGTGTGACAAGGACGAATTGATTCGATTTTGGTGAAGATCTGGATCATTTTACAAAGTTATCTCGAGTTTTTGACTGCATATCCCAAGGTCCTGAGATACCAAAACACAAGTACAGCAACTGGAGACATTTTAAGCTGGATGATTATCAGATTGTGAAATAAAGACCTGTCACATTAGTTTTCTGTTTGGTCACTATATTTGGACTTGCTTTATGGTGGACTGGCGATTTGTTAGTGTATACACTCACTTTTGAGCTGTCTAGCCTAAGTTTCAATCTGGAACCAGCTCTAAACTGTCATCCGGGTGTTTCACATGCAGGGCATTAGATCAATGTGTGTGGTGTCGCTCGGTGGATGTTAACATGGCTGTCCCCTTTTGATGGTGGAAATAAAGACTTAATGGTGTCCTTTGGGGAAGAGTAGTTATCGCCGGCATCCCGACTAAATTCAAATTTCCTGCACCCCAGTCAAGTATCCTGTGTCGGAGTGGTGACCTCCTTCTCTCTCCCCGGAATTATAGGCCGTCGCTCCGGATAACTCCGAAGCCGGCTGGTCGATTAATCGACCATGAAACGCCAATATCTCGACCGCGTGGCGTAGGGTGAATTGTCCAGATCCAATCCAATATGCAAAAGTAACCACACAGTCTTGGCTACAGGGAAATCACGCCCTCGGAATGTCTGGCCGAACCGGATCACTCTACCAGCTACGGTAGAGTATCAACTTCCACCTACCAACTCCGGCTCAGATGCAGTCGAGCGGGCCTGCCCAGGATGTTCCGGCTACGATGTACAGATTACAGGGGACGAAACCCCGTGTAAACTCAGATACGAACCATGCTGGACCAATATAAGGAGGGATGGAAACAGACTGGGTTTATGTCTAATAAATTTATTTACAGCAAAATCAAAAGACAGAAGAGGTGAGACTTGAACGAATATGCAGGAATTTACAATGATAGAAAAACACTTATACAATTCTACTTAAAGATGGGCCCACACGCAGACACACACAAAATGAAAAGAAACCACAGTCTTTATTTGATCCCTCGCAGCCGTGAGGATAGACGAGCTGGGGGTCAGAGTTCATGAGTACCTGTCGTCGCAGGAAAGCATGCTCGGTAATGCGGCACCTCACGTGGCTAATGGTCGTCGGGGCACGGTCCGGGAGTTTGTGCCAGGCTCGTGACAGAACTTGCATGGCGAATCGTCAGAGCTCCAAAACTCCTCTCCCTGCACGTACCGACCACGACTCCTTCCTTCCTCGCACCACCCGACTCAGCGCAAAACACGACTCTTGGTAGAATCCTCTCTGTGCACGTCCCGACCACCACTCCTTTTCAGACTCCTGTCCATGCACGTGCAGCCAAAACCTCTTTTCCGTGCAGCCACCGTGACCCAAACTCTTTCGCTCCGCCACCGCGAACAAGCTCTCCCAGCGCCAACGCCAACCACCACTGCCACCACCACCCTCCGAGTCTCCGAGATATATCTCCTCCCACCACAGGGAGGGGCCTTGGCGAGAATTATCTCGCTGTCCGTCCCTCATTGGCCTATGGCCGCACCCTACTGGGGCGGAGCCGTGGCCCTTGCAAGGAGACCCCATATTCTCTACGTGGCCACGTGGCCTCACTCGCGCAGAGCAAGAGCGTTTGCCCTGAAAGGCCCACTGTACAAAAACTATCGTTTGTGGGGCCCGAGGACCGGAACCCCGAGGCCCCCCCTCTCGGGAAATCAAGGTACGGGCGGCCAACGGGCGGTGACGGAGCATGATGGGCTGGTTGGGTCGTGCAGATGGGATGATAGATGTAAGATGAGATGTAATAACCTTACTCGCTGTCACAACGCACATATTTAATCCTCCCACCAAACAAAAGGACAGGGTCCTGACGACACACGTACTTACCGGCATAACTAACTTTGGGACCTGCATGTTGAGTGTGCATGGTTTCCAGATTCGTAACAATATGATTATATGATGCATTACTCCTCATTATCCAATGACAGGGATACATTACTCCTCCCACATTTATAATTCTGTTTGTCTCCTATCCAATTCCTAAACTTCCCTTTTTCAAATTGAATGTCCTCAATTTAGCTCCAGCTCACCTCGGTGTATGCAAAGCAGATGGCTTCCAACCAGATTACAGGTGAAGGATATAATAAAGTGGCCAAACGGTGCATATCCGAATCAATTGTACACAGTCCCGGTTAATTAACTGCAAATGAAAATTTGAGAATAAACAAAATGTTCACTTTGAACTCGACACTCGACTCTGCCATAACGGCCCCTCAAAGATTCCTATGTTGAAACAATTTTTCCAAATTAACTTTTTTTCTTCATAACTGAAGAGATCAAACTAAACACTTATATTTGAAGGAGTTTACAAGTCAGTAATACCTGTAAAACAAAAAACAAAAAAAAAAACGCACATACAAATCAGAATTCACTGGTTGTAAAAGTATTCAGCCAGTAATCCCCATTCAGCCAATGGGGTCAGTACTCGGTGGAGGCACCTTTTGCAGCAATGACTACTACGAGTCTTTGTGGGTAGGTCTCTACAAGCTTTGCACAGTGAAATGGTGAAATCTTTGCCCATTCCTCACGTTAAAATTGCTCGAGTTCTGCCAAGTTTGATGGGGATCTTCGATGGACAGCAATCTTCAAGTTTCGCCACAAATTTTCAATTGGGTTCAAGTCAGGAATTTGACTGGGCCACTCAAGAACATTAATTTTACTATTATTCAGCCATCTCAGGGTGTCTTTAGCTTTGTACTTCGGATCATTGTCCTCCTGAAATGTGAATCCCCTACCCAGTTTCACATTGATGGCTGACTCGAGCAGGTTTTCATCAAGGATTCTCCTGTACTTTGCACAATACATTGTCCCTTCTATCCTGACAAGTTTTCCAGTCCCTGCTGATGAAAAGCAGCCCCATAACATGATGCTGCTGCCACCATGGTTGACAGTAGGGATGGTGTTGACTGGGTGATGTGCAGTGTCAGGCTTGTGCCAGACTTATCATTTTGAATTTAAACAAAAAAGTTCAATTTTTCTCTCATCTGACCACTAAACTTTTGTCCACATGCCTGCAGTATCATTACGATCCTTTTTCACAAACTCCATACGAGCTTTTGGATGCAACTTTCAGAAATGGCTTCTTTCTTGTCAAGGCCAGCATTGTGAAGGCAATGGGATGTTGTTGATTGATGAACACTGACCGCCTTCTCAGGCATAGAGCCTTGCAGATCTTTCAAAGTCATTGTTGGACATACAATGACATCTCAAACCAGTTTCCTGCTTGCCCGGTTGCTGAGTTTAGATGGGTGACCTGATCTGGATGGTATGATACGTCTTCCACTTCTTTATGATGGATTTCACCATATTCAAAGGGATAATGAGTGACTGAAATTTTCTTATAACCCTCTCCTGAACGGTGCTTCTCCACCCCTTTATGTCTGACTTCTTTGGAAAGCTCCTTGGTCTTCATGTTTGCCTTGTTGTTTGACCAAGTGAGTTTCACCTTAAAGCTACTTACATAAGTGGAGCTTAATTTTTAAGTGAAACCACTGATTATATCCAGGTGAAACCTATTACACTTATTTTGGAACCTTTCAAACAAATAATTTGCTCCTGAAGTGATTTAGGATTAATTAGGTAAAGGGGTTGAATATGTATTTGCAACCAAGAATCATATGATTTTCTCTGTGAATCAAACGTATTCATATTTTAAACTTTATCACTTTGGAGTAGTTTGTGATAAAGCAAACAAACAGCCAGCCCCACAAGTCTCTGTTCCCAGCCGTTTTGTCCTCCCCTCTCCCATCCCTCTTGTCTCCTGCCCCCACCCCCACCCCTTGTTGTGCGTTGTGTGTTCACTCTCATATGAGTCTCAATAATGTGTACCAAAAAAAAAACAACTTGATATATTAATTTGACTTGAAAGCATCATGAAACTGGAGGGGGAGCACTCGGTAGACTGCAAAACCTCCGCCGCCAATACTGCTAGGTCACTCAAGTGAACCTGATATCCTATTCATTAAATTTGATGTCAACAGTGCTCACAGAGTTATAATTTGCAACTTTCCCTTTTACATACTCAATTCATTCGTCATAACTAGATTCCTTGAGACAGGAATTGATTTTACGTGGGTATATCCACCTGAAGTTCCAAAATCAGCCGCAATTATAATTTTGGCATGTTTTTTTTGTTGGAAATCACTTATAACATGTAGATATGCAAAAAAAAAAAAATCTAAATTTTGTTGAAAAAAAATTTGCAAAATTTTTTTTCTCTTACAATTTTTTTTTTTTTTGGGGGGGGGGGGGGGGGAATCACTTATAACATGTAGAAATGCAAAAAAAAAGAAAGCGAAATTTTGTTGAAAAAAAAGTTGCAAAAATTTTTTTCTCTAACAATTTTTTTTGGGGGGGGGGGGTTGGAAATCACTTAAAACATGTAGAAATGCAAAAAAAAATAAAAAAAATCAAATATTTTTTCAAATTGGCCACCATAGCGGCCATATTGGATTTTGGACCAAGTCTAAAATTTAATGGCATGATCCTTGGACTAGACCTAACCCCCCCCCACCAAGTTTCGTTGAAATCCGTCGAGGAGTTTTTCCGTGATACTGTTCACATACAAACAAACAGAAAGGGGTGAAAACAGTAACCTCCATCCATCTTCGATTTGTTAATTTCCAAATTAACCACGACAGTCCCTGCTGTTCAATATCTTATATCTCATAAGCTCAGGTGGCAACAAAATGTGAAACCATTGGAGCGGGGTGAATACTTTTGAAGTACTGTATTATGTTGGGGAAGGAATAAAATTAGAAAAATGGAAGTGAGAAAAAGAAAAATGCAAGTGGGAGAATGTAGAAGGAATGAGAAAGGCTGTGGGGGGTGGAGAAGGATGTTCGGAGAAGATTTGGAGGAAAAAAGAGGAATTTGTAGTGGGAAGATGAATTTCGGGGCTGGCAGGATGGTCTGGAGGTAAGTGCACTTGCCTACAAGCTGTATAGCATAGGTTTGCATCCCGACCCGGCTATAAACTGTCATCCCGGTGTTTCGCAGGTTGGGTAATTGATCAGTGTGGGTGCCCCGAGCCCCGTCCCTCAGATGGATGTAAAACTGGCATTAGTTGTTGAACGTTAAAGATACCACGGTGTCTTTCACAAAGAGTCGGTGAGCTATTGCCAGCACCACGAACAAATCAAATTCCTATCCTCGCCTTAAATCAGACGTCAGGCCTGGCCAGCTGGTTCGTGAAAGACATGGGCCAAGCTTCCCCCAGCCAGCCCCACAAGAACGTTTGAATAATTATGGCTGTTAAAGAAGATGAATGAGTAAATGTATTTATTGCTTTTCTTTGTTGTATGCATGTTCATCCCTGCCCAAGAGTTAACATTCGTCCAAGTTGCTGGATTCATGTTCATCTCTACCATTGTGCTGTTCTCACTCTGGTTTTAACAGATCGCATATATTAGATTTGGTGTTCATAGTGATGTGCAATTTACAAAGTAGTCAATACATTTTTATAAAGTAGTAAGCAGTAAATACCAAAAATATGCCACCCACGTAACAACCATATCATTCTCTCAGAGTCCAGGAGAATGCCTTTGGCATGAAAAAGATCTTAAATAAGACACATGGATGTGAAACAGGCGAGCACAAAACCTTCATTCCTTGTTCGACCTTCTCACCTCCGCTCTCTGTCGGGCTTTGAGCTCCTGGGTGGCGGTCCTCTGCCTCTGCTTGTCGACTTTACCACCGCTCTCTTTCGATTGTTTCAGTTTTTCCTTATTATTTCCCAATTCTTTAGCTCGGGTGGGGGTCTGACACAAGAAACAAGGGAAACCATCCAATGCACCATTTGGTTTTGATATCTTGCATTCGATTACTGTACATTGACCTTGTATCAACCATTTTATTTCTCCAATGAGGGGCAATCCATAACATGAGATAGAAAGCACAGTCGTTTGTTTTTCTTTCGACGCACATTTCACAACCAACCTCATCCTCCCGAATCCGAATGCCCAATACACACCTTCTCAGGAGAGCTCGAAACCACTTTCCTCTTTGTTTCCACCTTGCCTTCCATACTCCCACACTCCTGTGCATATCTCATTAATTAATTAATATAATTCATGTTCTTGAGGCCAAGTAAATGAAAAATTAATATTTCATGAATTGAGCATTCCGCTCCTCTCTCACCCTCTTTAACGTTCCACCTTTCACTCCCTGTGAGACAATGTAACAAGTTCATGATATTACTGTCTTCTTGGTAGCCCGTACACCCATGCAGGGGGAGATGGGGGTTCTCAATCGTACTTATGTGTTTGGGATTACGCACACTGGGATTACGGGTTTCCTGGGTCAAAACTAAGATCCAGACTTCAATGACATCTTGGATGCTGCTGTCCTGTCTGTGCCTGTTTGTGGTGAGCATGTTGAGGTCGTGGAGAGATTCACTTACCTTGGCAGTGATATTCATGTCTCTGCTGGCTGTGAGTCAAAGGTCAATAGACGTCTGGGTCGGGCCTGGGGAGTCATGGATTCACTGGATCATGGGGTGTGGCGCTGCCGGTACCTGTGCGGGAGGACGAAAGTCTGAGTCTTCAGGTCCTTGGTGCTTCCAGTCTTGCTCTATGGATGTGAGACTTGGACTCTGACCAAGGATCTGAGACGGAGACTTAATTCCTTGGGTACCAGGTGTCTTCGGAGAATCCTTGGCTATTGCTGGTCGGACTTTGTGTCCACGAGTGGTTGCTGAGAGAGACTCAAATGAGATTTGTTACCTGCATGGTCCGTGAGCGTCAGCTGCGGCTGTATGGACATGTGGCTCGTTTTCCTGACGCTGATCCTGCTCACCAGATTCTCTCAGCGAGGGAGTCTCGTGAGTGGAGGAGGTCAATGGGCTGACCACGTACCTCGTGGTTGCAGCAGGTTGATCGGCATCTCAAGTAGATGGGGATGGGCCTGGGGGATTGCCAGATGGAGGTCCCTGGAGTACCGGCGGAAAGTGGACGCAGCGACCCGCTGTTCTGGCGCATGCTCCCATACCTGAACTGACGTGTGTGTGTGTGTGTGTGTGTGTGTGTGTGTGTGTGTGTGTGTGTGTGTGTGTGTGTGTAAATCCAGCTTTTCTTTCTATTTTTTTTTTAACCTGTTGCTTTCGTCAACTTCAGTCCGAGTACAAAGCAGACGCAGACGGGCCTTGTATTTTGAGATTCTCTCGAGTTTACCCTTGGAATCCCATGGGTCATTTCCCATTGGTGACAATTCGTTTTTACCTCACCTGGACTTTAGCCAGGTGAGCTAATGCGATCAGTGTCTGTAGGTGTCAGTGAGTGAGTGAATCCTCAGCCAGTCAGTGAGTCCGCAAAAACTTTAATCATCATCGCTTGAACCAAACACACGATTTTGATGAAACTTGGCCACAAGCTTCATACCTGATGCCTTACGAAGGTGTTTCGACCGCATCGAAGTCTGCGCTCATGAGGGGGGGGGGGTCACATCCGTATCCGTATCCGTTAGTGTGTGTGAAGCGCGCCCTGGGCTGGGATCGCCTGCGATGATGATGATGTTTATTATTATTATTATTATTATTATTATTATTATTGGTTCGCGGGCACCAGCAGTGACCACTATTTTCGTTGTGTCTGTCTGTCTGTCTGTCTGTCTGTCTGTCTGTCTGTCTGTGACTCTCTCCAGAGCATGGCTCTGTGACGTTTGATGCGATCTTGATGAAACTTGGACCCAAGCAAGATATCATGGTCGGGTTGTGTGTTTTTGTATGAGGGGCGTCCCACGCCCCTTGTGGGTGGAGCCACGCCCACTTGATTAATTAATTAATTAATTAATTTTTTTTACCCACCGAGTTGTAACGACATTTTAACCCCTTTCTGAGCTCTCCCTCCCCCACTACCAGTTTTCCCTACTCTTCCAAACTCCCCGCACTGACTTCTCTTCAAATTAAAACGCCGATCCCTCACCTTTTCCTTAATAACAGCAAGAAGACACCTGCAAGGTAATTAATTTCAAAATGAATCAAATCAACAGCAAAGCTTCCAAAACCGGGACGATAACAACAAGCGTCAAAAACATCCTTCCCTACCTTTTCCTCATTCATTCTCGTGGAGAATACAGATCTTCCAGGTTGTGAGCCGGATGCAAAACGACGTGACTCAACCAGGTGAGCAAGGACGGGTTGAAAGGAACAATCGTGCGCGGAAGAGTGGAACCCAATCGGCGGAAGTGACGTCAGCACCGACGGCTTCCCATGATCCCTCGCGCGATCCGCTCCTGCTCCTTCCCGTCATCGCCCCCATAATTCCGCGCGCGATCGCCGTCATACTCTTCCCGGCATGCCGTGCGCGTGCACGCGCGATCGCCGTCATACTCTTCCCGGCATGCCGTGCGCGTCCACGCGCTCAAAGTACAACTAGAGACCCGGTTGTTTGAAAACTTGAGGTAATTTTGCGCGTAATCTCCTTGAGCGAGGTCGTCATGCGGCCGCTGACTGAAGAGGAGACCAAGGTGGTGTTCGAGAAGATCTCGAAATAGTGAGTGCCTTCGTTAGGGTTCGAAACGTGTTTGGATTTTAAAACGAGACCTTTTTCACAAACGATCTTTGTGTTTTTATAACTCTCTTGTTTTTGTCCCACAGTATCGGAGGGAATATCAAATTACTGGTGGATCGTCCGGATGGCAACTATTGTTTTCGGCTGCATCGTGAAAGGGTTTATTACATGAGGTATTGTGTCAGTCACGTGGGGACGGATCACCGTCCCGAACCCTCGAACGAAACCTCAATTTAAAACCCGTGAAGCAAAATAGTAAGAAATTCCTCAACGTGGACCATAATCGACGCCATTTTTGATCCAAATCTTTGGCTTTGGTTGTCCGACAGGACGGTGCATTCACCTTGGAGGAGCTCTCTCTGCCTCTCTCTGGTCTGCACTGGGTTCGATTCCCAATCCTCCCACTATAAAACTGAGGAACCGATGCTCCGCGAGCAGGACCTTGCAACACCGAGTGTACCGTCCCTCATTTGGGCATTAAGCCGGCTGTTCAGTCTGGCAGCATCTGTTGGTGGACGTTTAGAGATCCCACGGTATCCAGGTTCGGGAAGAGTAGGCGAGCTATCGTCGGCACTCGGCACCGTAGCCAAGTTGTAAATAATTTCTGCCGTAACGTTGGTCGAACTGTTGGTGGTCAGGCCTGGCCAGCCGGTTCGTGAAAGACTTGGACGTAAAGCTTGGAGGGATTTTTAGCCGCGTCTCGCGTAGCGAACGTGGCTCGAAAAGAGCAGCTCCTCCTCCTCCTCCTCCTCCTCCTCCTCCTCCTCCTCCTCCTCCTCCTCCTCCTCCTCCTCCTCCTCCTCCTCCTCCTCCTCTCGGCTCTTTTATATACAGGATCCGGATCACCTTAAATACTAAACACCTGAACACATCCTCACATTGAGGGTGCCTTTTGAGAGCGTCTATCATCAACTTTTAAATATATTCGGACATTTGCTATAAAGTTTCGAAAAGTTCACGTTACTATTTAACGATTATTCCATTTAATGTGTTGTAATTTCGTAAATACACTATTTTCTCGTCATGATCGAGGAGCCTCCATGACGGGTCTCGCTATTGGCTCCATCAAGGCACGTGACGAAATATCGGAAGTAGTTGTTGTTATTGCCTTTAGGACGTGGCTCTTGGACACATTTGTCCTTGTTATTTAATGTCCACCAGCTCATGCCAGCAGATGGGATGCCCAGGTCAACGTTCATCCGAGGGGGGACGGCACACTCATTGATGAATCGCTTTGCTTGCGAAAACACCAGGATGACAGTTTGTCGGTGTGTCAGGACTCGAACCCGGGCTGGATGACCCAGAGACGAGTGTGTGTACCTCAAGGCTGTCCTTGCCTTTATTTGGATTCTCACAATGAAAATAAACAAATAAATAACTCAGTTCCTTGAATAATTTTTGGAGGGATGATGGATGTGAAACCCAGCTTTCAAAACTCTTCTTGGCCCCGAACGGCGTGCAGTGAGAAGCTGCTGAAACTTGCAAGCTGCGTGGCCCGTGAGAGCCTGCTTGGATCAGGGACGTGCTTCGGGAAGTTCACCAAATCGCAAAAATTTCGTCTCCAGATTACCGCCCTGGACTTCCTCGCTCCGTACGCCAAGGTTTGTTCATCTCCACCCGGGCACAGACACACTTTCTTTCGGAAAGTTTGTTTTCCTCCACATGTGTTCCTTGGCCATCGATTCCATATTGTTTCCAAACATATGCTCATCCTTTGTTGCACTAAACATATGCACAGGGAGGGGTACAGAAACTGCAGCCATGCCGTCCCCCTCCCCTCCCTCCTGACCCTCATACGTTTTCACATCCCTGTTGCCATTGTCCCATGTTTGATAGATGCAGGACATGATGTCATACTGTTCTGAGTACAATAATCATCTTGGATCATTTTGATATCGGGGTGAGTTGTGTGACCGGTTTCGTAGTACTTTTTACAACAGGAGCTTGTAACTTAGGAATGGCCATTTGAACCTTGTGCTGCTCATGTGCACAGTCTGCTTGATATAGCCGCGTGCCAAGTCTGGTGTTGGCTTAGTGGTTAGTGTGGTGGATTGGGATCCGAGGGTCCTGAGTTCCAGCCCCGTTGGGCCACTGAATTAATAATACACCAGGAGGTTGACTCAGCCCGTCATCCTTCCGAGGTCGGCGAAATGAGTACCAGTGTACTGGTAAAGGGGACACTGCATCAGTGGCATAGCTGCGTCCCAACCAATGATGCAACCAGCAGCCACAGGCTGCACTCGATAGAGAGAGCCGCGTGCCACACACGTGTAATCAATATCGGTCATGTGATGGTCACAAACATCCTCACCATACATTGTGAATATGATAATAATCGCAACTTCAGCTCTTCAGTTCAGCTGTGGGGAAACTCGTATACCCATATCTATGCCGTAATAGGTTGCATAATTTTCTGGGTGCGCTGCTGTGCCGCTGATGCAGTGTCCTCCATTTTTTATTTGTTTACTGCTAACAACCCAGTTTTGATTTTCGTAATATGCACACTTATTCGCCAATAAATCAATATGATGAATTTGTTTTATGTTCCCAGGGATCAGACATTACGTTGTTTTTTTTTTTTGTTTTTTTAAAGCGGTGAATCCGCTTCAATATTTGACTACGTCCTTCAGTCCGACTTTCTTATTCAAAATGTGTTTGGACTCTATACAAGACCTTTCACGTGTTTGGGATAAGCCGGGTAATAAGACGACCTGCCTCTCCTGTAGGGGGTGAGTGTTTTAATACAAAATATTAAATTAATGTATTGACAACGGATGAGAGGGTTAAGACCAGAGAGGCGGGAGAGGGAAGGACAAAATGGTGGGGAACAAAGACAATAGGCGATCTGTGGAAGGGAGAAGAATGGGGGTGGGACGGGTACACGGGGTAAACAAGATGGTGCTACATGGACTTTCACGAAGGAAAACAGGGAATTTGAAGGAGGTGGCTTTGGGATGGATTAATGGGGGTGGAAAAGTTTGGGGTTTTAGATGGGGGAAGATATGAGATGGTGGTGAACAGCTGTTTTGAAAACCTGGAGGGAGGAGTGGGATTCAAGAGAGTGTGGGAGTTTGTTCCAGAGGTGGTTAAAAGGAAGAATGAAAGAGTGAAGGTGAGCAGTGATTCTTGATTTTGGCTGCTTCACCAGAAGGGGATCGTTGGTGGACCTTGAGCGCTTTGAGGAAATATAGGGGGAACAGATCACAGACAGAGCAAGGGGGGGCAAGGCTGCAGAGGAGATGGTAGAAGACAGAAAGACCACCGACCTGCCTCCGGTGAGGGAGTGACAGACCCAAAGACTCAGTTTCATCGCAGGAGATACCAATGATCCTAAATGGCTTGGTTTCCACAGCGTGAAGTCAAGCTAGATGTGAGGCAGGAGCACAACCCCAGAAGGGAGAGCAGTAGTCCATCAGACTGTGGATTAAAGCTTTGTACGTGGACAGGAGCTCAGGTTTGTCAAGGAAGGCCTTTGCACGATAAAGGATTCCCAGTCGGCGACTGACTTTGGAGACCAGCTTGGAAATGTGGTTTTCCCAGGAAATATCGTGGCAGATAATGAGACCCAAAAGCTTGAATGAAAGGACTTCTTCAAGGGGATTGTTGATAAAGTAAATTGGGGGGTGGGTGGGGGGGAATTCGAGACGGTCCTTTTGCAGAGACATGGTGGGGGTGTGAGATTTGGCAGGATTGAAACACATTCGAAATGTTTGACTCGCATTTGATTTTATCCAGGTCTGTAGCGAGCGAGGAGGCTGCTGCTTGATGATCAGAGGGACGAGAGATAGTACGGCAGAGGGTGGAGTCATCAGCAAAGAGATAAAGAGGATTTTCCAGGGAATCTGAGACATCATTGATGAAAACCAGGAAAAGAACAGGGCCAAGAACACTGCCTTGAGGAACTCCAGCCTCGACGGGAAGAGGAGATGAGAGAATTCCATTGAGAGCCACGCGTTGACTGCAACAGGAGAGGACGTCACGAGCCATGTGTGGAGATTGCCTTGGATGCCATAGGAAGAAAGTTTGGTGAGCAGTGCGGGATGCCAGACCATATCAAAAGCTCGCGATATGTCTCGGGAGATGGCTCTGATTTCATGTTTGGCACTGACAACCCCCATCCATTGTTGGGAAAGCAGAAGTGGCATGTCTAGTGTAGAGTGACCTGATCTAAATCCAAATTGATGGCTGGAAGTCAAGCCATTGGAGAGGAGGAAGGATTTGATATCGGAAGTGATGATGGATTCCATGACTTTGCTGATGATTGGGAGAAGGCTGATTGTTCTGTAGTTGCAGGGATCTATTTTTGCACCTTTTTTATGCAGGTCAGTAATGTTTGCTGATTTCAAAGCAGATGGCAGATGACCTTGAGAAAATAAGAGGGTGAATAGAACATTGAAGAGGGTGAGCAAGAGCAGAGGAGCAGGTTTTTAGAACATGAGGGGTGAGGGCTGATGCCATCTGGACCGGTTACAGAATCTGAGTCGAGGTTTGACAGCAAGTCGAGGTTAAATACCAGGAGGCATCGAAAGTTTTTGGTTAATCAAGCTGCTTTATTGAGTTTGTAATAATGTGTTTATCAATGCACTAAATGATGAGAATGGGATTTGTTATTTTCAAGATATGAACTGTGGTGTCGTTCACACGTTTGTCTGTCTCCCGTTTTCGGCGGACGCTTCCCGTGCTGCGTTTGAAAAGCTCAACAGTCACTTTTGAAATGACAGGAGTACCGGCATGAATAATGTTGATGTCAAATTTGCAAGCAGAATATTTTGCCCTCGTTTTAGACAAATCCAACCTCTGCTGCCCGCTGTTGCACCACCGTTTTGTGGTGGGTGGTATGAGTAGCTCAGAGCTTTGGTTCCGAGTGAAACCAACAGTGCAACACAATGCATCTTTTTAAATTGCGAGATTAACCTAAACTTTCCCGTCAATGGGGATGGGTACTTTTGCTCGTATCAAAAAGGTATCACATTTGAATTTCGATATGCTACTTGGAACTTCAGCAATGGCATCGCAACTCGTGCTCTGAGTGAGTTGACAAGTTGAAAGGTAATCATTTGTGCTAATTATCTGATTTAAGAATATTAGTTGCGGACTTCATTGCACACAAGCACAATCCACTGATTTTAATTATAATAATTTAAATGGTGATATGAGTATAATTTGAGAAATGACAGTTCCATGAAGAAATTGCAAACAGAACCCCCCCCCCCCCCAAAAAAAAAAAACTACACCCAATAATTATTGCGGTGCCAATTAACTGATTAATCATAAGTGGCATAAGCTTTTCCAATGAAAAATTTTGTTGTTCTCCTGCTCTTCCTTTTATAAGGGGTGAGGTCCAATGGCATCAAGCTTCTGCCCTGCATTGACCACAATATGCCTCTACGTCTCTCTGTCCTCAACCAACTTCCTCCACTCTCCAACCACCCTTACCTTACAGATATCCCTCCTCACACGATCCTCTCATCTCAACCATGGTCTCCCTCTTTTCCTCCTACCTTGCTCCCTCAATCTATCCGCTGTCTGCCGTTCTCTCTTCTCCCGTCTGCACAAAGTGTCCAGCCCATCTCAGCCAGAATTTCACCAATCTCCCTGTCAAGCTCATCTGCACACCAATCTCCTCCCTCAGTTCATCTATCCTTTCTCTCCACCCTCTTCACTCCCACAATCATCCTGACCCAGTTGTTCTCACAAGCCTGCAGCCTCTGTTGTTGTCTCTCTGTCAGTGCTGCTGTCTTCAGGCCATGAAGGTCGGCCGGCGTTACACACGACATCAGAACCTTCCCTTTCAATTTTCTTGATGTCTTTCTGTCTGCCATTACTGAATCCTCCTCGGCACCTCTGCCTCGGACTTACCATCCCCGGTCACTGTTCCTCCCAGACTCTCAAATCGATTTCCCTGCCAGATCTCTTTCCCCTCTAACCTGATATTCATTCATTTTCTCTGCTGCTGACCCACATCACTTCAGTCTTCTCCATACTCAACTTCAGCCCATGCTTCCCAAATGCCTTCTTCCACTCCCCAGTACCTCCTGCATCTCGCACCCCCTCTTCACCACAACGGCCGGAGTGTCCACATACAACACCCTCCCCATACTAGCCCTCAAGCTCACCTTCCTGCTTACCAGCTCCGTCACCATGATAAACATGAGTGGGCTGAAAGAGCTTCCCTGCCTCAAACTAATGTTCACACTGAACTCCACAAACATCTCAGGACCAACCGAAACTCTTCCCTTCATTCCCTTGTACATCTCTTCTTCCGGCACTCCCTTCCATCTCTGTGTCGCCATCACCATCTCTCCTGGAACAGTGTTGTCTTCCTTCTCCAGGTCCACAAATCCCAATGTCATCTCACCTTGTACCTCTAACGTCTTCTCCACCAGCTGTCTCAGGGCAAACATCTCATCCGTTGCCCTCCTACCCTTTATAAACCCCTGCTGCTCTTCTACGATTACCATCTCCACACTCTTCCTTATCCTCCCATCCAGAATCCTCTCCAGCACCTTCATTATATGACTTAGGAGTGTAATGCCCCTGTACTTCACCGGATATTCAACACCACCCTTCCCCTTCCATATCGGCACAATTAACCCTGTTTTCCACTCCTCCGGAATTGAACCCTCGCTGATACATATATTCCACAGCCTCTTCGTCCAACTGACTTCAACGTCTTCTGTTGAAATTATCATCTTTTTACACACCTCATGAATGCCTGGCACTCTTCACTTCTTCATCCTTTTCATTGGTGTCCACACTTCCTCTGTGACCTCAACCTACTACACTTTTCCCTTTACATAACACAGTAGCTCCAGCTCACTGTTTCTTCCTTCCCAGTTCAACAGCTCTTTGAAATATCCTTCCCACACCTTCAATGCTGCCCCCCTCTCTGTCACGAGCCTCCTGCCACCATCCGTCATCACTGCCTCCCTCTCCCTTCATGTTCTTACCATCCTCATCCCTGGCACGAGCCAATTTATATATATATATATATATCGTCTTCCTCCCACCATCCTCTTCCAACTTGTTGAACACCAACTCTTCCATATCATTCCTCACCTTCTATAAAAGAGATGAAATGGTGGGGATTGAAAGTACATCGGTTCTGGTTCTCTGATTCAGAATATTGGTTTCTCACGATATGTCTAGGGAGATGGCTGTGATCTCATGTTCGGCATGATTACGTGACTGTACTTGCAAAACCCTAGCCATTGATTTGATGTGTTGTAACTCGTGTTAACATCGTGTTTGGATTCAAAACTTTCATTCTTTGGATGACACATGCACGCAGAAAACGAAAGTCTGGCGAAGTTGACCATGCTGGGTCTGGTTAGGGAAGAAGAAGAAGAAACAGAAGCCCTTTGTATGTGCTGGATGGATGGGTAAAGGCTGGAACTGAGCTGTTTCTGCCGGAGCTTCAGGAAGCAGTGTAGGATAGGGATCCCATTCCATTGGGACCATACTCTGTACAGAGCGTTGGTGCTGCCGAACCAGTCTCCTTGGCTATTGGGTACAATCCTGGACGGGTCGCCACTCCGGCGCAGGATACTCGAATGACTCGGTCATCCCAGCAAGCTGGTACTCATTTTGCCGACCTCGGAAGGATGGCAGGCTGAGTCAACCCCCTGGTGAATTAATCCAGCGGGAAACGAGGCTTGAACTCAGGACCCGAGGATCCCAAGCCGCCACCCTAACCACTGAGCCAACACCAGGATAGGGATGTTTGGAGAAATCTGATCATGAATGCCACCAGAAGTTGGACATGACTTGGCGGACCTCGATAACTAATTGAAATGGCAGAGTAATTAATATCCATTAAAAAAAATGACTTTTATTGAGAAGATGCAAAGAATAAAACAAAACAAAACAAATAAATCCACATCCAATAGTCATCATACAGTAATGAATTCCTTGTTCAATTCCCAAAGCATTGGACATGAACTTCTGTGGCCTGGGTTGTTCAATTGAAAATTTGTAATGTCACTCCTCCATTGATTATCCTCACACCCTCCCCCCTGCCTCCCCCCCCCCAAGTGTTTAAGTGGGTGAGCCCAAGACGTGACCTGTTGTGAAAGGGTGGTGGCATTTCTTCCTTTGTACGGATCCTCTCAACACCTGTGGGACGGATAGCTAACCTTCTGGGAAATCCATGAAAATATGATTTCACCGTCCCCTTGGAAAATTAGTACAAATGACGCCTCAAACAGGCCTCAGGGTTCAGCCACACACTGTTTTTCATACCAGCACTCGCATAATCAAAACAAAACGATTAGCATGCTTGGAACCATATTTTACTGATTTGTGCGCGAAAGATTTATGAGGGTTTTTATGTACCTGCTGCAGATGATTTGATTTCTTCAGGGAACGGAAGAAACTGCCGCATTCACACCCTCATGCCAGCAGTTATAAGTCCTGTACGTGGAATGTTTCTATCCTCTGGCTACTTATTTAATTATTTAATTTCGACATTTGTTTGGTGCCTGCAACGAGGAAACCAACAGACCTCTTGCTTCGCATTGTACTCACCGTCACGTTTTCTTCAAGTTTGCTGGAAATGTCCTCTTGGTGATCTCTGTTCATGAAAGTTTGTCATGAGCCTCGATCTTTGGAGGAAATAAAATAAAAATAAATAAATAAAATGTAGCGAAGGGAACTGGTAGGAAATTGGGCAATGTCGGCTGATATCAACTTCAGAGTTGCCAGGGTTTGCTTGTGCTGAAGGTGGACGGAGGTTATGTATTAACCGCTGTTTGTCTGTTTGTTACTTGAAAAATCGAAGATTCGCAAATACAGTTTATTGGTTGGTCTCGTCTTGTCTGTTGTTCTGTCTTTGTTTGCAAGTCAATCTTCTACAGGTCACATTCATGAAACTTAACCACTCGGTGGAAGTTGTGACGAGCAGGCTGGAAGCCAATTGTTGTTGAGGTCAAACCGTCAAGGTCACAAATGATCAATTTTCATCTGATTGACTTGATATCCATCGGTGGATGGTGAACCATCATCAAGGTGAAGTTTTGGTCGACCCATGTGTGAATATGTCTTGTAATTATGAATTGTTTGAACGTGAGTTGGACCGTGAGTCCGTCTGTTAATTGCTTGTTATTGGACCTTCATGACGTCTTAATTACGCACTATTCGAACATACTTTTTAGACATTTAGACCTTCAGGGCCCTTGCACTTTTGAGACCCCTTATGACATTTTTGACCTTCTTGACCCTATGGACCTTCTTAAGACCCTTAAAACCCTTTCACCTTTACACCCTTTAAACCCATTGACCATATTTAGACCTTTTAGATCTCGAAAGACCTTTTTTTTTGTATACCTTTTCGAGGCTCGTATGAGGGCTAACACACAACGCACAGCAAGGGAGCATGAGACAAGAGGGAAGGGAGTGGGAGGGACAAAACAGTGGGGAACAGACACATTAGGAGATCTGTGGAAGGGAGAGGGATGGGGAAGAGAAGATGGACATTGCAGGGACTTTCAGGAAGGAAAGCAGGGGAATTGAAGGAAGTGGGCTTGGGTGGATTATCGGGGGTAGAAAAGATCGAGGATTTGGATGGGGGATGATAAGAGGTGGTGGTGAACAGCTGTTTTGAAAGCCTGGAGGGAAGAATGGGAAAGAATAGAGTGTGAGGGAGTTTATTCCAAAGGCGGGAAAAAAGAGGAATGAAAGAGTGAAGATGAGCAGTGATTCGTGATTTTGGTAGTTTTACCAGAAGGGGGTTGTTGGCGGACCTTGAGCGCCCTGTGGAAATGTGGTGGGGACAAATCGCAGAGAGAGAGAGAGCAGGGGGGCAAGGCTGGAGAGGAGACGGTAGAAGACAGAAAGACCACCGACCAATCTGCGGTGATTGAGTGAGAGGCCCAAAGACTCAGCTTCATTGCGGGAGATGCCGATGATCCTAAATGCCCTGGTTTCGACAGTGTGAAGCCGAGAAAGGTGGGAGGCAGGAGCACCAGCCCAGAGGGGAGAGCAGTACTCCATCAGGCTATGGACAAAAGCTTTGTAAGTGGTCAGGAGCTCAAGAGGGCCGAGGAAGGACTTTGCACGACGGAGGATTCCCAGTCGGCGACTGGCTTTGGAGGTGAGGATGGAAATGTGACTTTCCTAGGAAAGGTCATGGCAGATCCTGAGACCCAGAAGCTTGAAAGAAAAGACTTCTTCCAGAGGATTGTTGAGAAAGTTGATGGTGGGGGAGGGGGAGTTCCAAACGGTCCTTTCGAAGAGACATAGTGAGAGTGTGGTCTGGATTGAAAGACATGTTCCACGTGTTGGACCAGTTTGTGATTTTATCCAGATCTGCAGTGAGCGAAGAAGCTGCTGCTTGCCGGTCTGAGGGATGGCAGATGGCACGGCAGAGGGTGGAGTCATCAGCAAAGAGATATAGAGGATTTTTCAGAGAGACGGAGAGATCATTGATGAAAACCAGAAAAAGAACAGGGCCCAGAATGCTACCTTGAGGAACTCCAGCCTGGACAGGAAGATGGGATGAAAGAACTCCATTTAGGGCCACACGTTGTCTGCGACAGGAGAGGAAGTCTGCGAGCCATGAATGGAGATGGCCTTGAATACCATGGGAAGAGTTTGGTGAGCAGGGCAGGGTGCCAGACTGTGTCGAAGCACGTGATATGTCCAGGGATACGGCTCGGATTTCCTGTCTGGCATTGAGGATCTCCATCCATTGATGGGAGAGCAGAAGCAGCATATCCAGGGTAGAGTGACCTGCTCTGAAACCAAATTGATGATCGGAAATCAAGCCATTGGAGAAGAGGAAGGATTTCATGTCTGAAGCGATGATGGATTCCATGACCTTGCTGATGATTGGGAGAAGGCTGATTGGTCTGTAGTTGCAGGGAACTGTTTTTGCACCTTTTTATGCAGGGCAGTGATGTTTGCAGATGGCAGATGACCTTGAGCAAATGAGAGGGTGAAAAGAACAGAGAGAGCGTGAGCAAGAGCAGAAGAACAGGCTTTGAGGACACGTGGGCTGATGCCGTCTAGACCGGTTGCAGAATCTGAGTCGAGGTTAGAAAGCAAGCTCTCCACCTTGTTAGGAGAAAAGGACACAGATTCCAGGGACAGTTGGGTGCGACTGGGTAAGGTGGGTAGAGAAAGTGATGGGTTTAGGACACAAGATTTAGATGCAAACACCGAGTTTAGGCATTCAGCTTTTTCACGTGTGGTATCAGCAGTGCGGCCATTTGAGGTAAGGGAGGGGATGGAGGGGGAACATACACCAGAAACAGATTTGATTAAATGCCACCAGGATTTTGAGGAAGGAGAGAGGTTTGAGAGTTCAGACTTGAGATGAGAAAGATGTTGTTTTCTGGCTCTCTTGAGGGTAGATACACACTTGTTCTGAGCTTTGTGGAAGGAACTGAGATTGCCCTCAGATGGGTTTGCTTTCCATGAGGCAAAGGCAAGTTGTTTCAGGACAACTGCCTCGCCACAAACTTCAGTAAACCAAGGGCGGGAGGAAGGGTAAGACGACTGAACACGAGAGGGGATAAATCTGTGCATGAGGGAGAGCAAGTTTCTTTGAAAGAATTCCCAGGATGAGTTGATGTTTGAGAAAGTAGTGATAGGAGACCAGTCTATAAGTTTGATCGCTGCTTGGAGACCCTGCCAGTCGGCTTGAGTGAAATGCCAGACTCGACGGCGGTGAGGTGGTTCTCTGATAACAGCCAGAGAGATGTCCACTTTGACAACAATGTGGTCAGAAGAACCAAAAGGAGCGGAAGAAGAGCAGCAGATATTGTCAGGGAAATTTGTCAAAATCAGATCCAGAAGAGATGGAGTACCATTGGTTGAGATCCGGGTCGGGAAGTTGACCGATTGAGTCAGTCCCAATGAGTTGCAGAAAGCTTTTGCTGAGGTGCCATGACAGGTGAGAGAGGTACCCACACCTCGCCAACTGGCATGATGACAATTGAAGTCACCACATAAGAGGAAGAGAGAGTTTGGATGAGAAGATAGAAGATGGTCCATGTTTTCGGATAGTGAGGTGTAGATGGAGTCATCACTGTTAGGTGGACGGTACAGCACACATGTAAACATGAGGTGGGAGTGGAGGGGAAGCCGTAGCCAGAGGTATTTCTGGGGGTGTGGGGGAGTGAGCGCAGTGCATGGAGAGTGAGGAATAGAGTATTTGATGAAGAGAGCAACACCTCCACCAAGACGAGACTCAGGTCTGTCATGCCGGAGGAGGGAGTAACCGGGGAGAGATACTTGGGAGTCAGACACATCTTGGGAGAGGAAAGTTTCTGTTCGGCAGATTATGTTTGGTTTGTCAGTGGCAACCTGTATGGAAAGATCTGAAAGGTTTGAGCGAAGGCCCTGGATATTTGAGGTCCACACTTTTAATGAAGATGTAGGGGAGGAGGCTTTGGGTACAGGGGTGGGGGGGAAGGGGGAGGGTAGGACAAGGGATGAGAGGGGGAGGGGAGGGGGAGGGTAGGACAAGGGACGAGGGGGGAGGTAAGGAGATTTGTTGAAAGTGTGGGGGATTGCAGAATAGCTTGGGGAGGGGGCCGAATGAGGAAGAGAAAAGGCTCTGTGGTGCTGGGGGAGAGGGGGACAAGAGAGGGGGAAGAAGGCAGTTGACGATTTGAGGAGGTGGAGTGAAGAGATGGAGGTGAGAGGGCAGTGGAAGGAGGCAGCTTAGTGGATGAGAGGGGGTGGGGGGGAAACTGAGAGAGGTGAGAGGGAGGCTTGGAGGGAGAAGAGTGGGATGGTTGCTTTGAGAGTGAGGGGTGAGTTGGCACTGAAGTTGGAAAAAAAGAATGGTTGATGGAAAGCGAACATCCATGGCAAACTGTGGTTTTTAAAAGTTTTAGGTCAGAGATGCGATTTAACACAATTCTTGATGGATGCAATAAAGGCGAATTCAGAGAATGGAGAGAAGAAACGCTGTAACAGTTGGATTTTTTTCGGCAAGGAATGAAGGAGAGGTCGAAATGAGAGCAGTCTGTTAAAATAGCATAAGAGTAGTGCATTATGAAACAAGCCGTTAGGCGACGAGGGATTCGCGAGGATCGAAGCGCTGGATATGATGCTTTTCATTCTGACCGATCCACCGACGAAGATTCATTGCCGAGACGTATTGGTTCACATACAATTGTTCCTCTGCCTGGCAAGATTTTTCCTATTGCGTATTTTGCCAACTGGCACTCATAAAAAAATGACGATAAATAGACACCCTATTTTTGAAGGGCTACCATTTGAAAAATAATCGGTTTGCTGGTTTGTGCTGTGGAGCCTCGTGTTGCAGACACACACACACACACACACACACACACACACACACACACACACACACACACACACACACACACACGGAAAACCCGATAAACTTCTCTCAATGCTCTTGTTTGACCACACCTCCTGAGCCACACAATATTTTCATAAGCCACGCCCACTTTAAATAAATAATTTGAGGTGGTGTGTGGGTGGGGAATCGTTTTCGGTAAATAAATAATTGGAGGTGGTGTGTGGGTGGGGAATCCTTTTCAGTAAATAAATAAATAATTGGAGGCGGAGTGTGGGTCGTGGAATCCTTTTCGGTAAATAAGAAGAGGAGGAGGAGGAGGAAGAAGAAGCAGAATCGGGAGAAGGTTAGCATTGTTGTTGTTTTTTTATTTTTATTTTTTAAAGATGAGAAATAGAGAGATCAGTTGGGAGAATGGGGGACGTTAGGAAAGTGGGGAGGATAGAAATTGAAGGTAATGGGGAGAAAAAAACAA
The DNA here is from genome assembly GCF_056783735.1 of Eptatretus burgeri. Taxonomy (NCBI): domain Eukaryota; kingdom Metazoa; phylum Chordata; class Myxini; order Myxiniformes; family Myxinidae; genus Eptatretus; species Eptatretus burgeri. The sequence continues at coordinate 125,765,152 of NC_140964.1, read as the reverse complement.
ACAAAAATAACGATCGAACACCGAGGGGAACCGGTAGGCCTCAAGCCGAGGCCAAGGCCTTGGCCTCAAACACCCGGTAAGAACGTCGACAAAAACTCACAAAATAGCACGATTTTTGAAACAAAACCGAATGAGGAACACAACGTAACACGTGAGAAAATTAAACAGTTAAAACAGGATAAATAACGACCGGAAACTTAACTTTGACAACGTCAGCAGAGAGCCCCTAAGGAGACCTCTCGATGCTCCAAACCCAGAACCGGAAGTCCTAACATAACATCCCTTGTTATGTACCTAACAAAACATCCCTTGTTATGACCTTTGGATCCCTTGTACTCCTGAAGACCTTTACACCTTTTTGGACCAGTTGCACCCCTTGACCCTTAGACCCATTAGACCCTCTTGACAATTTTGGCTCGACCGTTGAGACCCTTTTTAGGCCCCCGAGACTCCTGAAGACATTTACACCCGATATACCTTTAGAGACTTATTGGAAAATATCCTTTAGCTCTTTGGACCATCACACCCCTTAGACCCTGTCGGCCCATGAGAACCCTTTATACGCCCACCACACAAACATCTACATCTGGCAATATACAGACTACTTTTTTCAGAAAGACTACTGGGGGAAATGCCAACGGTCTGGCGTTGTGACAAAGTAAACTACCGAGTGACAAAGTAAACAAATCGAAACACCTCCTCACAGCATTGGAAAATGTGGGGACAGGAATACTGTAGTGTGAATGGTGACTTGTAATCCCCTCCCCCACCTGGAGGCAGCGCTACACGACACATTTATATGGAGAATTTGCATCACCAGCAAAGATTTTTAAAAAAACCACCCCTTGTCCATTAATTGTGGTCATGCTGATCCTCTGCAGAAAGTATGGATGTAATTGGCCCAGGAATAGTACGACAAACACATAAACACTGGTCCGTGAATTATAGTGTCATGTCCAGGTCAGTTAACACGAATGCTGGATGGATAAGCCGACTGACGTTTTATTCCCTCAGGAGACATTTTGAATTATGGCGGACAACGTGCGCACGGGTTGTGAGGAGAGACACGAAAACCTTCAAGCTTTTTACAACCAACGAGTTTATTTCCCGAACCACAATCAATAAAAAGAACCAGGGATGATGTAGTTGTGACGAAGGGGATGCAATCAATATATAATTATACACAATGAGAATAAAAACTATGGTGCCACACACCAGACTCAGTCACTGATGGGAAGGGGACAAAAACCGGGGGAACTCAGATGTGGCGGCAGCGGGAGCGAGCAGGCAATGATGAGGGACAGCAGATGGTGGTGAGGAACGATGAGGTGATAACGAACAGGCTCCGGGTGACGAACACGGGCAGAGGGAGGCAAGCAGGATGACCTCTTCAAAGAAAGCTCAGACTCTATTCTGCTCAGAAGTCTTTTTTCCCCATGTTCCCAGTTATCCTCAAAACCAACTGTCGCGTTCCCTCAGACTTTGACCTTCTCCTCCATCGTCTCCAACTGCCCAATTAGGTTCCTCCCTCTCCTCTCCCTGAGCAACGCTTGCTGTGCCCCCTCGTGAGGTGTCTATAACTCCGCCCCTGAAGGCGTTCATAGCTCTGCCCGTCTTTTTCAAGTCTCCTGGCACCCCCAATCGAGGTTTTAAACACAATTTCCTTACCCTCATCCCGAACAACTTATTACCACGCACCACCCCCTGTATAGCACACATGCAAACAAGACAATGAAGGTAATGTTTCCCTACTTGTACATCGAGATGAGCTAACTACTCACACACGGACCATGCTGCTCTATGCATTCCGATCTGCTCCATGGTGATATCTAACCCCCACCCCCACAAATGTAACAACAGTTTGGATTTCTCCATGAGGTACAAGGGGGTTTATTACTACTTTGATTTTTGACATGTTCATCTTCAGCCCACACTTCATGCTCATTTCAACAATTTCCCTGAGCATGGTTTCAATTATCTTGAAGCTTCTATGCCAACATTGTCATCTGCAAATCTTAAAAGGTTAAGATGGTGCAAATATCAGTGGGATACAACACACAAACTGATCAGTCATTTGGAGGTATGCACTCTACAGAGTGCCATTAATTATAATTTGTTATGTTGAAGAAATGCAGTAATTATATCAGATGGTGGCAGAGTGCCAGATCCTACAAATACATTTTGGGTTGGATGTTTGCCAGGGTGTAGTCTACAGGTCTTTGACAACGAAGTGCCTGATGGTGCAAGCTCCTCTGATGGGACAGATTGCTCATTGTAAGGGGCTTTGCATATGCCACAAATGGCAGGCTACTATTCAAAACGCAGAGCCTTTCACATCCATCTCTTGGCAAGTCCATAAATCAAGCTTTTCGTCCTTTCCTGAACGCATGGAAGAATGGTCGTAAAAGGCATGACTTTACTGAAACACTGTTCTTGATTCGAAACTCAAACAGAAGATGTATCTAATGTCATCGTGTTTGTTTAAGCCTCTGTGCCCTTCCCCGCAGCATCCATCACTGTTTCATCGTGCAGCACTTTGTCATCTTGGGCACATTTTAGCTTAGTTGGTGCATATCCAACATAAATGTCTGCTCGGCACACATCAGAGCCGTCTATTTCATAGAACACAAGCATGCAAGACCCGTCGCTTCGCCGATGGGTTTAATCAAAAGAAAGCATGTTGCACTTCACAAACGTATTGCATTTCTATCGATATGTTAATGGGGATGTAAATTTAAGTAAAAAAAAAAAATACAAAAAGTGACACGTTGTTGTTTGTGTGCTCCTGTGTATTTTTATACATCTTTCTTATTGCTTTGAGAATTACTACATATAATTTTGTGTGCTCTTCCATGTCTGTCATGTATTTCTAAAGGGTTCCTGTTGTCACACCATTGGAACCGTGAAGTTCAAGCTCCAGGTTCTGCTTCTTCCTCTTCCCTCCCGGAAAGACGAGCTTTTAAAACGGGCATTTTTAGGAATAAAAGGACAAATCCTTGTTCCAAGTAAATCCATTAGAATGAAACGACACACACCGCTTATATTTATAGATGACATTGTTCTACTGGGTAACATCAGAGTGTGCCAACGCTCTCTATGTGGGGATGGCACGGAAAATAGTAACATAGAATGACAGCACAGCACAGTTCATGCCTTATGTGGAGATGACATTGCACGGTTCAGCAGTCTATGACAAAGTTTCGAATTCTGAACTGGCATATTGAAGAGTAGATTCTGGAATTTGTGTATTTAGTATGTTTAATGGATAGTCAGGATAGCATAATGCAGGTGTCCTCACAGAAATATTTCTGAATCGATTGCACGGGCAAGTGTCTTCCAAGCCTCCAACTGAGCAATGGCTGGCACCTGGAAAGATCTCTGCGAAGATCTGCAGTTTTTTTTGCTTGCTTTTGAGATGAAACGAACAAAAGTGTAGATCTGAAGTTTTTAACTCTTGGATGTTGTCTCTGTCCAGCTCAGGGAGATATAGAGAGAGAGAGCACTTCCTATAGCCATGAATGAGCTTCGTACTTATCTCCACTGGGAGTTTGTCCAACTCTTCTTGTGGAAACTGCTCCAGTTCTTCCAGATTTTAAGGGTGCCTTCTCCCAACTGCTGTTTTCAGATCTCCCCACAGGTGTTCAATGGAATTTGGATCTGGACTGATTGCTGGACACTTCAGAACAGTTCAGTGTTTGTCTTGATCCATTCCTGGGTGCTTTTTGAAGTGTGCTTTGGGTCATTGTCCTGCTGCAAGACCCATGACCTTCAAAGGAGACCCAGCTTTCTGACACTGGGTTGAACATTTTGCTCCAAAATGCCTTGGTAATCTCCTGATTTCATGCACACATTCAAGGCACCCAGTACCAGAGGCAGCACAGCAACCCCACAACATCACTGAACCTCCTCCATGTTTAACTGTAGGAAGGTGTTCTTTTCTTTGAAGGCTTCATTTTGTTTTCTGTAAACATAGAGATGATGTACTTTACCAAAAAGCTCGAATTTGGTCTCATCTGTCCACAGGACATTCTCCCAGAAGGATTTTGGATTGTTCAGGTGTGTTTTGGTAAACTCCAGTTGGGCTTTCTTACGTCTCCCTCTCAGCAGTGGGGTCCTCCTGCGTCTCCGACCATAGAACCCCCTTGAGAGTTGGTGACGGATGGTGCGAGTTGAAACTGTCGTACCTTGTGTCTGAAGGTCAGCTTGAATCTGTTTGGCAGTTGATCGAGATGCTTTCTCCACCATTCGAACACTCCTCTGCAATCTCTGATGAAGTTTTCTCTTGTGGCCACATCCAGGGAGGTTGGCTACAATGTCATGGACCTTAAACTTCCTGATAACAATGTGTACGGTGGACACAGGAACATCAAGGTCTCTGGAGATGGACCTGTAGCCTTGAGATTGTCCATGATTGGCTACAAACTTGTGTCTGACATCCTCAGACAATTCTCTGGTTTTCTTTCTTTTCTACATGCTCATTACGGAACACACACACAGTGACACAAAACAGCACAATGACTCCTTTCCTCAATTCAAAACTGGTTGAATGAATGATTTATATATTGTAGGCACCTGCAATGCACAACAGGTGAGTTCAATTCCAAGTAAAGGAGAATCACCTGCTTGAAATCAAATGATTTCTAAAAGGTGTCAATAATGTTGTCCAGGCCATTTTAGGATTTCTGTGTGGAATAAGCTCAGATTTAGTAATTTTTTTCAGCTATTTTTGTTTTGTTCCACTGCAAACCAAAGAAATACATGTGGATACCAAAATATTTTATTTCAACAATTTTCTGGAAGAAATGGGGGCATTATTTGAAAAAAAAGTGCAAGGGTGCTAATATTTTTGGCCACGACTGTATATTGTCACATGTACAGTGGCTATTCCATCTTGATATCACCACACAGGTCTACAATTTCTGGGTGTGCAGATTGTTCATACACTGCAATAGGAATACTGAACGTAGTTTTCTTGATGACAGTAGGTGATTGTTGTTTGTGTTTATTATTTTAAACAAACAATTAATTGTAGTTGAATTTTCCATGCCCCCCTGTTTGGTGGGTAAATGGTGAATTATTTCCTCCACCAGCAAAGGTGAAGGAAGTTGTTTTCACCTTTCCTCTGTCTGCTTATCTGTATTTGTGTTTAAGATATCTCAAAAAGTTGACGGATTCAGATGAAACTTAGTGGACAGGTTAGGTGTGTGACGAGGAAGAAATGATTCAATTTTGGTGAAGATCCGAATCCGGAATAGGATCCCAGAATTGTTTAATTTTTAAAAGTGATTCTTCACCGGTGAGAGATCGGGTCGAAAACGATATATTGTTACGAATCTGGCAGCCATTTGCACACAGCCATTTGACCTGCCACTTCATGAACAGGCTTGGGCCATAAACATGACATGGCCAAACTCAAGATAAGAATAATTGGGCCAATATTGGTCTAACTTAAAATAGGAAACCTTCCAACTCATCACTGACCCACTTCACATGAATTTAAACACCAATGTTTTTTTTTGTTTTCTTCATTATACATGTGGTTTGAAAAATATTACATAATCAAATTATAGCCTTAGTTCTGAATGTCATTCCTCATCTTCATCAGTTTGTTAGTATGGTTCCTTGGTGGGTGGACATCGATGCAGGTACATGTGCGGTGCATCGCTGTGTTTATTGTGGAAACTTTGCTGTTCTCACCACCACAATGATACATGGGGGAGAGAATGTCTTTTGATCGAACATGGCTTGATACCATCTCCGTCATGTAGTGTGAACTGCGATTCGGGCCGGTTGTCCTTTTTTTGCAAATCGATGAAAATGGTGCAGGACACGAATTATCTACTACTTCTTTAACAGCCAGATTTATTGTGGGTTTGGTCGGGGGAACTTTTTGGCTTAAGTCTTTCACGAGCCCCTTGTCCATGCTTTACACTCGACAAAGTAGTTCAAGCAGGAATTTGTAATTTGTTCATGGTGCTGGCTCCTCTTCTCGTAGAACACGGATATTTAACGTCCACCAACTAATGCCAGCAGATGGGTCGTCCAGTTCAACGTCTGTCTGAGGGACTGCCTGTGAAATACCAGGATGGCAGTTTATAGCTAACCCAACATGCTTTCACCCTCCTCCCTTACAAGTTTATAACTGGGCCAGGATTGAAATCGAGGTGAGAAAGTTGAGCTGTTTGTGCATACCTTAAAACTACTAAATTCTACAGCCCATACTCTCTTCATGATCCAAATAGCTCATACTGGTGTTCCTACAGTTTGACCAGTGTGAGCTCCGATAAGCCTAAATAGGGTCTTGTGGCAAGGGAGAGTGGGTGGCACAAAGGTTGACTGAATACATTGAAAACACCCAAATTTAAGTTCTCGTCTTGATTTAATTCCCTGCCCCAATCCTCATACTTTGAAGACACGGCCAACAGTGCGCTATCGCTTGGAGGGAAGCTGCCCATTGTAATTGCCCTTGGAGGGCAATCTTTTTAGCCCTTGACTAAAGCCACCACCAGAAGCATTCAACTTGCCTATTCTTAACCATTCCAGAGTTTTAGACTAGTACACAATGGATGATTGTCAAATTAAAGTCTGCCTGAAAAAAACAAAAAAAAAGATGAAATCAGGTATGATTAAAATCAAAGAATAATGGTGTTTTTTTTTTTTTCACATGAACCCCATCAACTGAAAGCCAATGACTTGTTTTGATGGCTAATGTACATCTTCAAATTTTCAGCACAAGGTGTGGGTGAAACCTGGATCCGAGCAGTCATTCCTCTATGGAAACCACGTTGTCAAGTCTGGCCTCGGCCGGATTACGGAAAACACCGCACAGTACCAAGGTGTGGTGGTCTACTCCATGGCAGATCTTCCATTGGTAGGTAATAGCAGCAGAGGCTGTGCTAATAATCAACAGAAAACACTTTGAACATCTACTTGCATTGATAAATGAACACCGCTTGCTTAGACGGTTGACCATTGCCTTGACCTACGTCTATCTTTGCACAGGGATTTGGTGTGGCGGCAAAGTCGACACAAGAATGCCGGCACGCTGACCCGATGGCGTTGGTCGTCTTTCACCAAGCAGACATTGGCGAATATATCCGTGAAGAGAACGATCTTGTATAGGGTAACGTTTGTAAACATAACGGCTTGCATGGGACGTCAAAGCCTGCTTGGTAATATTTGACGACACCTGGTTAACATTCTCAATAAAAATGAATACGTTTGCTCAATGACCCAGGGCTTCAGTGCACAGTTCATGTAAAACAAATTGAATATAGAGTTTTCCTTCGACACAAAAAAAGCAAACAAACGACCTACAATTGTGTCTCCACTGACAAATCTAGGTTGGTGTGCCATCGAAATCACTGAAACACCGAATAGGTCATCTGATGTTCCACTCGTTACATGCGTCAGTGCCGCCGAAGCTGTTTCTCGGTAAGGGACATACTGGGTGGTTTGTCGTTGCCTTCCCAACAATTTGGGGAGGAATTTATTTATGGTGCCAGAGATAGCTCACCTACTCTTCGCGCAGGACACCGTGGGATCTTTAACATCCATGAACGAATGGCGGGAGACAGGACGCCCAATTTAACGGCCCTGAAGCAACGCATAAATTGAATCGTGCTTCCTATGAAACATCGGATTGACAGTTTATAGCTACGTCAGGATTCTAACCAAGGCTCAACAGCTTCGATGCAAGTGTCCATTCCTCAAGGTGTGTAACACTTTCCACCTTACATTAAATGCTGCATCTATCTTTTGTAACCTCTGTGTGCAGGACATCTCAGTTGTGGACAGATATGGATGAAATTTGGTGGGAAGGTTGGTTGTGACAAGACCAAACTGATGAGATTTTGGTGAAAATCCAGATCCCAGAGAGAGAGAGAGCACTAAAACAAACATATAGCATGATAACTCGGTTATGGGCCCCAATATATATTTCACTGGATCAGGCATTAGGTGGTGGAGGTACGTGCTCCACCAAGGGCCCTTCTAGTTTGTTTTTGCATAGAAAGTGTGGTTCAAATGTATGACACATAACGCAACACAATGTGATGGTGATCGATCAAACTCGCCCAAAACCCGATTTTGTATTACGAGAGCCAGATGTCTTGAATTTCAAAACGGTGACTTCATTTCCTGGACGGTTCAAATCGCACTGTGCACTCGAGCACAGCCTCAGAAAATGACAGCAGTTTGTGGACTACAACTTTTACATTTACTTGGTTAATCAAATACATCAAGCCCAGAAAGCCAGGTCAGTGAGGTTAAAATATATGCAACTTACTATAAATGTAAACACAAGTAACAGTAAGAAAAATGTGGTCTTTGGAAAGCAGGTACCTGACACATGTTACCTTCAAGTGCACAAGAGCACCAGTGTGAGCAACACATGCAAAATCGATCGACTTGGTACCTGGCAATCACACTTCAGTGGTGTCGTTTGTTCATAATACAGTTTATATTCAATTCATTACGATTATATAGGGAGGGGGGGGGGAAAAAAAAAAGACTCGATTCGCAGTAAATAAGTTGAAAAGATGGCTTCAAAATGAATTTGCACACAGGTCCACATCAAAGCCATTCGACGAGATTAGAGTCCGGCAAACTCGGCTTCACGAAGTCTCAAACCTCCCTAATCTCAACGTGTACGGAATAGGAGAACCATTCCGTTTTATCATCTCCCTCGGGTCATGGGAACAAACGAGCATCACCCCCTCGCGTTCGATGTCGGTCATTTCAAACTTGTTCCAAAGATGCAAATCAAGTGCAAGACAGTTTTGCTAGCGAAAGAGAAGCATTACAGGTGAATGAAAAGGAGGGTGGCAGGTAGGAGAGATTGCCTTGGTCCAATTTCAAAATAAACTACGTACAACTTTCCACTATATGCCATTACTACAAAACAAACAAAAAATAATCAACCTAAAACATGGATGTCTTACTTACAAAAAAAGGGTGCATGGTTTTACCCCCTCCCTCCCACAAAGGGGTTCGATCAAGCAGCGAACTCTACTTCATTTCAAGATAGCTGTTGAGAAATTCTTTTTTAAAAAGAAAAAAAAAAAATCAAAAAAAACAATTCCAAGTATCCAAACTTCTTGGACCACTTGGGTCAAATGGAAACGACTTTATGACATTTTACCCACAATGCGAATCCTCCCCCCCTAAATTGTAAACCCGAAACATTAAATGATCACTCGTGCCGGTGATGAATAAAAGCAAGAATTACAATGTACATCCTGAGCAAAAACCTGTGACGAAAAAGCTAAAGCGCTAAACCCGGAAGTGAAGAAAGTAATTATGATGTTCTATCAAAACGGCAATGGCTGGGATGCAGGAAGCAAAACCTAAATGTGCAGCTCAGTTTCAAATAGAAAAAAAGAAAAAAACATTTTAAAATATTAACGAGACGCTGAGACACGAGCGTGCAAATGCTCCACAAGAGGCTCGTTCCGGTGCTGGGTTCAGCTGTAGCCGACCTGGAAGTGTGCTTCATGACCCTTAATGGGCAGGAAGGAGCATGGGGGGGAGGTGGATGAAAGAGGGGCCTGTTGTGGTGGGGGGTACAGGGTATCCTTAGAGGAGGATGCACCGCCTTCTCTTTGGAGTAATTGGGGGTTCCAACGCAGCCAAAATTGCTTCATCGAACACGTTCTTCAACCCTTTCTGTGAGCAAAGGAAAAAGAAAATGGGAGGGGGGGGTGTCAAATGATATCTCATCTGCATTCGCTTGTTGTACAGAGCTTTTTATAGCTGTTTGTAGTTGTACATAATGTCAGACAAATTATCCAGTTGCGTCAAGTTGTGTCTGACTCAGATTTCTCCAAGCATCCCGATCCTGCACTGCTTCCCAAAGCTCTGGCAGAGAAAGCTTGGTTGCAGCCTTAATCCCATCTATGCAGCACATACAGCATGTGACGTTGCTATTATACTTGATGCACGCAAACTGTCAACCACAAAAAGTTAGACAAGTTTGTTCAAACTAAATTGTGCTCAAGGTAGGCATGTCATTTGAAGGAGGGGATGGGAGGAGATGTACAACATGATAAATGAGTCTCCTTTTGATGGTTTTCCATGATGTACTACTTGACCATCCTAAATCCACTTTTATACCTGGACCTACTTTTCAATCGATAATTTTCATTCGTACATCTACTGGAACGAGATCGTGATAAATCACACTTTATCTGGCGTTTTTTTTTTTTTAATGTCTTTTTTTCCTCTGTTGCGTCCACTCAGTGCAATCTCACGGCTTCAACTGTTAAACCGAGATCAAACGATCCAGAACCCGACGATGTGCTCTTTCCACAACAGGATTCCCGCACTTCTGAAATTCAAGCATGGATATCAGTGTCCTCCCTCAAACTCAACGCTGCTCAGACAGACACGGTGATCTCCGGTCACCCGTTGGTCCTCAAGAACATTCGATCCAAGGTGGTGACGATTGTACATCACGAGCCGCTCTGCTTCCATCAGCTCTATTCTCGATGTCACAATGGATCAGACACTTCACATTCCACATATCACCAAAATCCAAATCCACTTTCTTCCATCTGCACATCTATGCTGGTGCGCAACTTCCACAACCCTCACAAACCCAAAGTAATCACAACCCCACCTTTGGAATAAACTCCCACACTTCAATCTCATTCTTCCCTCCAGGCCTTAAAAACAGCCACTTACCTTACCCCATCCAAAACATCGATCTTTTCTACCCCTGTTAATCCACCCCAAACCCACCTCCTTCAAATTCCCTGCTTTCCTTCCTGAAAGTCCCTGTAATGTCCATCTTGTATACCCCATATTCCCCACCCCATCCCTTCCACAGATCTCCGAATGTCTCTGTTCCCCACTGTTTTGTCCTTCCCTCTCCCACCCCTCTTGTTGTGCGTTAGCCCTCGTATGAACCTCGACAATGTATTCAAATAAATAAATAAAAATCCACTGCAAGTACACTCAATCCCCAGCTCCAGACCCAACCCAACGAATCATCTACCTCGATGGGAAGAACGAAGGGCAGGGGTGAAGAGGTACATCACAGGACAAACTAGAACCACACTTTCGGCACGTACCTCCGCCTGGCTAAACAGTTTACGTTTTGGATGCCAATGATGGGTCTGATGTGCGTCCAGACCTCAAGCAAAACCTTATCAGCTTGGTCTCACATTCCCAACTCATCTACCAAGTTTTGTCATAATCCATCCACAACCTTTTGAAATATCAAGTGCATAGTTTGTGGCCCCATCTCTCAATGGTGATGAATCACTAAAAAAAATTATCGGATTGGGATCTTCACCAAAATCTAACCAATTTGGCCTCGTCACACACCCAAACTGTCCACCTTGGTCAAAATACATCCACAACTGAGATATCCTGCTAACAAGACAGACAGGTTAAAACAACCACTGGCTCCCTTCGGTGGCAGAGGTAACAATCACAACATGGTGTGTTCCTTATTTGGGGTAGTGAAGAGGTGAAGGCGACAATGACACCTTGGCAACACCAAAAACTCAAAATACCGCGACAGCATGACATGCATACAATGGCCACAGATCGTCCGATTGAATTGCACCGTACCTTAGATTTTTGCCTCCAACCCCATTAATTATAGGTACAAATCAAATTCCATTTTAAGGCCTTGCTTGCTTCCACCTTCTGAGGAAGACAATCCCAAACATCAATTACTGTGAAATACTCCTGCCTTGCTAGTCTCAACTCTCGTTTATTCTCAAGTGACGTTCTCGTGGTCCCGTTGCTGGCAAACCTTGGAAGAAGCTTTCCTTCATATTTTATTGATGCCCCAATGAAGAATTTGGGTAAATAAATAAATCCCCTTTTCCCATGATGAAACGACACCTGCCACGTCGGGACACTCATTTGATACAGAAAGATGTGTAAACAAAAGAACAGACTATGTTTCCCAAATCCACTCTTGCTCGAATCAAAGCTCTGCTGAAACGTTGGTTCATCTTCTAGTCATGCCTGGGTTCGTTAGCAAGCTTACCTACATCTTGTCTGAAGCTGTTACAACTTCATCAGAATATGGGAGCCAGCCTTGCTATTAGCTTGCTTCCTCTTCATTAACAGCCACGATTATTCCCATGTTCTTGTGGAATTGGTCCGGGAGGGGGGGGGGGGAGAAGCTTGGCCCAAGTCTTTCACGAAGGAGCTGGCCAGGCCTGACGTTCAACTAAGGTTAGGGGAGGAATGTTTGTTCAGGGTGCCGGTAATAGCTCGCCAACTCTTCGCGAAGGACACTGCACTGAGATCGTCAACATCCACCAACTAATGGCAGCCAGTTTAACATCCATCCGAGGGACGGGAGCCACAGACTGATCACCCAGCATGGAAAACACCGAGATAACACTTTATCGCTGGGTCAGGATTCAAACTCAGGCTGGACAGCTTAGGGCAGTGGTTCCCAAACATTTTTGTCCATGACCCAAAATTTGAAATCACATTTGCCTCGCAACCAAAATGATACTGGTACCTCGTGTACCTATGATAAAAATTGTCAGAGAAAATGCTTTTGACATGAAACCCCCCCTCAAAAACTGAGATTTTGAGGGGGGGGGGTTCAAGTTTGGGTCACAACCCTGGGTTTGGGAACCCCTGGCAAGTCTTTTTACAAGCTTGCTGGTTTGACAAAATCACGAACCCTGAACCCCTCCACCGGATACCAGTACACAAACTTTAATCGACAGATTGATTTCCATGTGCAGTGTGACATCTCTCACACACACACACACACACACACACACACACACACACACACACACACACACACACACACACACACACACACACACACACACACACACACACACACACACACACACACACACACACACACACACACACACACACACACGCCAGGATCTGCAAAACAACCTCCAAATCTATTTGCATTGCACCCTCAAAGCATGCCACGTGTGTGTCAACGAACGTGACAACAATCCAAAATAAAGTTTAATAAGGCGAACATCTTAAATACACAATCCATTTACTTTTTTCTTACCAATTTGGTGCATTAGTTTGTTTTTTTCCTTAAAAAAAGATAAAAGCTCTTGGCTGTATCTTGGACAATTGCATCTCACTTGCAGAACTTTATTAACGTCTCAGGGCCAACGATCTAAGAGGTCAAAGATCACTCGACAAATTCAGAATGGGCCTGTTGGCTGGCACCATGGATCGAGCAACAGATGAAATGCTGGTTCATCCAAAGCGAGGCGAGGCATCAAAAAAAGTAACCAACTAGATGTACGAAGAATCGCTTTAAAATGGGTTGAGAAAATACATGACATTTACAACTACCCTCACGTATTTGCTTTTTTGTCTTTACATGCGACGGCATAAGTGACACCGCCTAACCGCAGCGAAGCGAATAGCTGTGTTTGTGTTGTTCACGAGCGAGACAATGAATTGAGGCCAATGAAAGATCGCCTTGAGCAGCGAGTTGAGGCAAATTGATGATCCGCTTGTTTACAAATCAAGACCGATGAATACGTTTGCTGCCAAATCAAGGCCAATGATGCATGCCATGCATACGAGAGGCCACCATGATACTGATGACTGACTTGTAGATACAAGAAGCTAAACTATTAGCCTAATTTGTTTGGACAGTTAGGGAATGAATGAATGGAATGATATAAACTAGAACAGCACTCTGTAGAGCGCATACCTCCACCAGGCTGAACAGTTCACTTTTTGTTTCCCAATGATGGGCCGAATTCTGCTGACTTCACCCAAAATCGAATCGACTTGTTCTTGTCATCCAACAAGTTCTCAAAAAGTTGGGGACGGATTATGATGTGTTATGCAGAATGTAGTTTAGCCTCTCAATGGTGAAGAATCACGAAAAAAAAATAAAATATATAGTTTCCAGATCTTCACCAAAATCTAATCAATTAGTCCTGGTCACACACCTAACCTGTCCACCAAATTTCATCTGAATCCGTCCACAATGTTTTGAGAGATCCCGTTCACAGAGACAGGGATGAAAACATAGCATCCATCCCCCTTCGGTGGTCCAGGTAATAAAACAAACTGCCACCCCATTTTTACCTGATTTGTATTTCACGAGCAAAACGGATTTTAATTTTTCATTTTGTGAATTCTGCGAATGCCAATTATACAGCAAACTGTAGCGTGCAGAAACCATTCCTCAAAGAAAACCAGCGAGTAAGAGTGCAGGCACATAGGTGGACATCTCAAGACCAAACATTTTTTGTTAGATTTAAACAAGTATGATTCAATTAAAGAAGAAGAAAAATAATAATAATAGAAAAAATTACCCCCGTGTGGGGGGTGACGGTCATCTCTATAATGTTTTTTACTATCATAATCTATGAACCGTTGCCAGATATCTCCTAAGATGACAGGTTTGAAAATGGCGACTTTCACAACTTTCGTGACCTCGTCCCTGACCTCGAATCCGGGAAAAATATGTCGTTGGGTATCATTCATCGACCTCCACCCACATACCAAATTTCATCAAGATCGGAAGTAAAAAGTTTTTTGTACCGGGAGATGTTTTTGACCATCTTCCAGGTTACGTGGCGGCCAAACGGGACGGAAATTCAAAAACCTGTCCGGTTAGATACAAGATAATATTTTTTACGATCATAATCAATAAACAGTTGCCGAATATCTTGTAGAATGGCAGACGAGATAGGTTTTGAAAATAGCAATTTTTAGAACTTACGTGACCTCGTGACCTTGACGCTGACATTGAACCCGGACAAAAGTTATATCGTTGTGCAACACTCATCGACCTCTACCCACATACTAAATTTCATCAAGATCGGAAAGAAAAATTGTTGACGGACGGACATTTGGTCCGGCTTTATTAGGTCATGTCGGTAGAGATGACCTAAAAGGGAAAACTTCACAACACAGTAATAAAAAAAATTTGGCAAAATGAAAACAAACCTGAGTAAGAGCAGAGCACTCCACATATTTGACTGCTTTAAGATCTTTGGCCTGCCGTTCAGCGAGCTCCAAGTTGACGGGTTTCTGTTTGTTCTTCGCAAGTTTCTCGATGGTTGCGGGATCATCACGCAAGTCAGTCTGGGTTCCCACCAGCAGGAAGGGCGTCTTGGGACAGTGGTGGGTAATTTCTGGCACCCACTGCAGGGACGATAGAGATAAAGCAATTGCTTAGTGGTGGAGGGGAGGAGGAGAGTGCGACCATACTCTGTGCAGAGCGTTGGTGCTGCTGAAGCACTCTCCTTGGCCATTGGGCACAATCCTCCGACAGTTTACCAGCAAGCTGGCACTCATTTTGCTGACCTCGGAAGGATGACAGGCAGAGTTAACCCCACCTGCTATCAATTCAACGGCTGAACGGGATTTGAACTCAGGACCCTGGGATCCAAAGCCTGCCACCCGAACCATAAAGCCAACACCAGGCATAAATCCATTAGTGGTAGTGCTAATAGTTAGAAATATTGTTTTTACATGTTTAATGCATTTGTTGCATTTTATTCAATTTTTTTTTTGTATACAAGATTGAAGCTCGTAGAAGAAGAGCCAGAGCAAAACGGAATAAAATGAAAAGGGGTGGGACACCAATAGCAGAGGAGAAGTGAGGGGAGGGAGATCTTAACTTTGTTTCTTTAAAGTTAAAAAATGCACAACTTTTTTTTTACAATGACAAATTGTAAAAGCACTCCAAGGCATGAGAAAGGATCTCACCTTTTCTTTGACGTTTTCAAATGACGATGGAGAAACGACTGAGAAGCACACAAGGAAGACATCAGTCTGGGGGTAGCTAAGAGGACGCAAGCGGTCATAATCTTCCTGTCCTGTTGATAAGATACGGGTTAGGACAACACCGATAAAGTTTCAACTTTCATCAGGGCAACATTAAATAATAATAATAAATCTCGGGGGGGGGGGACAAACACTGACACCACCCCAAGGATTCTGATGAACAGTTTCACTGAATGAAGAAGTAAGAGCTTTCTAAACATTCAAAATCAAATTACATCACTCCAGATGAGGAAAATCCAATGCTGTTGAAAAGGAAAGATATCCTCATGTGGATCAGCACTAAATCTCAATTATTTATTCCAAATACAAAACATGCATAGCTTTGTAAGTTGAGCACACAACACTTTCCAAAGCAACAATGAACAATCACAGATTTTCCATCAGAAGTGAAGAAGTGAAGGGGGGGGGATACATAAATGAAGGAACTACGCAAATACAATGCCAGCGAATCTGTTACGACCGTCACGTTTCTATGGTCACAACAGGAACCTGCCTCGTAGTGCCAGAAATTCCCTCGGCACAAGCAGAGACCGTTGCTGGAGTGAAAAAAATCACGAGTGGCTGGGCCATCACTTCAGTGTAAGCAGACTGACAGAGCGGAAAATCCATCAAGCCAGAGAAATGATTGCCACATCACTCACTTACCAGCCGTATCAAACAGACCCAGCGTGTACGGTTCTCCTCCGATCATCACAGTCACTGCATAGTTATCAAACACCTTTGATGGAGGAGGGGAAACAAATTATCAATGACTTCATACTACTCATCAAACTCACTTCCAAGAATGAAAACGGCATCAAAAATCTTTTTATCCAATAAGGGCTAAAAACAAGCAAAATAAATAGACACCGACAAATGCATAAAAACGTAAAGCCAGGTTTGGCATTGGTAGTGGAAGAGTGAACAAACCGTGGGAACATATTCCGAAGGGAATTTGTTGGTTGTGTACGAGATTAGGAGGCAGGTTTTACCGACAGCTCCATCACCAACCACAACACACTTTATCGTCTGCATGACTCGCTGAGGGGCAAGCCGGTTTCCTGCACGCTGCTTCTGAAAAATGAATGCAAACATCAATTCTGGTTAAAGGCTCCATGCATTGATACCAGCACATTTGGGCACTGGGGGCATAACCTGCATTGGAAATTAAACACACAAAGCAAATTGTCACTTTGAGCCGATATTAAAAGGTTACGTACAACCAGAGAAACAACAATCACGTGCAGGTTCAACCTGATGCCGAAAACTACGTCGACAGCTCAAAACTCGGTGGCGTAGCGGTTGGAGTATCCGTTCCGAGGCTGGAAGGTCAGTGGTTCAAACCCCAGCTGAGTCACACCAAGGATTTAAAAAATGGTATGTGCTGCTTCCTTCCTTGGCAGTCGGCTCCATTGATATCGATATACCGGTAAATTGATATTTTAAATTGTTTTTTTTACGCAGGTTCCAAAAATACGCAATGGTCCGATTGTCCATTACGTATTCATAAATGGCGTGCACATCATTGACACGCGGTCTTCTTTCAAAGTATTCCCACACGGGACTTTCCCCCACCTCCATGATGAGAACGGTTATTTTACTTCCAACTTTAACTTGTATTGAAAGTGATTTTGCTTTAAAGCAAGATCAGTGTTGGTAATGGCACAGGTCAAGCATCGAGATCCATCGCTATCGCCATACGGGTCTGACTATCACGGAACGCTGTACCAGGATGATCATACCCGTCATCACAGACCACCGACTCGGCACAGGATTTCCAAAGCACATCAGATTCATAGAACTAATAACCAATTGGCAGTTGCTTTAAAACCCAGCCAAGAGGACAAATAAAAAAGCGATTGCTTGTTCGGGTGCTCGGAAACAGAGTGTTAAAAGTTAACACATACTGCACTCGCTTCCTGGTACGTCTTGACGTCATACGTTTCACTGTTCCCGTTCCATGTTTCGCCATGATCCAAAGCTTTTAAAACCATGTATGGGATTTAAAGATCGTAAATGCCTTTCTTCGATTTGTTAGTGATTTACTGTTTTTTTTCCATCTCCATTTCTTTCAGTATACTGGTATATTCAGAACTAGCAAATACAATCTGTCATTTCGCTGACAGGGGGTATTAAGAGAGAAGATGAGAAATAATGAAAAAATAAATAAATAAAAATAAGAAGAGAGAAAGGTGAGGGGTGGAGGTGGGGTTTGTCAAGAGAATATGTTGTGCTTAATGACCGAACACACACACACACAAAAACAATCTCATGTCTGAACAGCTGTTCACACAACGACACAACAGAGTTTATAAATGTCATCTGCAAAAACTTTGATGTCCCAGTTCCAGAAAATTTGTGGGAACATGAACCAAAAGTAATCACTGAAAACATGGAAGTACCTACCGCTCACGAACACACTAATGATCTCATCCAAGGTGAACATCGAAAACAAAGCGTTGCGACCATATATACTTGAGTACAAAAACAAACAAACAAAACAAAAAAAAACAGAAGGCATTGCTGAATGAGATGTTAATACCAGTGATTTTGGATGAAACAATGCAGAAATCAAGAAAAAGACCAAATACCAAGACCTCAAGAAGGAAGCAAGAAAATACTGGAAACTGAAGAATGCCAAAGTTGTACCAGTGACAGCTGGCCCTACAAGATTGATGACAAAGAACCTCACAGAGATATTAAACATCGGGGTAGTAACCCTGGACACTCACGTGGTAGTGGTTGGATAAGATAATCAGGCAACCACTGGGAGGCTTGGATGACCCACAAAATATACAATGGAGAAGAAAGTAAATTCCTATGGATTTTTTTTTTTTTTAAATGCCATGAAAAAAAACCTTGGTACATCAACGGGTGATAAAGGTCGTGGTCAAGTTTCATTGAAATTGTGTGTGTGGTTTCAGAAAAGAAAGCAAATACATGTTTTGGGGGGCAACCCCCCCAGAACCCCTGAGACCCCAATTATTTTAATGTCATGAACAAACTTTGGTACATCACGGGTGGTGAAGATGGTGCTCAAGTTTCATCAGAATTGCGTGTAGTTTCTGAGGAGGTAAATGCATATTTTGGGGGAAACCCCACTCTATACCTGGTGTTGGCTTAATGGTTTGGGTGGTGAGCTTGGGATCCTGAGTTCAAATCCCACTTAGCTGTTGAATTAATACGAGATGGGGTTGACGTTGCCTGTCATCCAAGGTTCTGAGGTCGGCAAAATGAGTGCCAGGTTGCTGGTATACTGTCGGAGTGGCGACGTGTCCAGGGTTGTGCCCAATAGCCAAGGAGACTGCTTCGGCAGCAGCAACACTGCACAGAGTATGGTCCCAATGGATGGATGGGTGGATGGAACCCCACTCTCCCCATACACCAACCAAGACCCCAATTTTTTTTTTCTTTAATGTCATGAACAAACTTGGAGGTCATGGGTGATGAAGGTTGTTGTGAAGTTTCATCGGAATTGAGTGTATCGTTTGAGAAGAAAGCAAATACGTCTTTGGGGAGGTAACCCACTCCCACCGGCCCCCCCCAAACTCCTACTGTAGACCCATTCAGACCTTTAAAAAAAAAAACTCAGCCAACACGGGTGATGGAGGTTGTGTTCAAATTTCATGTGTAGTTTCTGAGAAGAAGTTGCAAGTATTTGTGGATGGACGGACGGACGGACAACACACCATCACATAAGCTCCCTGGAACGACTTTACAGGTGAGCTAAAAACAATCCCTGGGAATATTATAATGAACGAACTCCAGCTGGGAGATGTCCAGGGTTAGAACTGAGAACAGAACACTTCACAACTTGGTCCATGAACAGAACAAAAATCCCCACCCCCTCCCCTCCAAAACATGCACCAAAGCAACACTGCGCTACATCCACTTTCCGCCGATACTCCAGGGGCCTCCGTCTGGCCGTCGCCACAAGCAGATGCCTGACCTATCCCCATCTCCTAAAGATGCCTGACCTATCCCCATCTCCTAAAGATGCTGATCAACCTGCTGCAACCACGAGGCACGTGGTCGGCCCATTGGCCTCCTCCACTCATGAGTCTCCCTCGCTGAGAGAATCTGGTGAGCAGGATCAGTGTCAGGTAAATGAGCCACGTCACACTCCAACTCACATCTGTAGAGCAAGACTGGAAACACCACACACTTCAAAAATTCCGACTTTCGCCATCGTGCATAGGTACTGACAGCACCACACCCCATGGTCCAATGAATCCATGACTCCCCAGGCCTGGTCCAGATGTCTATCAGCCTCCGACTCAACATACAGAGACTGGCAAGTGAAGCTCTGTGATCAACATCCTCCCCAGAGATTGGAAAGGACAAGATAGCAGCACCTAATATTTCAATGAAAGCCTGGATCTTATGACCCAGGAAACCCGCAATTCCAGCGGCTCAGACTCCTCATTCAGTGCCGAGGGCCCCGATAGAGATAACCAGTCGACAAAAATGACTGGATCACTTGTGAAATAAAGGACAGAGAGCTTGACACTCCTAAACAATGCCTCACAGCTAAATCTCTCCAAAATCCAGTCCACACAAGCACTGAAAAGTGTAGGGCCAGTACACACCCCCGACAAACTCCAGTAAAAACTGGAAACATGTCAGATGAAACCGCCACACCTCAAAGCACTTGGTACCAGAGTATAGTTCAGAAATCAGATTGATCAGTTTTGATGACACCCCATGAAGACTGAACCCTCCAGGAGGGCATCCCAATTGACAAAGGAGAATGCTTTGTGGAAATCAACATAGGTTGCAATCAGCCCCTGCTGAAACTCTTACCTGCGTTTTATGAGGACTGGAAGAGCAAGATTACGATCAATCGTTGACCTCTTTGGTGTAAAGTCGGACTGCTCTAGATGCTCATGCTCTGAAAGCAGATGGCAAACTCCATCAAAAATTATTCGAGCAAAAACCTTGCCCGGCTCTGAGAGCAGAGTCCCCCCTCGGTAGTTTTTGCAGTCCTGGTGACCACCCTTCCCTTTCCAGAGAGAGACGAGGCCCCTCTTCTAGTCAGTTGGAATGATGCCTGTGCTCAAAACAGAATACAGAACTGCATGCAACAACCCGAGTGCAGCATTTATACAAGCCTTGAGAAGGTTAGCATGAATGCCACAAATCCCATTAGCTTTTCCCCTTTCAACTGGTTCTTGGCAACATGCGTTTCCACAAACGAAGACTGTTCAGTCGATTGGATGGTCGGCAAAAGGGATAGTAACATCCCTGACTTCCAACGAAACTTGTGGGTCAACATGGTAAAGCTGCTCAAAATAACCTGCCCAGCAGACCTTCACTCCAGATTACTCTGCTTAGAGGAACGCAATGCACGGATTCCTTCTAAAGCAGGACGACAATCACTGACCAAGGTGATGCTCTTCCCTTTCAGATTCCTCACACACAGGCCACCTTGTCCACCCTCAGTGAATGTAGAGTTTTACTCCACAGCTCCCTGAATAGCTCAGTTCTGCAATCAAGCTTGGCCCGACAACTCTGGTCAATGGTATCCAGTGTCCATTGGGAGAGAAAGTTCCTCTTTGCCTGATGTTGGGCTTGAAGACACCTAATGACATCAAGGATAGAATTCTTGAAGGCACTCTGCAACTCTTCAGGATCCCATGAAACACACAGATCCCCTGGACCCACACTCAACTTGTTCACAAACGCATGAGCTTCCCTTTCATCTTGCCAACATCCAGCCTAAGCTGGGATGACACCATAGTCTTGGATTTGAGCCAGCTTCAGAGTTGCTCCAAAAAGCCTGCGATCAGTATTGAGGAATTGAGCACTCCTGTACCAAAGGAGTGAAGGATTTGTCTCATATCCTTGGTCAGAGTCCAAGTCTCACATCAGAAGAGCAAGACTGGAAACACAAAGAACTTTCGCCCTCATGCATCAGTACCAACAGCGCTAAACCCCACGGTCTAATGAATCCACGACTCCTCAGGCCTGATAATCATGCCTGGCCCTACAAACCCTCCCATATACTTTCTCAACAACTCTCTCAGGTTGTTTCACCCACCTTCCTGCATAGGTACCAAATCACTTGAATAATAAAAAAATATTCCAGCTGCACAGGAGGTACTCCAATGGAGCATGTTTTTCTTGGTTTTATTTGTGTTCATTGGGCATGTTAAAGTAGACCCTGGAGTTCTGGAGCAACCTCCAGCAACCACCAATGAGAATATGGTCAATCTCCTTTCCCACACCAGCATTGGAATACCAAGTCCAGCGATGTGGCACTGAAACCATGAACCATCCATCGAAGTGCACGACATATTGCAAAGTCGAGGAACTTGGTGCTATTCTGGTTCCTGGTTCCAGACATGTGGATCAACATGTCTCATAACCATGTCTATCTGTGCCAGTCGATGCACTTACTCACTCGAACTCTCGCCTGGGGAACCAATCAACCAGACTCGAGCACGGCAAAGAATGTCGCAGTGAAATCACTCACCTCAGTCGGAGCATACACAGAGACCATGGAAATAACTCAGAGTAACAGATCCTCATTCTGATAATACACGAGTTGAGCGGTGTTTTTTTTTTTTTTGCATACACTATCGGTCAAAAGTTTTAGAACACCCCCATTTTTCCAGTTTTTACTGAAATTTAAGCAGTTAAAGTCCAGTGAATAACCTGAAATGGTACAAAGCTAAGCAGTAAACTACCAGAGATTAAAAACAAAGTTTAGGTTACCAAAAACTGGAAAAAATGTAAATTTCAGAGTTGTAAAAAAGGCCCTTTTCGGGGAAGTAATGGGTTAGCAACTGTAGCTGTTCTGCAGCAATGGAAGTAAATTAAGCCTTGAAAGTTGATGAAAACAATTCCTACAGGTGTCCCAACTTTTGTTGATTAGTTACAAACCCTCTGTCTGTATAAAAGTAGAGTTGGAACAGACTGTGTGGCTACACTGTCTGAAGCATTATTTGTACAATATTGCACTGAAGGAATTAGTATGTATATTGCTATCATAATGGTGAGAAAAAGACAATTAACAAAGGAAGACAGAATTTAAAAACCTTAAAAGTGTCAGTCTTTCCTTTTGAGAAATTCGAAAGAAGCCAAGGGGTCAGTGAGTACAGTTTCCGACACCATCAAAAGGCACTTGGAAACTGGAGGAAACTGACAGGAAGAGGTCTGGCAGACCCAAAGCCACAACACAATCAGAAAACAAGTTTCTGAGAGTCAACAGCTTGTGTGATAGGCAGCTCACAGGACAACAGCTTCAAGCACAGCTTAATACTGGTCAAAGTAAGGAAGTCTCAGTTTCAACTGTGAAGAGAAGACTTCAAGCTGCAGGTTTGACAGGTTGAGTGGCAGTAAGAAAGTCATTGCGAAGATGGCAAAATAAGAAAAAGAGGCTTGCCTGGGCCATGAAGCACCGACAGTGGACCACTGAAAACTGGAAGGTCTTTTGGACCGCTGAATCAATTTTAAATCTTCGGTTTATCACGCAGGGTTTTTGTACACCGTCGAGTAGGCGAAAGGATGGTTCCTCAGTGTGTGACACAAACTGTCAAACATGGAGGAGGACTGGGGCTCTTTTGCTGCATCCAGAGTCAGCGACTTGCACCCTGAACCAAAAGGGCAACCACAGCATTTTGCAGGCCATGCAATACCCTCTGGTCTACGCCTACTTGGTCAGGGATTCATCCCACAGCAAGATAACAACCCAGAACATACCTCCAGGCTGTGTCAGAACTACAGTACGTTAGAAGAAAAGAACAAGACAGAAGGTTTCAAATCATGGAATGGTCAGCACAGTCTCCAGACTGAAACCCCATCGAGCTGGTTTGGGACGAACTGGACAAAAGGGTGAAAGCAAAGAAACCTACAAGTGCAACACATTTGTAGGAACTTTTGCAACAGTGTTGGGAAGAACTTTCCGAACAATTTTTCATTTCCATTGTCAAAAGAATGCCATGAGTATGTTCGGCTGTTATATCTACAAAAGGTGGTTACTTTGTCAAAAATTTAGATAAAATTTTGTTCAACAAAACTATTCCATGATTTCTTTTTTCATCTGCAATTGTCTATTTGTTCAATGCTTTAATTTCAGAGTACATTGAAACATAAAACTGCTTAAATGTTTGTAAAAACTGGAAAAATGGGGGTGTTCTAAAACTTTTAACCGGAAGTGTACATTGTCGAGGCTCGTATAAGAGCTACCACAGAATGTATAATAAAGGGAGCAGGATACAAGAAGGGCGAGAGAGGGAAGCACGAAACAGTAAGGAGCAGAGACATTAGGAGATCTGTGGAAGGGAAAGGGATGAGGCAGGGTACATGGGGTAAACAAGATGGACACCACAGGGACTTTGGAGTTGGGTATGGGGTGGATTAACAGGGGTAGAAAAGATCATGGTTTTGGATGAGGGAGGACAAGAAATGGTGGTGAACAACTGTTTTGAAGACCTGAAGGAAAGAGTGAGATTGAAGAGAGTGTGGGAAAATCTTGGCAGCATCCAAGATTTTCTTTCCCATTGAAAGGCATGATCTGTATCTGGACTTTAACAACAAATTATTATAAATTGGCTTATTCGTCACCTACCCAACTCAAAACCGAGTTTTGTCACAACTCGTCCACAACTTTGAGGCAGTGTGCTATATATCGTTTTTAGCCCCATCACTCAATGATTAAGAATCGCTTAAAAATTATAGTATCCAAATCCATATCTTCACCAAATTTTATCAATTTTTCCGTGACACACACCGAACCTGTCTACAACTTTGAGATAGCTTACTGACACAGACAAAAAAAAAAAAAAAAAAAAAAACTTTCTTCAGTTTATCAAGGCATTTCTACATTATATATTGTTACGGTTCTAGGAACCGTATGCATACAAACATGCAGTTGTCTCGAAGTTAGTTATGCCATTAAGTATATGTGCAGATAGAACCCCTCCTTGTGTGTAGTGGGAAAGCAAAAGGGGGTGCGTTGCGATGTTTTATTTTTAGTTAGATTAATAAATCATTATATCTCCTCCATAACGATCCACAGTACCATAGCAATTGCAGCCCTCGGTTCGCTGGCCACAGCGCACCATTGTCCATCTGCGTCTCCAGAGGATCGTTTCTCAAGCCAGAATCTTCACGCCCGCAGTTCCTTTACGGCTTCCCCAAACGTTCCAACTCAATCTTGGCTGTACCACCAACCACCTTCCTCAAACACGCGTGGAGTGGGCGGGCTTTCCTGGCCTGGCCGGAATCCCGCCCAGAAAGGGCGGACTCCATGAAGGCCCTGTTCAATCAGGGCGGACGGTGACGTCAGCTTCGCCAAGGCCCCTCCCCGCCCACGGGGATCTATAAATTACGACACCATCCTCAGGGTAGACTTTGGGAGTTCGGTGGGTTCGTTGTAGAGTGAGAGAGTTCAGTGGGTTCGTTGGCTGGTTGCAAAGAAAGAAGAAAGGTCGTTGGTTGAGTTGGTCCCTTGGTTGTTGGTTGAAGGAAGGTCGTGATTACGGAGGGACTGCCCAAGTCTCACCTCGGTGGTCCGTCTGTTGTGCTGGTCCGAGTACACCTGACCTTGACTGGGTCTCTCGTTGGGTCCTGTCTGCTGCCCCGTTCTACCTTGGACTCCGCGCTCTCCACCCGGGCTCCTTCGCAAACACAGTCTCCACACGTGCGGCTGTGGGCCGAACTGCACGGCCTTTTTGGGTGCCGCACCACGGAGCGTCCCTTCTCTCAGAACATTCAGGTACCAAAAGAACGGCGACCTCAGCTCCCTCCCTCCCTGCAAAAGTCCTTTGCCATTAAACTGGGTTTATTTTGTCCGAGTGTGCGTATAAGTGTGTGGCGCCTGTCTTACAAGTTGCATTGTACAAGTTATTTGATCATTGTAAATCTTGCCTGTATTATTCTCGTGACAAGTCTGCTGTGTGTCCTCTTTTGCAAGTTGCTGTAAAATTGTCGCACTACATCTCCCTTCTGTCCCCTGCACAACACACTAATAAACGCGTTCCTGTACCACATGAATTTCCTAGCTTAGTGGAAATAAATTATCCTCGCTTCGTGTAAATAGATTATTCATTCTCGCCGGTACGTCCTTGGTAGTTCCGCTCGGCTGTATCCGATCCGGAAAGGTAGTTGGCAGAGTTGGTACTCTACCGTAGTTGGTAGAGTGATCCGGTTCGGGCAAGGCGTACCGAGGGCGTGGCTCCCCAGTAGTTGAAACAACGTGGTTCATTAATTAACTTGGTTCGAGACAGGAAGATCCTACGCTTCGCGGTTGAGGTATTGGCGTCCACGGTCGGATCAGCGACCCGCCGAGTCATGGAATTATCCGTGAGCGACGGCCTACAATTCCGGGAGTCTGGTGGGAGATGATGCAACTTCCCCAACCTAGTGGTTGTCCTTGCCACCGGACCCCAGCCTGCAATAAATAAAAATAAATAAATAATAATAATAATAATAAAAAATATATATATTGTTGCGGACCCAGGGTCGGGGCGAAAAGACCACGAGGGGGGGGGCGTGGGGGGAAGCCACCTCGGTTCCCACCACTCTCCGGAATCGCGGGCCGTCACCCAAAGATAACTCCGTTACACAGCAGGTCGCGAATCGACCGTGGACGCCAATAACAACCACGAAACTTAGGGTCCTTCGTCAACTGGATATCGGTTACCTAATGGTCACGTGATCTAATTATTGGGGGACATGCCCTCAGTTCGCCTTGTTCAAACCGAATCAGATGAAGCCGAGCGCAACTGCCAAGGACGTACTGGCGAGAAACCAGATCATTGGGGATAACATCCCGGCTTGGCTAGGATACGGACCATTCTGGACCAATGAAGGAAAAGACGAAAACGAACTGGAAAAAAATTCTACACAAAGCATTTATTTACAATTAGCAAGGAAAGGTATGTGGTACAGTAAATGGGGTTTATCATCATGTACAGCAGGGACAGCAAGGAATGTGGGGTGCAACAAAAGGCAAGAAATTTACAAAAGCAGACAGGGCAGACTTATCCCATTATATCTTTTACAATCTTAACTTGTGCAACGACAGGCGCCATCACGCACGCACGCACACAGGCCTTGAAACTGTGTTGTTTGAGACACGATTAGATATAAAGTGGATAATTAGCGAAATTCAATTCAAAAATGCATCAAGCCACAGTACAAAAAATGTCAATCTGTGCTCTCTGCCTTTACAGTTCGATCATGGCAAACACCTGGTCGGATAGACCTTATTGTTACCTCCACCACCAAAGGTGAAAGTGGTTATGTTTTCACATCTGTCTGAAGGATATCTCAAAAGGTTGTGGACGGATCCGGATGGAATTTGGTGGACAGGTTCGGTGTGCGACAAGGATGAACCGATTCGATTTTGGTGAAGCTCCAGATCCGACCAGGAGAATATATATATATATATATATATATATATATATATATATATATATATATATATATATATATATATATATATATATATATATATATATATATATATATATATATATATATATATATACACACGATTCTTCACCATTGAGAGATAGGGCCAATCAAGAGATAGGCATGATATCTCAAAAACTGTATTGGGCAAGATACATTCTCATGTATCAGGCATGACGGTGCAGAGCTTTGCACTCTACCAGGTGCCCTTCTTTTTTTTTAATATGTATCGATGTCAAAGTGAGAGGTGGATTGCAAAAGGAGATCACACAAAATTGTTATACAAAGCGATGTCCCGTAAAAATAAAATTGCGCACATTTTTAGTGGATGAGACATCTCCCGTGGCACCCACCGCACAGCACCGCAGGACCCAACAAAGGCAGAAACATACCTCTAATCGATGTGAGATTGAAAGCACGTGTACTTTTTCCTGAAATGAACAACCAATCAGCTTGGAGAGAGCTTGCCAAGTGGCTTAAGCATCCAAGCAAGCACTCCAACAAAACAGTCACCAAAAACAGCTCCCTTGGCACAAAATTGGCAATCACCGAACCATCCTATTCAACATACACCTCCTGGAGACCCCAAAATGTCAAATATGTCCGAATTAGACAAATGAACACTTTTCTAGGAGTTAGAACTGCTTGCAAGTTGGATTCTGGAGCTTAAACTTTGTAATTCTTCTTCGTTTGAGATATACTCGTGGCGATCACATGTGGAATTGAAATAAAACGAACGCCGACGTCTCCGGGTGGTTACAAGCATTGTAATCAATGTGTCCAGCGATTCGATAAGATGAGTGAGGAAAGTGGAAGATAAACAACAAAAAACACTATCATTAAGAAATTGTTGCAGCCTGTTCCAAACAAAGGATGGTTGAGCAGGCCAAATACATGGCGGCTTCAGACCCCAGTGAGGTTACGCAGGAAATGCCTAAAGACCCCAGACAGCGAGGTGGCCAAGGATCGCCTGATGAAGGATATAATTAAACAAGTCTGTTAATTATCTTCAAAAGGGGTGTTTTAATTAACCCAAACACCCAATTTTCACTCTTGCACTTCCTTGGAGCTTTCTTAGTTTGCATGCAAAGTTTCAGGCTGCTCGGTTTTATCGTTTTGGAGGACAGGACACGGCACGCACGCACACATATTAGTATAGATGCAGTTGTATGAGCGATTTACCATGGCTTCTACAGACAGTGGTGCAATGAGAAGGCGTGCACGAATCTGAGTGGCGCAGAAATTGTAGCTAATTGCGAAGTTAGACTGGTGTACCACTTACCTGCGTGTGTGATGAGTATGGGTGTGAAGAAGCAAAACGTGTCTGATATTCGTAAAAGGACAAGCTTTCACAATTTTTGTTAAAGTTTAGTGTGTGTAGTTCTAAAAAAGTTTTGACAAGAGGTGCTGGGAAGCACATGAAAGTAGCACAAGACAAATACCTCAAAGAGGCAGTGGTGTAAAATTGGTATGCATGTTCACAGTTGTAAATGTGCGGTGTGGAGCTTCGTTCAGCTGCTAACACGCTCGCTAAGCACATGGGAAGATAAATATCCAGGTGAGTGATGGGTGGTTTTGGAGTTTCCGCAAGGCATGGCATCCTAAATAAGAAGATTGCGGTGATTCTTTAAGAGTGGCCACAGAGGAGGTAGAACCTTTGACAATTTGAAAAAGGAGGAAGGGCTGATTTTATCCCAAGTCCACAATGCTGAGGATTTTTCCTGAGAATGCTGAGGGGGGAAACAAACAAAAAAACAAGCTCGAATGAGCCAAGATCCTCGTCCTCTTAATGACGTCATAAAAACGAATACGAGGTCATTGTGATGTATCAGGTTTGTGATAAATTATCTGTGCTAATGCCTGGCTTGATTCCCGCAAACAAAATTCAAACAGCTTGCCTAGTTTCGGAGATAATGGTATAGGCGATTTCCATTAGCGGCGATGTCAACTTTTTTTCAAGGAAGAATTTCCAAAATCGGAGATGGTTACTGCCTGCGCGTGGGCTTTCTGCATATATACATGGCAAGTTTCACGAAGATCCGATGAAAACTCTGGGTTGTGAAACAAAAAAATGTCAAAAATAGGAATTACGTCATAAAAATTGAAATGTCATAGTGATGTATCATATGTGTGGTAATTCATCTCTGCTAATGCCCTGTTTGATTACAGCAAACAAAATTCAAAAAGCTTGCCTAGTTTCGGAGATAATTTTTTTTAGGCGATTTCCATTAGCGGAAATATTTTGACGTCATAACTTTTTCTCGAGGAGGAATTTTCAAAATCGGAGATGGTTTCTGTCTGTGCAGGGTATTTTTACATATATACACCAAGTTTCAGGAAGTTTCGATGAAAACTGTAGGCTGTGAAACAAAAAAGTCCACAAGAACAACAACACGAGTAAGACTTAGAGATCCTCCACGAGGATCTAAAAACATCCAGCATTGTGCTTTTTAAAAAATTGTTCACTGCTGGAGAACACTCAGGCCTGTAAACAATCATGGCACAAATGTTTAGTTCAGTCAAGTACTGTATATACATATTTATTTTCTATTTCATGCTTGTTTTCTTCTGCTCACTTCTTATTTGAGTGTATTTACTACATACATGTTTTGTAATATCAGTTATGCATGGTGGGGCATTCATAACCGTTCAAAATAAATAAATAAATTAAATAAAATCCAATTTAACGGATTTTCGCCATTAATGGACAACTCCTCCCCCCTTTAGTCTGTTAAATCAAAGTTTTACTTTACATGTACAGAAACATGTACAAACGAGAACGGGCACTCAGTAGAGCACATACTTTCGCCAACACTACATTTTGCCCCCCCCCCCCAGAAACCGTTGATTGTGAGGGTATTTAATCCCATACCACATCTGCCATCTCATGTGTTATGATGGCTTAAAAACATTATCGTATATGATGACTTAAAAACATTATCCTGTGTCATATCGTATATCACAAGATTGGGCATTGAATTCACAACATTTTGGCATTGGTTGCATGCAAATTGGATAAAAAAAAAAAAACGAAAAAAAAAAAACGACCGCACTATGGCAAAATGACGATTTTGACCTTTTCATGACCTCGACCTTTGTACTCTTAATTTTGTAATTGGTATTAGAGTGTGGGGAACAGAACAGTCAACATTTTGGTGTTGGTTTCATGCAAATCGGATAAGAATTGACCGTGTTATGACTAAAACCACACATTTTGCAATGTCGTGACCCCCCCCCCCGACCTTTGACTCCCAACCGCTAATAAGGGTTATTAAGTCATTGTGTCATGTCACGTATCACAAGATGGGGCATTGAATTCTGAACATTTTGGCATTAGTTGCATGCAAATTGGATTAAAAATTGACCGCGCTATGGTAAAAAAGACTATTTTGACCTTTTCATGACCTTGACCTTTGACGTGATCGCTCCCAAAATCTAATCAAATGGTCCTCGGATAATAACCAATCATCCCACCAAATTTGCTGCGATTCAGTTCAATACTTTTGGAGTTATGCGAATAACAAACACAAATATTCACAAATAAATAAATAAATAAATACACAGCGATCAAAACATAACCTTCGCAACAAAGTTTGCGAAGGTAATCAAGATAACATTGGGATCGAAAGGATGGACAGTGACGATCGGAAGTCTACACCCACTTTCAAAATCTTCATCTTTTGTTGCCTTATAGCCTGGGATTAAACAGCATTAAATCAGACTTTTCATAAATCGTAACCCAAAACTTCCAAATGAAAAACAAATTGTCGAAAAAAATTAAAAACACAAAAGTAGAATATTATGTTTGTGGAAATCGATGAAGGGATTTCATAAGAGATAGGATTGTGTAGAGTTGTTTGGTCCGTGGACGTGTAGGAGACATTGCGATGTAATTAAGTAGGGAGACTGTGAGCTTAAGTGTTACTTGTCACCACACGGGGGGGGGGGGGGTGCCGTGTTAATTTGGTAGGGATCAAAGATAACCTCCCCAGCATGCGATTGCCCCCATGACTTTTCCCAATGTTGTTAAAACCAAAAACACGACAAGCAAACTGTGCCAAGGGGGCAGATGCCCCACCTTCCCGGGTTTCATGCGAGCAGGCCATGCCCCAGAGGCGGAGGATTGATGGACGTGACGTGAGACGCATGAAGAGGAGGGGGACGTGAGAGGCAGGAGATCAAATAGGACGAGGGAGGACGTCATAGGTCACAGAGGATTTCACTTTTGCCCTCGGCACAACGAAGGCTGTACGATTCTCGCATTCATGGTGTGAATTTGGCTCGGGTGCTGAGCAGGCCGTTGGCCATTGACGATTCGATTGAGCTGGCAAGTGTGTTCGATTCTGAGGGAAGGAAAGCGTGCCTCAGGAATGGTCTCGTCGTGTTGGCCATCGTTGTAACCTGACCGGGTGCAAGAGGAACGGTCAGCATATTCGCTTGTGAAATGATGCTGCACGGGTCTCTGAGCCTTGGTGTTAATTACCGCTCACAAATTGCCCTACGTACCTTCTTCCCATGGTGAGTAGATGGCTTGGCGCCATTTTGATGGGCGCATCTACGAAGTGCCTCGAGTCCACGTTCCATAAAGACCATCTGGACCAAGCTAAGTGCCGGGACAAAGGAAGGATTTTTATTTGGTTCATTTTCCTCTTGTCTGTATTCAAGTCTGTGTGGAGGTGCCTCAATTAGATTTAGATTGAGGTTACCTCACGTTTTTCTTTCATTATTATAATTTGAATTGTCATTGTACATATTTGAATATTGTTATTAAATTATTATTTAGTCAATTTAATTTGCTCGTGTCAGTGTATTTGTGCCGTTCTGGAGGTGCAGCACTCAACTGTTTTCCTGTGCGCGCATTAATCTCCGAGAGTCTCGGCTGTAGGCCTCAAAAGGGAGAAGTTTGGCCATCCGTCCAAGTTGGGGTTAAACCCCCTGGACATGACAATATCTTAGGTGGTAAGTGTCCACCCCCCTTATAATATCAAATGTACACCATCACATCAAGTTAAATGGCCTCCACCTGTGTTAAACTGTAGTGATTCTGATTATTTCATGGTGGTGGCATCATGATGTTATGGAGAAGTTTCTCACCAGCAGGGACTGTAGCGCTTGTCAGGGTAGAAGGGAAAATGGATGGAGCAAAATACAGAAAAATAATGGAGGAAATTGTGCTGCCCTCTGCAAGAAAGCTGAAATTGGAATGGAAGTTCACCTTTCAGCATGACGACCCAAAGCTACACTGGAGTGGCGAATGAACAAAAAAATAAATGCCCTCGAGAGGCCCAGTCAGACCCCCCAACCTAAATCCAATCGACAATCTGTGGCATGACTTCAAGATAGCTGTCCATCAACACTCCCTATGTAACTTAACTCAGCTTGATCAGAAGATCGAGAAAATATTGCCCAATCAAGGTGTGCAAAGTTATTGGAGACCTATCACAATAGACTCAGATACAATTGCTGTCAAAGGTGCTTCCACCAAGAATTAACTCGGGGGGGGGGGGGGGTTGTAGTTTTGCATTAATAATCAATTTTCTGAAATTTGTAGAATTTGCAGGTTACAAAGTGCAAATAATAAGGTAGAAAAGTCTGATTTAATGAAATTTAATTCCAGGCTACAAGGCAACAAAAGGTGAAAAATTTGAAAGGCGGTGTAATTTCTACAGGCACTGTAAATTTGAACTTTTCATGTTACTTTGCTACTTTCTATAGGCACTGCAAATGATTGCGTGTTGCTTTTGAGAAATATGCTCCAACCCCAAGCAGAACACCCCCCCCCCCCCGTCCCTCAAAGAACGATTTGGAAGCCAAAATGCAAAGAACAAAGTTAAAGTGCATGCAACAGGAAATCTTCCTTCCTTCCAGCACATTGGGCTTTGCAATAACTGTACTGCACACTGTGCAGGTTCCTTGTGCAAAAGGCAACTCACCCAGGAAGGGAGGAAATTGAACATAGATTACTGCCATGTCGGTCAAAATTGCCACTTGTTGCAAAAGCAACCACAAACCGGAGAAGACAACTGTACACAATGAGAAATGCAGAACACAAAAAAAGACATTTGGCCAACGCCATCAGCATTGATCAAAAAGAAGAAAAAAAAATAATCGCTGTTTTGCAACTACTTAGATAACCAACAATGGATTCATATGAGTAATAAAAAGTTTGTGGAATGAGAAGAGCAATGTGAGAGAGATCAACCAATGTGGACCCATAATCAACTAGAATGGCACTCGGTGGGGTGCATACCTCCGCCAGAACAACATATCTGGCCCAATAACTCGAGATATTGTGCTATATATCGTTTTTTGAGTCCTTTCTCTCAATGGTGAAGAATCACTTAAAAATTCTGGGATCCGGATCTGGATTTTCACCAAAATCTAATCAGTTCGTCCTTGTCACACACCCAACCTGTCCACAAAATGTCATCCGGATCTAACAACAACTTTTTGAGATATCCTGTACTCAAACAAAGACAGAGGCGTGAAAACAACCCTCCTTCACCTTCGGTGGCAGAGGTAACACAACAAGAAGCAGCACGTGACCAACACAAAACCACTTCCATCTCAATTTGTTGAAAGTGACATTTTTAGACATCTAATGGTTACAAATGTGGACTTGTAAAAGGTTATCAATGGTGTTGGTCCTAACATTGATCAGAAAACTCGGTGAATACAAATCTGAAACATACAAGGTTAATAAAATAAATCTTACTCGAGGGAAGCAACCAGTTACAGTAGAGCAAGACTGGAAAAACAAGGGTAGTGAAACGGAGATGGAAAGAGATGACAGATACAGGAAGAAGGCATCAAAATAGAACAATAATAAAAAGCCTACAGTTTTCAGTTTTTTAACGAGCCGGGAGGCGACGATGGTTCACGGGCATTATTGAACAATGCCACGATAGGTACAATTGAGTTAGTGGAAGCTTTTGAGGAAGCCCTACCGTAAAAACCTATCTCTTCCGTCAAAATTGACCAAATCAAATCGGATTTTTTTTATATGTTGTACTTATGGACATCACGCACAGCTTCTAGGAAATTAAATTTTGAGAAAAAAATAAAAATAAATAAAAAGTTCAAGTGGCCGTGGCTTTGCCCACAAGGGGCGCGGGATGCCCCTCATACAAAAAGACACAACCAGACCATGATATCTAGCTTGTGTCCAAGTTTCATCAAGATCGCATCAAACGTCACGGAGCAATGCTCTGGAGAGAGTCACAAACAGACAGACACAACGAAAATAGTGGTCACTGCTGGCGCCCGCGAACCAAAAACAGAGACACAGAGAGAACGCTGAAGCACATAATACAAAACAGTGCAACTACTAATACTACTACCACTACATTGCTCCATTTATTCCCACATTCCACATTGTTTGGGGGGGGGGGGAGTTGGGGAGATCAGCCAAGGAAGGTTATTTATCCAATTCAACGATCTTCATTAAGTCCTCACTAAACCATTGCCAATCTTGAAGTTAGACTAAAAGTGACTGGGATTTCTAATTTGTTCAGGGTGCTGGAGATAACTCACCTATACTCCACGAGATCCTTCACGTCCGCCAACTAATGCCAACACGGGGGACACCCTGCTAATTCAAAGACCTATTGCACGAGCAATTGAAGTACAAGGGTCAAGGTGCATAAAAAGAAACTAAATGGCACTCGGTACAGCATATGCCTCCACCAGGCTGAGGGGTAATTACATTTCGTATCCCACCGATATGGAGCATCATCAGTCTGTGCAGGACTTGAAGGAAGTGGAATACCCCCACCGCACGTCATCCCCCATCCTCATCCTCAATATTTTCTCACCCCATCAACTTCACCGAACCCTGTTTATGTATCCTTCCTTCCACTCTTCCTCTTCGTTCATTTGTTGCATCAAACTATGCCCACACTGCCCCGAACATTCACTACTTTGAGTCTTGATCTTTCGTTTTCAAAAATAAGGAAAAAAGCCAATTGTCATTTTTTTTTCTCAAGCTGCTTTTGGCTTGGCGGTGAAGGTGGTGGCTTGGGATCCTCGTGTCCTGAGTTAAAGCCCCCCGCACCATTGGCCAGGGGGTTAACTCAGCCTGTCACTCTTCCGAGGTCGGTGAAATGAGTACCAGAGTAGCAGCCAAAAGGCTGTACACCAAGGGAAGGGGCATCGACGAAACCACCCCAACCCCCCCAAACGAAATGAGAATCACACTGTATGGAGCAAACCAAACAATGGTCACCGCCAAATGATTCACAGGTACAAAAGCAGCAACAATCACACAAAACAAACAAACAATGGACGTCATCTCCCAGGAAACGGGATGGTTCGACTTCATTTCGATGACAAAACAAACGTTCCGAGTATTAAATACTGGAAAAAAAAATAAATCAAACATTTGAATTAAAATATAAACCTTAAAAACAACACAATAATAATAATAATAATAATAATAATAATAATAATAATTCATTAAATTAATACTGTACAATTGATGTTGTAACAAAGTAGAATACCTCCGATGAACTTGCACTCCACCCATCTTTACCAACCTAGTTAATTCACCAATCGAAGGTTGTTACCAAAAAAAAAAAAAAAAAAGTGCCTTCCCCGAGGAGAATAAACCAATTTCGTACTGTGTGCGTGGTATGTGTACACAGATCACAATAACCACAGAGTTCAAACCATGAACGTCAAATCATCCAAAAACTAAACTCACTCCCCTCAAAAACCAAAGGCCTTCGTTATCTGGAGCATTCGGCCAGCGGAACAAGCGGAGAAACGGAAGTCAGGGCCTTGTTGAACATTGAAGGAAAATGATAATAAAAACGTGTTCGAAAGGTAAATGTTCATTAAAAAAAAACAAAAAACGTTCCACGAACTCAAGACTAACAAACCTGGGGCGTCGGCAACACGGCAGCCGGGGCCAGGAGAAAGGGCCAGAAAAGGGAGCACGGAGATCACCAAAGCACGGTCGGCGAGCACAGCACGCGGAAACGTCGTCCAGCGCCGAGTGAAGATTTCCACACACAAACGAAACCGATTAGAAGTGGCGAAACGAACACACCGGGGAGAAAGACACGGGACAAGCAAAATGCCGCCTCACACGAAAATAGTCCGAGGCCGCAACAGAGGGCGTTGGCAAAAACGCGTGGGGTTTCCAAAGAAAACTATCAGGGGCGAGCGTCAAGTCGTCAGCACGCCCGTGATGACGTGATGACGTAAAAATACTTCATTAATTTATTTCGGCCTGAGTTGTGTTGCGTTTTGATCATCAAATTAATCTGAATCCGGTGTCGACTTGAGATTCTGGCTACATATTATGTACGCACGTGGTAAATCTCCGTACCCCCCCCCCCTTCTCTCTCTCTCTCCCATCCTGTGTCACTGACGTGCTTCCTCTTCTCTTAGTCTTTTTCTTCTCTATATCCACGATGAGGGGTAAAATCCAGTGTGTGCCTCATGTTTTTGCAGTACAGTGAGATTGTAATCGAGGGTTGAGATGATATTGTTTTTTTTTTTCATGCAGGTTTGCAGGTTCATGGTACTCAATGAGTATTACAACTTTACCTCAGGACATATTGACCGATTTCGCTCCGGTCAGGGGTCAAAGGTCAATTAGTGCAAAAATCGATACGATGCGAGAGCTGGAGGTGTCTTCGTGCCAAATGCTGCTACTCCTAGGGTTATGGTCGGATGGTCATGAAAATTCACAATAATCGTCTGGAATACATTGTGCACAAACGATCAAGCCGGATTTTCGATTTAGATCTTTGTTCACCCACAGCACCCCCTCGAACTTTGGGGATTTCCGATTTCAAACCGCATTTTCGGTACTTTTCATTCTAATGGATACCGAGTAGTTATCAGTGGATGGAACTGGATGAGATTTGATATGCATAATCATAACGTGATTCCCTATCCGCTATATGACGTCCATTTTGCTCTATATCTTGTAGTTTCCATGCTCGGCGACCCATCGCCGCCTACCGGCTTGTCTGTCTGTCTGTCTGTCTGTGAGTGGGATATCTCAAAAAGTTATCTCCGGATTCGGACGAAATTTTATGGACATGCTGGTGAAGATCCGGATCCGGATCGGGTCTATCAGTCGGTGGAATACAAAACGTGATTGAGCTGCAGACATGACCGGTGACTGGTGGGACGTTGGAAACGGGTGACTGCTCCGCACCAGACACCAAACCAGGTGCAACCGATACCGGAGAAACATCCACACTACTATCCCTGCCCTGAACATCAGGATCCACAGATAGAGGGACGGGTAGTTGGAGCGTGGTCATGGGCACCTCGATCGATGAGGACATATCGGACGGCAGAATGAAATCGCAGCACATGAATAAATCAGACCCACGAGCCAACAGTTGATTCACATGACGTTTCCAGGTAACACCGGCCGAAGTACGAACAAGGTAGTTCGCCAGTCCAAAAACTCTGATCACAGCTGCCGGTACCCATTATTGTCGGTGCACATAGTCTTGCACGAAAACTGGCTGGTCCCCCATGAATGAACGAACATCGGTCGCCGGAACAACTGCCGGTACGCAAGGTCAGAGCAAATCCAGCCACCACCGCAACTGTCGGCCATACATGCGGAATGCAGATGTTTCCTGCGAAGTAGAATGCACCGAATGACGAAAGGCATGCAACACATCGACCCGACTCTGCACAGATCGTACTGCTTGGCCCCGATGTAAAGGGGCTGTCACACCTTGACGTTTTAGCCAGCGTATGGCTAAAATCAAAATGTATGTAAAACGCTGACGTACGCTGAACTATTGATGTTTTTTTTTTCAAGTTTTTGGCGTGTTCATAACGAGTTGGACGTATGCATAACGTATTAGTAACGTACACAGGACGTTTCGATAACTCATAGATAACTTATGCCAACGAATGCTTTGCATGTTGTCGGTGTTCACAACGTCTGCCTAACGATAGTCTAACGTATGCATAGCGCAGCAGCGTATCGCCGACGATCACGTGGCGTAGCCTATTAAAAGGCTGCCGCTCGACGATTCAAATCATAACTGCACTAGACATTGAAGTGTCAACATCACCGTCATGCCCTGTCACACCTTGACGTTTTAGCCAGCATATGCCGATGTATGAAAAATTTGCCGAATACGCTGGCACACGTTGAATACGTTTTGGGTAAGTTTTGTATACGTTAAGAGCACGCTGAAGCATGCTGGCACACGTCGTAGTATGCCGAGCACGTCGACAAATTTTAAGCATGCTCAAAATTTTTCGACATATGCCAGTGTATGACTCACACGTTCTGCATACGCTGGCTATAAGTTGTAGGCATGTTATGCGATCGTTGACACACGTCGACACACATTACTTGTAAGTTACTCATAAGTCGAGATATGTCAAGGTAATGTTTAGCGTACCCGAAACTTATTTCTAACCTATGAGTAACGTGCTTTGAACCTATGTGTAACGTATCTCCAACGCACATTGACAGATG
Organism: Eptatretus burgeri; assembly: GCF_056783735.1. Taxonomy (NCBI): domain Eukaryota; kingdom Metazoa; phylum Chordata; class Myxini; order Myxiniformes; family Myxinidae; genus Eptatretus; species Eptatretus burgeri. Next base: position 125,726,511 of record NC_140964.1, on the reverse strand, counting down.
TAAACGTATTTGATTGACGTCTTCCGGACAACCACAGAACTTACTGAACGTGTTTCTAACTTACAGGCTCCAGCTACCATGTATAATGGCGTATTGGCAGCGTTTAGGGGAATTGGTATATAAAAATGGGCTTCACAGGAGGAACCCGTCAGTGTTTCAGACTCCATGGTGAGTACATTTCCATGTCAGTATTATCAGTAGTAGTAGTAGTAGTAGTAGTAGTAGTAGGTGAGCGTATCATTAGTAGTAGTAGTAGTAGGTCCATGTCAGCAGTAGTAGGTGAGTGTGATGGCGAGAGGGTGTGGGTGATGATGGATCCTCCTTGCGTTCACGGCCACGGCCAGGAGACTTCTTTGCAGCATTCTTCGAAGTTTTCTTCGGCTTTTTTTTTTTATGTTTTTCTACGCTGAACTATTGATGTTTTTTTTTTAAAGTTTTTGGTGTATTCATAACGAGTTTGGCAAATGCATAACGTATTAGTAACGTACACAGAACGTTTTGATAACTTATAGATAACTTGTACCAACGAATGCTTAGCGTGTTGTTGGTGTTCATGACGTATGCCCAACGATAGTCGAACGTATGCATAGCGTGCGGCAGCGTATCGCCGACGATCACGTGGCATAGGCTATCCATAGGCTGCCGCTCAACGATTTAAATCGCTGCCGCTCGATTACAGTATTTAAAATGAACGCTGCCGCTCGATGATTTTAATCATAACCAAGCAAGACATCGAAGTGTCAACATCATCGTCATGCCGAAGAAAACTTCGAAGAATGCTGCCAAGAAGTCTCCTCGCTGTGGCCGTGGACGCGGACGCAAGGAGGATCCATCATCACCAAAACCCTCCCCATCACGCTCACCCTCTGACGGAGAGGATGCTGGTTCCAACGCCTCTCGGGCATCGTCGGTGACATCGATAGCTGCGTGCGTGGCCTCCACCTCCTCTCAGCCAACCCTTGCGAAGAAGAGGGCCAAGAAGACACAGTTTTGTCTTGATGTCCAAGAGAAGGAGCTCATGTGCGAGCATTGGGTGAATGCAAACTTCGGCTACCTCAAGACTGTGGTCCGCCATCGTGCTGAGCCCGTCAATAGTGTAAGTATAAACACATATTAATATCAATACTAATATTTATTTATATTAGTTTTACTGTACGACAGATCTCTAAGCAAATTAATAATTGATTACTACAAATCATTGAATTTGCCTCTTATTTTTGCCTTGTAATTTACTAATCAATTGTCATAATTGCAGGTAAAGGAAACCATTACAGCACACAGCGGGGACCTCGAGGCTGCCGAGGCTGCCTGTGCAGAGCTCATGGTTGGTGACGACAGCACGCCCTCCCCTGTCCCCTATTCATCCTCACTGGGCAAGGGGAAGCATGTTCAGGACGATGACCAGTTGCTGCAGTCATTCCAGAAGAGGGTGCACGAGTCTGGGGAGCTCCTTAAAGTTCTCGGACAGCCTCAGCCCATCACAGCCACCGTAGCCTTCGCCAACTACATGCGTGACAGCCTGCTCAGAATGTCTAAGTGCAAGTTCCGGAAGGCAAGGTCATGCTTCACCCCAATCCTCAGTGAGCAGTTAGATGAGGAGAGTGATGAGGAAGAACCTGCCATACTCCACACCGTCCCTGCTCCTGCTTCCGTGCGAACAAGTATAGCACCAGCTACGTACCAGCCACCTCGCCACATGTGGAGACGCAAGGCACCAGCTGCGTCAGCCTGGGGCTCACAGACAACTGTCTATGTGGACCCATACATGCAGCAGCCACTGCAGCCACAGTACCAACAGCAGCAGCCACAGTGCCAGCGGATGATGCCTCCTCCCCCTCAACATGGGTTCCATCTTCCTCCTCCTCTGATTACGCAGCAGCCAAGCTCCGGTATGCATCTGCTGCTATAGGCTCGGCTGACCAGGTACTGAACAAGAGCCCAAACGCCTTTGACACGAGCGGTCAGAGTATGCTTAACATTTCTGGACTCTCAGGAATGCTCAACCTGTCCAGCGATCCTATTGCTGCAAGCACCCCATCTGGGGAGCTGAAGACACCTCCACCACCAGAGAAGAACAACTAGATACAGTGACAGTGACAGTTGTGTACTTCTCAAGATTTGCAGACACATTGTTTTGGCCATGTCTGTGCCATTTTGTATATATGTTTGACCAGTGTTATCATGTTCCATTATTTTTCAGAGCACTGAATAAAAGTTGAGCAAACTCTTTATTGTTGTTGATATTATTTTTTTAAATATTTAATTCATAAACAATAATTAACAATAACAAGCCGCTGGGCGACATGGCTGCTCGCTCGCTCTGGATGGAAAGCTGGCCGACGCGACGAGCTGATATTCATGTACATGCTATCAATCAATTTAGCACAATAAATATGATTATCACAGCCCTCTTAGTTTGCGCCCAGAAACCCACCTTGTGAAATTTCAGGCATGTTTCCAAAGAGACTCTAACAAATGGCAGCCCTGGTAATTCCATTGATCTATTTGCTAAAGATTTTATTTTTTTATATGAAGCTGTAAGACATTCTCCTTGGGCACATAAAAAAAAGGTCCCTCGGAGGTCCAGTTTCGGAGGTATTGATTTTTTTGTACAGTCCACAATTAGTGTACGATGTACGATAAAGTATTTTAGCTGTTGATAAGCAACGGAGGTGTGCATAGCAACCATTCATTTTTGTGTACATGCCAGCCACATTGTACACATTTCACCCAAGTTTCATCAAAATCAGACTCTTTCTCTTAGAGATATTCGCAATTAACAGTTTCTGAAATGTTCGACATGTACTCGCCCAAAACCTATCTCCTCCTCCAAATATTTTTTGTTAGGGCTGCAAGTTGGCATGAAGGGAGCGAGACAGATTGCACACAGAACTCCAAACTTCGATTTTTCGATTTTTTGACCACTTTAAAGGGCCGTTGCTATGCCGTTGCTTGGGCCCGGGGTCCCATATTCGAAAGCACACGATTCCCAGAAATATTGGTCCTACCTACCAAATTTCATTGGAATCGGTTGAGTGGTTTAGTCCCGAGGCTTGACCAAAGTTTCGTGGACAGACAGACAGATGGAAATGTCCAGAATAAGGATGCTCTAAGAGCAGCCAATAAATTATGGCCTTATCCCTTATGTCTTCATCCTTTGTAAATCAATGAAACGATGTTCATTTCAAAAGGAATGTGACTGCCTCTGAGGTCCTTTATTGCCTGAACAATGCAGTAATACAAATATCTAAATCATCCTATCTTGCCACGGAACTGTGCCAGCTTGGGAGTTAACCCAGTGCTTGAGGAGATTCCTCTGTTTCTTTCCGTCCTTGGAGGCAGTGTTGTGGCCAGTAGCTGTCTGTGTATCCTCCAAGTGATGTCCCTCTCTCTATGCTCCTGGAACAAGGTCGCGGTTCTCATTCTCTGCCCGGTCAAGCTGCTGGTTCTGTAGTCCTGGGTACCTGGAATTTGAATTTTATTTACTTATAAAGCGCACCTATAATAAAAACATATATTCTAATGCGCTGTACAATAAAAAGTAATATAATGATACATATAACATTTAAGGTAAATCATACAATTTTTATAAGCATAGGCTAAAAGTTAAATTGCATTGTATACTGTATAATATATGCTATGTAAACATGAATTACCTGGTCCTCATGAGGTTGTGCAGGATCAAGCATGCTTTGACAATGAGCTTGACAGTGGAGGGCTGATGCTGCATGGTACTTAGCAGAACCTGGGATCTGTTAGCCAGGATGCCGAATGCATTTTCTACTACCCTCCTTCCTCGGCTGAGCCTGTAGTTTAAGATGCGTTGTTCATTAGTCAGACCCCGGAGGCTGTATAGCTTCATCATGGTTGGTCATAAGGCAAAGGCATCGTCACCGATAAAGAAGTAAGGTACGTCCTGGTTGTCGTTTGGAAGAGGTTCAGGGTCAGGGAAACCAAGGGTACCGTCTTCAGCGCATTCCTTCAGCTCACAGTCATTGAATATCTGCGCATCTGATGCTGATCCAGTACCGCCGACATCTGCCCAAATGAATTTGTAGTCAGCATCCACAAGCGCCATCAGAACAATGGAGTGGAATCCTTTGTAGTTGAAGTATTGGGACCCACTCTTTGGAGGACAGCGTCAGGCCACGTGCTTCCCGTCAAGTGCCCCACATGTATGGGGAAAGTTCCATCGTTGGAAGAACTTGTCAGCTATGACGTGCCAACCATCAGGAGTGCTTGGGCAAACCAGCACCTCATCCACGTATTCGTCAATAATGGCTTGACAGACTTTTCTGACCACTAGCGACTGGGTGTTATGAGGGACCCTCCATCCGAACTTCATCGAGGCATACTTGTTTCCAGAGGCAAGGTGACGCAAAGTCAGTGCCAGCCTCATGCCAGGCTCAAGCGGATCCCTGTAGAAGGTGTACTACTTGGTTATCCTTGGACCCACTCTGGCTAGCAGCTCGCCGAACATCGCTGGGGGCATACGCAGGAAGTTGGTGAAGGATGCATGGTCCGCGTTACGGAGTTCCACCATGAGCTGGTCATACATGCCAAAATGTCGTCACCTCCTGATCCATTGTCTCACCCAGTTCCTTCTCCTCCGTTCACCTCTTCTTCTCCTGGCTCGATTGGCACGCAACTGGTACAGTGTCAAATCGATGAGGTCATGTTGATGTTGGAGGACAGGTAGTAGGTATTATCGTCTCAGCGTTGCCGGATCCTCCATCTCTCGGATGACATGGACATGTACTCACCATGGATTCTGGAACACTGACGGGTTCCTCCTGTGAAGCCCATTTTTATATACCAATTCCCCTAAACGCTGCCAATACGCCATTATACGGTAGCTGTAAGTTAGAAACACGTTCAGTAAGTTCTGTGGTCGTCCGGAATATGTCAAATACGTCTACATACGTCAATATGCGTTGGAGATACGTTACACATAGGTTCAAAGCACGTTACTCATTGGTTAGAAATAAGTTTTGGGTACGCCAAACATCACCTCGACGTGTTTCGACTTATGAGTAACTTACAAGTAACGTGTGTTGACGAGTGTCAACGATCGTGTAACGTGCCTACAACTTATGGTCAGCGTATGCGGAACGTGTGAGTCATACGCTGGCATGCGTCGAAAAATTTTGAGAATGTTAAAATTTGTCATCGAGCTCGGTGTACTATGACGTATGCCAGCGTGCTTCGGCGTGCTCTTAACGTATACAAAACTTACCCATAACGTATTCGACGTATGCCAGCGTGCTTCAGCGTGCTCTTAACGTATATAAAACTTACCCATAACGTATTCGATGTGTGCCAGCGTTTTAGACAAATTTTTCATACGTCGGCATATGCTGGCTAAATCGTCAAGGTGTGACAGCCCCTTAAGGCATGTTTCAAAGCTTTGATAAATGACTCACGTCTGGCCAGTTGTAGCTGGGTGGTAAGGCGCATACCTTAGGTGTTTGATACCATTACTACGCATGAACACAGCAAACACTTCAGATACAAACTGTGGACCATTGTCCGAAACTAAAATCTCCAGTACACCTTTGTTCGCAAAAAATACTCCGCAGACACCCCACCGTGTTCTCTGCCGAGATGGACTGCATGACATTTACTTCCAGCCAGTTCGAGTAAGCGTCGATCACCACCAGAAACGTATGGCCCTTGACCGGCCCCACAAAATCTACGTGAACGCGATGTCACGTTCTATCGGCAAGCGGTCACAACGAAAGATGTGACAAATTATCAGTTCGACACGTAGTACATGCTTTTTCTGTTTGCTCGATGTCCGCATCAAGCCTGGGCCACTTCAACAAACTCCGGGCTGAACTCTTCCTTTTGACCACACCGAAATGACCCTCATGCAACTCATTGAGACAGCGCTGATGTACTGAAGCAGGAAAGGTGCCCCACATAATGCAACTTCGAGATAAAGACAGCTCAGGCGCACCCGACACATCTGGAGCATATTCTGACGTTGAGGGCAACTCTTGCCAGCAACCTGATAATACAGCGTGCATAGCACGTGACAAAATGGCCATGTCTACAGTGATTACCGGACCAGACTCAGATCTGTTCGAACATGTACACCTCAATCTCATCTGTAGGTTCGACGCCGACCTTATGTGAAGGCAGTCAAGACAGGCCATCACAGTTAGCGTGCCATTTGGAAGCACGAAATTTGATTTCGCAGTCATATGCACTGACGAAGAGACCATATCTGGAGCCGAGCAGCGGTAGTGACTGGAATGCTTTTCCGAGGACTGAATAAGAACTGAAGCGGCTGATGATCAGTTTGTCGGAGGAAATGTCAACCTATCGAGTACTGATGGAACTTCAACATGCCCCATACCAAACTCGGCATTTCATGCTCAACTTGAGCATAATTCTGCTCTGTGGCCATCAGTGCACTTGAGGCAAAACACACACACAGTGCATGTGCGAAAGACCTTATTAGCATTCATCCATCATTTTGAAAATCTCATATTCAGAGGAGTTTTTGTTTCTGATTCCTCAATGATGTCTATGGAGAGAATCACATCGATGTGCATGGAACTTTGCAGGTTTTCCAATGAACCAAATACTTCGTCCTGCATCCTGTGCCCACCACAGTGTTTCACCAATGGTTTGCTGTTTTTTTTACCATCCATTCTTTTATATGATTCTGTAAAAAATATAAAATACAGCAATCCGATTTAACAGAGAAAGTAATGAGGTGGCAGCAATGGGTGATGGAAATGCATCACTAATCACAAGATTTAATATATGGCGATAACATCAGACAAAATAGGACCACTGGACCTGTCGATTAATTATCAGGGCCCTGGCATAATGCTGTGACCCAAATTTGGTAGCATTCTGACTGGTGGTTCTGGAGAAGATTTTTGAAGGAATTTATATGATTTTGCCAATAATTTACTAAGTCTGCCATTTTGACACACTTCCCGTCACATGATCGGCATGACCACTGCAATAGTTTAACATCCCTACCCTGGCCTAATGTTGCAACCCAAATTTGGTCGCATTATGACTGGTGCGTCGGCAGAAGAAGAATTTTGAAGGAATTTACTAAGTCTGCTCTTTTGACATACTTAAGATCATGTGACTGGAACGAGCTTTGCAATCCCTGTTACTAGTCAGGAGCGGAACCTTGCTGCCAAATTTCAGCCGGATTGGCCCAGCGGTTTGGCTGGAAAAGTCAGAGATGGACGGAATGACGGACAGACAGTGCACCATCACATTGCCTTATCTGGAATTCCAATTCCAGATCAGCTAATAATTTGTGCTGGTGATTCATTGCTCATTCTGCTATGTATTCCTTGAATATTTGCTGCTTTATCTGTTGAATTAGTGATGCATTTAGTTATATCCAAGCCATTTTACCCCAATTCTCCATCCAAAAGTGAAAGGAACCCTTTCCTATGGAATCTGTGCAGTTGACTACAGCTAGTAACTTTCCCTGGACCATGGCAACTTGAATTAGGTAATCTATTCCTGAGCAAGCACATTAGGATATCACAAGCTCTCATAATTAATTCCCCATCATCCTCTCAGGCCATTTTTATAACAATACATTATTACAATTAAGACATTAGAAAATGGAAGGGCACGCAGTAGTGCACATACCTCCACCACTCAATGCCTGATCCACGACAGCATATCGGGCCCAATACATTTTGAAACATCATGCTATATATCATTTTTGGCCCTAATCTCTCAATGGTGAGGAATCACTTAACAAATTAAATAATTATCGTATCCGGATCCGGATTCAGATCTTCATCAAAATCGAATAACTCGTCCTTCTCACACACCCAACTTGTCCACCAACTTTCGTCCGAATCTGTCCACAACTTTGTGAGATATCCTGCACACAAACAAACAAGAAAAAGACGTCGTGCAGAGCACGATGCTTACAAAATCCACCTCCCTCTCCAAAGGATGCCATGGATACATCAAATTGTCCATTTCATTAAGCTTAAAATTGACAATCTTAATCAAAGCTCAAGTCAATCGGATGAAAATAGATTATTTTTCAGATTGAAATTGATGATTTTAGATGTTTGACCTTGAGTTGACCTTTTGACCTCAAAAGTAGTTGCTTTCCCAATTCAGTGATGGACTCTGCAATTGCTGTTCAACTGTCAGGTTAATCGGATGAAAACTGATGATTTTTCAGATGAAATTTTATAATTTTCGAAGCTTAACCTTGAGTTGACCTTTAACCTTTTGACCTCAAAAATAGTTGCTTTCCCTTTTCAGTGATGGACCATGCAATTGCTCTTCAACTTTCAAGTCAATCGGATGAAAAATGATTTTAGAAATTTGACCCCAAGATGACCTTTGACCCTTGACCTCAAAATGAACAGGCTTCCCAGTTGAGACTACCTCTACAACTTGGAAAAGTTTCATGACGATCGGTTTATAATTGTGACCTGCAGGCAATTGATAACAAACAAACAGACAGAATAATAAAATCGACTGATCAATGTACTTGAAAAATCTTCTATTTTACAAGTATAAAACAGACAGACCAGGGGTGAAAACAACGTCCTTTCACCTTCAGTGGCGGAGGTAAATATACACATTCAAGTATATAATAGTTTAAATAGTATATAATAGTCAAACTTACTTGAACTGGAGAATTCACAGAACACCTTTCCCCGTGAACCACCTTGTGGGAAGTCTTTTAAACTGTGATTTTGTGATACGAGCAGTGATTTTGTCTGAATCTCGATATTTCCCAATGCTGAGAGCATGAGCGGAATTTTTAATTGGTCGGGAGAGCAAAAATGGTGTAATATTTTCTCCAAGGATTGCAAAACTGTGGGTTTTTGGAAGTGCCAACAAGGTGATTGGTGTTGTGCAGTTTTCAAATATATAGTTCAATTGAAATAAAATAAATATTTTAAAGGCTGTCAGAAAAAAACAAATCTAGAAGGGCACTCGGTGGAGTACATAACTCTGCCAAGCAATGCTTTCATCCAGTGAAACATGTCGAGCCCAATAACTTTTTGAAATATCATGTTATATATCGTTTTTGTCCCTATCTCTCAATGGTGAAGAATCACTGAAAATTATTTCGGATTCAGATCTTTCCTAAAATTGAATCAGTTCTTCCTCGTCAAACACCCAACATGTCCACCAAGTTTCGTCCGAATCTGTTCACAACTTTTGAAGAGATTGTGCTACGTATCGTTTTTGGCCCTATCTCTCAATGGTGAAGACTCACTTAAAAAAATCTAGGAGCCGGATCCGGATCTTGATCTTCACGAAAATCTAATCAGTTCGTCCTTGTCACACACCCAACCTGTCCCACCAAATTTCATCCGAATCCATCAATAATTTTTTGAGATATCCTGCACACAAACAGACAAGCAAACAAACAAACAAGAAAATACATCGTGCAGAGCATGATACTAGCAAAATCCACTTCCCCTCTCCAAAGGTTGCCATGGATACATCAAATTGTCCATTTCATTAAGATTAAAATTGACAATCTTAATCAAAGCTCAGGTCAATCACATGAAAATTGATTATTTTTCAGATGAAATTTGATGAGTTTAGAAGTTTGACCTTGAGTTGACCTTTGATCTTTTGACCTCAAAAATAGTTGCTTTCCCAATTTAGGGATGGACTTTGCAAATCCTGTTCAACTTTCAAGTTAATATGATGTAAATTGCCGATTTTTCATTCGAAAATCAATGATTTTAGACGTTTGACAATGAGTTGACCTTTGAAATTTGACCTAAAAATAAACAGGCTTCTCAGTTGAGACTACCTCGACAACTTGATAAAGTTTCATGATGATCGGTTTAGAATTGTGACCTGTAGGCAATAAACAGACAGACAGAAACAAACAGACAGACAGACAAAATGACAAAATCGACGAACCAATATACTTGAAAACTCTTCGATTTTGCAAGTAACAAACAAACAGAGAGGAGTGAAAACATAACCTCCTTTCACCTTCGGTGGTGGAGGTAACAAATTTTTTTCAGAAGCTTACCGACGTTGACGCACAATCTTTTACACCGCCCTCATGTCTTTCAACACGTTAAATTAGTTCTGGATGACATCCAAAATGAACCAATGTTATAACAAAGACCTGTTTGCCCCTCCCACCCCTCCCATAAATCCTCTTCGACCACAATTTAAAAATACCAGTAGCATAAAGAAACTTTGGTACATCACAGGTGATGAAGGTTGTGGTGAAGTTTCATCGGAATTGTGGGTGCAGTTTCAGAGAAGAAAGTAAATACATATTTTTGGGGGCAACCCCACCCCCGTAAACACCCTTAGACCCCAATTTTTTTAGTGGTGTGAACAATCTTTGGTACATCACAGGTGATGAATGTTGTGTTCAAGTTTCATCAAAATTGTGTGTGCAGTTTCAGAGAAGAAAGCAAATACGTATTTTGCCCCCCCCTCCCAAATACCCTTCCCGACCCTGATTTTTTTTTTTTATGTCATAAACAAACTTTGGTACATCATGGGTGATAAAGGTTGTGGTTAAGTTTCATCGAAATTGTGTGTGTAGTTTTGGAGAAGAAAGCAAATGCATATTTTGGGGGCAACCCCCTTACACACCCTTAGACCACGATTTTTCGAATGTAATGATTAAACTTTGTTACATCAAGGGTGATGAAGAACCGGCTGAAGTGGCGTGTGCCTGTAATCCGGCTACTCGGAGGCTTGGGTTGGAGGATCGCTTGAGGACGGGAGCTCTGCGCTGGGCGGCATTATGAGAGGGTGTTGGGCAGCCCGGAATCATGGCGAAACCCAATCCCTATCCCTGTGTCGTAAGAGGCGACCAGGGTTGGGTCAGGAAGGGCATCCGGCGTAAAACCTATGCCAAATCAGTATGCGGATCATAACGGATGATCCGCTGTGGCGACCCCTAACGGGAGCAGCTGAAAGAAACATCAAGGGTGATCAAGGGTTGTGGTCAGGTTTCATCGAAATTGTGTGTGTGTGTGTGTGATTTTGGAGAGGAAAGCAAATACATATATTTGGGAGCAACTCCCCTGTTCACACTCTTCGACCCCAATATTTTTTTAATGTCGTGAACAAACTATAACACATCATGGTCAGATTTTGGGGGGCAACCCCCCCATACACACCCTTAGATCCGGATTTTTTAATGGTATGGAGAAACTTTGGTACCTCATGAGTGATGACCGTTGTCAAGTTTCATCAAAATTGTGTATGCAGTTTCAGAGAAGAAAGTAAATACATATTTTGGGGGCATCCTTCCACCCCCTTCGACCCTAATTTTTAGCAGAGTCTCGCGTAGCGAACCACTGTTCTAAGAGCAGCTCGGCGTTGTTCTTCTTCTTCTTGCTCTTGTGAAGACAAAACCTTTATATTAGGACTCGGCTCTTTTATATACACGATGCGGATCTCCTTAAATACAAAACACCTGTACACATCCTCCCATAGACGGTGCCTTTTGAGAGCGTCTATCATGAACTTTTAAATATATTCGGACATTTGCTTTAAAGTTTCGAAAAGTTCATGTTACTATTTAAATATTATTCCATTTAATGTATTGTAAATACATTATTTATTTCGCAAATACACTATATTTCGTAAATACGTAAATACACAATGATGGGTCTCGCTATTGGCTTAATCAAGGCACGTGACAAAATATCGGAAGTTTTTTTTTTTTTTTTTTAGCCGACAAAACCTTTAGGACGCTGCTCTTGGACACATTTGTCCTTGTTTTAATGTCGTGAACAATCTTTGGTACGTCACAGGTGATGAAGGTTGAAGTCAAGTTTCATCAGAATTGTGTGTGTAGTTTCTGAGAAGAAAGCAAATACCCCTTTTGGGGGGGGGGAAATGCCCCCATGAACCCCTTAGACCCCTTTTTTGTTTTCAGTCATGTAAACAAACTTTGGTACATACATGGTGATGATGGTTGTGGGAAAGTTTTACCAAAATAGTTTGTGTATTTTCAGTGAAGAAGTTGCAAGTATTTGTGGACGGACGGACGGACGGATGACATGCCATTCCGTAAGCTCCCCGGAACTACGTGACAGATGAGCTAACTAGAGAGTTCATAGAATACCTTTCCCCACACAGTGTTGAGAAAAGTGTTTTAAACTCTTGCTTGATGTTTCGAAGCACGATATATGTTTGTTTTGTTTGTGACCTTCACATAACAGGCGTGACAACAATCATACTAAGCCGATGGGTCAAATGGAACAGTCCAGAGCTGACGATGCTCCGTTGAGATGTGTTTTGCGTCACCATTGAGGTTTATCCATGCATTTGCACAATTATATACCTCTACTAACTCCTCTCAGGGAAAATGACAATTTTGGAACAATCTTTGAGAAAAAGACGCACTAAACAAACAGCGCTAGGCACCGCCATGTATGTCGGAATGCAGAATCTCAAGCAGTTGTGCTTTCTTCAACATATGACATGGTATTAATGCTGCTTTTCATAGCTTTGCTCATAGTTACTCTGTCCTCATGGCATGAATAATTTTCCAAGTACGGTACTACCAAACAGGTTTTTGAAAGTGCCAAAAAGGCAATTTGTATTGTGCATTATTCAAGTACAGTATATAATTCATTTTATATAAATAAATATTTTAAAGGTTTAGAAAAAAAAAACATTGCGAAGTTTACTGAAATAAATTGAGAAAAAGGAAAAAAAAATTAGAACGAAAATTTGAGAACTAGAAGGACGCTCTTCAACATCGCAACATCGCCAGATACAGTATGCTTCCACCTACATTATTACATCATTATACACAATTGTACCAAGTTTGATTTAAATCCTTGAACCCAGATTCAAAGTAATAAATAATTCTGGCTGCCAGACCATGCGTGCAATCAGGTTACTGGACTACTGGATCATACATGTGACGTTTCACGTCGATCGACGAAGTGTTTCAAGAGAAATATTTTTTTTCAACATTTTCGTTCAATCCAATATGGCTGTCAGACCATGTGACCTATTACTTACTCGTGAACACCCTGGTATTTCCATGGCTTGGGGAACATGAGGGTAAAGTTTCCCCTCAATCTATCAATCTGTGCTGGAGACGAAGATTTACAAAGGTTTATTCCTCAAAAAAATTATAGCTGCCAAACTATGTGATCGTCATAACGTCAAAACGCCATAGGTGGAGAACTTTTTGTGCCTCATGGATAGATGATAATACCTGTGAAGTTTTGCCTCGATCAGTTCAGCCGCTTTGGAGAAGTGGGGTTTTCAATGTTTATTCTTCAAGAAAATCTGAGCTGCCAAACCATGTGACATATGACGTCATCGGTGGAGAACTTTTTCTTCCTCATGGGTAGGTGACCATACCTGTAAAGTTTTGTCTCGATCTGTTCATCTGTTTTGGAGAAGATTTTTGAAGGTCTTTATATTAAAAACAACATGGCTGCCGAATCAGCCCGATATGACCCTCAATTTCTTTCATACTGATCGGATAAAGTGTTCAACGTATGCAATTATGACGTCATAACAAAGCCATCTATGACATCATCAGAAAAATCACACTTGTTTCCCATGGGGAGTACTTCACATGTGCGAAGTTTCAATTTTTCCATGGTGCAGTTTCGGAGATACGGAGGTCCAAAGTTTTCCCTTTTTTCCAACATGGCTGCCACACCGCATGACCTATGACACCATAATTATCATTGAAACATTCTGTGCGAGGAGTCGCGCTTACAGTGAAAATTTCGTGTCAATTGGATAAGCGGTTACAGAGAACACAGAGAAAATTAGCATGGACGGACGTACGGACGGACAACCTGCATATAATGCCTCTGGCGACTTCGTTGGCGGAGACATAACAAAAATTAAGTTTCCTCTTTGGAATGATTTTCAATTTTGGTTGACTGCCAGATAAGCAGACATATGAAAAAAAACACACCCTCGTCCAAAGGAAGCAGTGTCGTTTGGCATTTCCTTCTCGTGATGCAAGGCAGCTAGTTCTCCCCCTCATTCATTCAGGGGGGATGAATTCAGCGTCTGCACCACTTAAAAAAAATTTTTGATGGAAGGACATACCAAATGTTGAAGTGGCTACACTGCTTAAAAATCTCTCCTCTCTGTGCATGCGAGATCAGGACAAATCCAGAGCCAAAGTACTGCTAAACTGCAGATTCATTTGACTATTTTCCAATTTGTGTTCAAAATATAACATTAAGTTGAAATTGAGTTGTTCTTCATCATAAACTGTCTTTGTAGAGACAGACAGTCAGAAGTGAATCAATAGCTTAACCCCGATTTTCACTTCACGCGTCTGGGCTGACTACTCGTGTGCACTGATCCTGCAACGGCTCGTGCGCACAGCTCCACTGGTGCTTCCAACAATTCCACACGTTTGCCACAGTTACCGTGTGGGACCATGACCAATGGTTCATCGGTACCTTCGGGGCATCCCTTCACTGCCTCCTGTAGACACAGCGGGGTCTGGTGAAACACAGAGATCTCCTGCTCTTGATTCACACAAACTGTCCCATAACTGCTCGCTTCCAGCTGGACCATCCTAGCTGCTCCTTAAATTTGGCACTAATGGAGGTTGACCATAAAGCCCAAGTGTGTCAATCCCTCCGTACTGAGAAAATATGGAATGGGCAGTCCTTTCACCACAAGCACTTGCACTTTCTCCCTTGAGTTGCCAACTGCATCAGCACCATAGTGTCGCCAAGTGCTTGCAGTAGCATGTCATTGATGGCCCAGAGTTGGACTTCACCTTCTGCAAGGCTTTTTTTGCTTACTTCTGGCCATTGTATAGCAGTCTGAACCTACTTGCTTATATCCAGCTCCTGTACACACGAGATATCTGCCGGGTGTTGCTCAATACTGCCATATATGATGTTCACTGTCCTGTCTTCCATACAAGATAGTCCTGAGGGCTTAAGTGCCCTGTTATTTGGGAAAGTATGTTGGTCGTGACCTCGCCATCTGCTCATTTATTGGTCTGCTGAGGCTGGGATCATTGTGTGGGCATTCCGCCTGCCAGTAACCTCCCAGGCTGCAGCTCAAGCAACACATATGCTACCTTGCGTTGTGGATGCCCATGTGAGTGGTTACTTTAGTGTGGTGGGTGCACATGCCATGCTCTCCCGCTCGCTCTTGCATCAACTGTATGATTATTCTGCCAGCAGCTTCGGCCTTTCGTCCTGTTGCAATAGCTGTGATTGACATTCTGTAGTCTCTTTCATAAGGGTCGCTGTGCATGCTGCCAGCTCTGTTTCCTCGGCCTCTTCACTCACGGTGGCAGTTGTCGTATTCAGCTGAACGATGGGAGCTTTTCTTCTGCCTTTCTCCAATCTATCTTGACTGCACAGTTAATGACAATCTCCAGGTCTTCCGCTCCACTGTCGATGAAAAAAAATGAAAATATATTGCATCAGACACTTTCTTGCTTTTGTATCGGTGAGTGATGCATCACCTTGCCCAGAGGCTCGCCGTGTTAAAAGCTATATCTGTCACACAAGATCTACTAATGTCTCTCCTTGTAACTGCTCGTTGCTCAAATTTTAACCTTTGCCATTTGCTCTTTGGCAAAGCCCAAATGATTGTTCAAGGCAGACTTGATTGCCATAGATGAGGTTTATATATTCCTCTCTTAACTTCCGGTGCACATCTTTGCCTGACCCATGTAGTCTCTTTATCTTCTGGACAACATCCCAATAGTTCACCCAGGAAATGTCATCAAAGTAATTGGCCCATTCAGACCAATCATTGCCATCCCTGGTGTATTATCAGGAAAGACTGTCCCTATTGAAAGTGGGCAGTCTTCTATGGTGGTACATGTGTCAAGCTTGCTGGCCATGGTCATCCAGGCTTGTTTCACCACTACATCGATGGAGTGTCTCGTTTATATGTGGGTATGACGCCAAGGTGAAACACACTTTATTTTCCAAATTTATTTTGAACAAGGGTGACGTAGGTGTGATTACAAAATTATCTTGTCCATTGGCCCCCACCCTCCTAGGTGGGCACATGCTTCTTCACTCTGCTCACCGAGGTCACCCTGGCTCACCAGTCAGCATGCGTCAGTGACCCAGTGCTCTTGCACCTGCGGTGCTTTCCCTGTTCCTCAGGTTAAAGCACAGCTCCATAATAGTACTCTCACTCCTGCGATACTCTCTTTGTGATCGCACTGGCTCATGAGTGAGCGCGGCTCTATTAGAGTATGCTCTTGCTCTTGCAGTGCTCACTTGCTCCTTACGTTTCAGTCGCTGCACCAGCGTCGGTGTTCTCCTCCTAGATTCATGGACTCATTGCAAGCTCAACGATCCTCTCCTGGGTCGACTCCAAGATGGACCCGAAGCTTTGTACATCAAGCTGCCAAATACTTGACACTTCTCGTCAGCCAGCCAAGGACTGGGTAGCTGCCTGCTGTGATGATCCCCAAATTTGGATATGCAGTACAGATCAATGCTCGAATATTTTGTTGTGCATCAGCAACTTATAGAACTTCCTTGAAAATGTCGAACTCCAACAAAGCACTCCAGTTTAAACCTTTTAACAACCGTATTCCTTTATCCCATCAATAGGTCTTTCTCTGCATGTGAATTTGACCTCAAATAATACAATTAATATCTGGTAGCTTACCTTTTATTAAGGAGGTAAAATATAGTTTCGGAATTTTTGGTGAAATTAAAAGTTAGCCATCAGAACCTTGCAGATGCACATTTTGATTAATCGCTTTATTTTGGCGTTCAAAATTAGTGACACTTGGCATTGATCGTTTTCCACTGGAACTTATGGCAAAGGTGTGAGGTCGAGCATTTCCACTTGGTGCTGTTGAGGGCTTTTGAGTTTGTACCAAGTTTGTCCTTCGTTTATTCATGAAACCATTTTAAGAGGAAATTAAATTGGCATTGCTGTCAAATAGAATAAAGAGAAAATGACAAGTTGTGATCATTATCGAATTTTTCATTCCTCAACCTTTGATGAAAAGTGCACTATTGAAACTCAATGAATGCAAATTAGGCTGATGAATCGACACGTGCTCATTTAATCACGTATGCAGTCTGTGGCTGCTGGTTGCATCGCTGTTGGAAGATCAGCTGTGCCGCTGATGCTGTACACTCTGTAGGTGAGGACAAGGATTCGTAAGTTCTTCAAGGTTTTTGTGATAACTCGCCTACTCTTCGTCAAAGACACTTTGGGATCTTTAACATCTATGAACTTGAAGGGCACTCGGTAGAGCGTATATCTCCGCCACGTAATGCCTGATCCACGAGAACACATCGGGCCCAATACATTTTTGAAATATCATGCTCTACATCGTTTTTGGCCCCATTTCTCAATGGTGAAGAATCGCTTAAAAAAACAAGAAAAAGAGCAATCAGAGATTGCAGACCCTCGCCAGAACTGCTGTTGTGTGGTGCATTAGTGTACTGATGTGTTACATCATTAATAAGAAAAATAATTAGAACTGCCACTTTTTAACTCCTGCACCTAGACACCCCACTTTGATCGGACACCTGACCCTGGCCCATGATGTTTATTTAATATTATTCATTCTTCAATTGGTACAGAAGACCAAATAGGTACAATCCTATGGAGTAATCAGAAGGAACCCAAACAAGAAAAAAATAAAAGATGAAGTCATCAAGAGGAACCAGGATAGGATTTGCATTTCAGCTGCTACTCCTCGACCCTTAAACCCATCCAGGCAAAGCCAAGTGAGTCTTATTTAAAAAATAAATAAATAAAGAAAAATAACCCATATCAAAAAATTAAACAATTCTGTTCCCAGACCATGTGTCTGAACAAGTTGAAATTTCAAACATGTATTACGCATCACTACTCGGTCAGAAATGTGGTTTCAAATGTTTCAGAAATGTGAAGTATATACATGTATGTATGTATGTATGTGTGCATGCATGTATGTATGTATGTATATATGTATATGTATATGTATGTATATGTATGTGTATATGTATGTATATATATATATATATATATATATATATATATATATATATATGTACATATATATATATATATATACACACACACACATACATACATGTATAATGTATGTGTGTATATATTGTTGCGCAAATGGCCCTTAGTGAGTTATTAAATGTAGAATTAGCCCAGATCACCCATTAAATGCATGTTTAGCCAGGTTGTTCGGTAAATGGACGTTACATGTGTGTCGGGAGGTGTAGCAGGCTGTTCATTGTTCGTGCGGTGGTGGTGTACCGAGAGGTTCTTCTTCTTTCTTCCCCTCTCCGGACGAGGCCCCGCCCAGTCGGCTGAGAGGGTGTGGCCTAGAGAAGCGAGCGCCAGAAAGGCGAAGGTGGGACTGAGAGGTGGTGCGATCGGCAGTAAGAGGAACTGCCTGAGCCACGATGCGGGCGATCGGCAGTAAGAGTGACTGCCTGCTTTGTCAAGTCTGCCTTCTGCTGGATGAGAGGCTGCTCGAGTCGAGTCTGGAGTCGGCTTTGAGGCGAGCGAGCGCCGGAAAAGGCAGTGGTGGATCTGCCGAGAGGGAAACCGAGTGCGCCGTGTCTGCCATTTGGCGGTAAGAGAAACGGCCTGAGTGTCGAGTCTGCCATTTTGGCAGTGGGAGAGGCCGCCTGCAAGTCTAGTCGGGCGATCGACTTTGTGGAGGAGTGCTTTTGGCCGGCGGTGCCTCCTCGGCCACGGACCCAGCCTGCGGAGCCCAACACCTCGAGTTGGCCTTGTCTGGTGGCCTGGACTTTTATGCTGGACGTTGTGAATAGCCAGCTGGAGCATACCACCGTGGATCTTTCGCTCTGGTGCAGTCGACCTCGTGGGGTCTGAATGCGCCGAGGCTGCGACAAATGGACGACGCCTCCATTTTGCCACGCGGCGTGTTCGAGCTGGGTGCTCAGATCCATTGACATCAGCAAGTCACGAGCCGCATTCGGGCTTTTGACACTTTTCCTCTCGTCCATGAAGCATCACCAACTACTCTGTCTTGTCTGCATGTTGTTTAAGGTTTATCTCGTTAGGGTCCCCTTCGAAACCTGTAATCCGTAGCTTCTTAGTTAAGAACGGGTTATAGATTAATTATAACATTGTCGTGAATGCTTTGCTTGTGTCGTGTTCCCCCAATGTGTTCCTAATAAATCTGGCTGATTCGTATGAAGTTGCTGCTTTGAATTAATTCGTGCCGCGCCGAGGAACGATCCGCTCGATTGGTATATAAAAACAAATGGGCTACGGACTGAGAGACTCCG
The DNA here is from genome assembly GCF_056783735.1 of Eptatretus burgeri. Classification (NCBI taxonomy): domain Eukaryota; kingdom Metazoa; phylum Chordata; class Myxini; order Myxiniformes; family Myxinidae; genus Eptatretus; species Eptatretus burgeri. The sequence continues at coordinate 125,707,294 of NC_140964.1, read as the reverse complement.
CTCGGTCTCTGACAAATCCAGTCTGTAGCCGGGGGCTATTTCCCCAGCTGGCAAGGCACAGGTGTATTTTGGTATCGTGATCTGAGGCGCGTAACCTGAGAATTGTGCCAAACCAGCCGGTGTTATAACCCGGAGATGATGGTGATTAAGTGACGCTGAATATTCAAGATTTGGCTGTCGAGAGTAGGGTGTGAGCCCCGCCACCGCTGAATCTTTAACAAGATATATATATATATATATATATATATATATATATATATATATATGTATATATATATATATATATATATATATATATATATATATGCATATACATATGTATACGTATGTATATTGTTGCGGTTCTCGGAACCGCATGCATACAACAGGTCGGTGTCCCAAGACAGTTATTCCATTATTATACGTGTAGATAGTCCCCTTCCTTTCGTTTAGCAGGACAACAAGGGAGTGCGTTGCGATTATCTAATAGCTGGGGTTGCTTAAATCATTTTCTTCTTCTTTTCTGATTATTCCTGAGGTAAATCAGCTACGTGCGCCTTGGAGGCCAGCGCATGCGGCGCCGCGGTGGGGAAACTGCAGCGAGTCATGTGGTATGCTAGTTGGTGCTGGACTGTTGGCTCGAGCTTCCGATGGTCTGGGGAGAATTGCCGATTGCATAAGAAAGGCATGTAAATAAATAACTCTGAAGAGGCTGTACGAATGGTATTTTTCACGGCACGGGAAACATGGCCAGTACGACGCCCACACTGCACGAAACAAGTACAGAGGCCAATAAAGCCGACTCCATGCCATGTTGGGCAGGATACGAGTGTGCGGGTGGAAGCGGCTTGTTATTTTCTTTAACCTCAATACCCGACGCATGTTGGTGTTCGCCCCGCGCCGCGCACACGCTAGCAGATTCGTGTGAACGCAAGCGCTGGCCACGTTCGTAATGGTGGAACCACGTTCACTTTCTGGAATGTGCTCGAAAGCAGACACGTATGCCGCTTGTGAAATGTGCATGGATTTATCCATGGCGATGTACCTTCGGTTCTCGCTGGCAGCGGTGGATTCTCCATGTATGGTGAACGTCTTCTCGTCTCTGCGGCCAGCGAGGCTGCGATCAAGCCACGGAATGTACAGTGTGGGCCACGTTGGCACGCGCGGAATGAGCGCGTTGATCGATGCTGGTCGAACGCCCGAGTGGGCATGCGGGACCCTTGACCAGTCGCCCGGGGGTTTTTGCAGGATGATTCGCGTACCAATTTCGTTGTTGGTGATTTATGTCATCTCGTGGGTTTGGAGCGCAATATTCCCGCTGTTCGGGATGGTCTTGCCAGAAACGAAATGAGGCGGTTTCCGGCCCAAGCTGGAGGGCCACATGAGGGGTCGCGGTCAATCGGAGCGCCCGATTTGGGTGATGACATTTGGATTCGGCATGGCCCTTCCCCCCGAGCTGCGGGCCCTGTAAAGGTCGGGTCAGTTCCTCTTGCCGAGTCTGTCTGTGTTTCCTGCCTCCTCGTCTCCGCCCACGTCGACACCCCCACGACCCCCCTCATGCTCCTTGTCTCCGAGCACACCAAGTCGACCCCACCCGTTCACCTGGTCCCGCCCACTGCTCCCCCCTCGCGCTCTGGACTCTGCCCCTTCTCCACTCGAGCTCCTCCTTCACAAGCAGTCTCCACACGTGCGGCTTGGGCCAGAGGAAACGCGCCCACTCTTGGGTACCGCACCCAGGAGCACCCCCCCGAAACGCATTGGTGGCACGTCATGCTTTCGGGCGCACAGGTAACGAGATCATAGCTTCAACCCCCCGCCCCGGTTGCAAAACTCCCTCTTCATCAGGTTATTTGTCTGTGTGTGAGCGTATGTGTGTGTGCTGGCGCCTGTCTGCTTAAGTAAGACTGTAGAAGATTGTTATCATTGTTATTGTTATTATGTCCGCGTTAAGTCTGCTCTGTGTCCCCTTTGTAAGTTGCCTGTTTATTGTCGCACCACACGCTTCTTTCTATCTCTGCACAACACACCCCAATAAATCTTCACTGTGCTACATAGCTTTCCTCGCCAGCTTGTAAATTAAATAATTATCATTAGGAATGTTCCCTGCTCGTTTTTGTCTTTTCTTCCATTGATCCAGCATGGTCCGAATCCAAGTTTAGCCGGGACTTTATTCCCAATGATCCATTCCTTTTAGCCGGTACGTCCTTGGCAGTGTCGCTCGGCTGCATCCGATCCGGTAAAGTGATCCGTTCCGGCCAAGGTGTACTGAGGGTGTGTTTCCCTGGTAATTAAACCACGTGATTAATTAGGTAACCCAATTAACCTATAGACGGGAGGACCCTCAGTCACCTGGTTGAGTTATTGGCGTCCACGGTCGATTCAGCGACCCACCACATCACGGAATTATCGGTATGCGATGGCCGACAATTCCTGGGAGTCTGGTGGGAACCGACAAAGCTTCCCTAACCTAGTGGTCTTCTCACCCAACCCCCCAATAACATATATGTGTCTATATTAGTCCAGGAGCTCGGTGACTTTTATTCAACATGGAAGGTGCAGATGTTTAAGGGTGCCAGTGGTGTAGAGTAGGGTTGGAAGATCCCAGAAACCCAATTCTTAAGTTGCGCCAGTGGTGGGTGTGGTCGGTGGGGCCACCCAAATCCAAGATGGCTGTTTCAATAGAGGCTAAAACCAATATTGTCATACATCAAGTAATACTAGGCCAATTCCAATGATCTTGGTATGCATTCTGATAGTTTTGGGAATGCCCAATCTAAGGGAGAGGGTGTCATTATCATCCAAGGTCAAGGTCATGAGATAAAGGTCAATATCCTCGGTTTTTGGCCAATTTTATGCCTGTTTCATCTTGACCCCTTGATTCAAGGTCAAATCTGATGACATGAATGATTCCCCATGCATGATTTCCTATTGGTGCCAAATACATGCCTTAGCCCTCAGACCAATATTTAAAACATTACAGGGACCATTTAAAAAAGGGGGGGGGGAGGACCCATTCCCAGAAATGGAGGAATTCCCCCTTTAGTCCAAAAATAGTCAAATTTCTGATCTATTTTGCACGAGATTTCTTATTTCCTCATAAAAACATTCCATTTTGTTCGTTATACATGTTCTTATTACTGTTATGCATTATATTTATACATTATTTAATGTTGAAAGTCTTTAAAATGTTCAAAATCTTACCTTATTTGTTGTTTCCAAGTTGCTGGAACTCTGCATGACACTTTAATTTGTCAGAAATTTGTCACATGACAGAAGGGGGGTGATCCCAAATCGATTTATAGCTTACTTTAATATGCCTAGAACTATTTAAATAATTGTCTGAGAGCTTAGGTATGTATTGGGCACTAATAGTAAATCATGTATGGGGAATCATTTCATGTCATCAGATTTGACCTTGAATCAAAGGGTCAAGGTCAAACAGGCATAAAATTGACCAAAAACTGTGATATTGACCTTTATCTCATGACTTTGACCTTGGATGATAATGACACCCTCTGCATTAGATTGGGCATACCCAAAACTATCACAATGCATACCAAGATCATTGGAATCGGCCTCGTATTACTTGATGTATGACAATATTAGTTTTAGCCTATATCGAAACAGCCATCTTGGATTTGGGTGGCGCCACCGACCACACCCACCACTGGCGCAACTTAAGAATTTGGTTTCTGGGATCTGCCAACCCTACTCCACACCACTGGCACCTTTAAACATCTGCACCTTCCATGTTGAATAAAAGTCACCCAGCTCCTGCTCTATATATATATATATATATACAAACATACCTTATTTTTTTTTGAAATGTTAAATGATATTTATGGGTATATGTATAACGAAGCCATTTACGTTGACTTCCTTACAATAACACAAGTGTTGAAGCTATAATCCCCAATTTTAAAACTCTGCCAAAAGACTGAAGGGGAAGCGGGGAGGGGGGGTATAGGTTGGCTTTTTGTGCTTTGCTGGCGAAGGAGATCGAGTAAGTTGCTCCAGCGTGAAATAGCCACTTCGCTACACGTACGTCGTACACTATCAATATCAATGAATCTTGGCACTGTCGAGTTCAACACCTCTTTTGTTCCCCTCTTTCTTTTTTTATGATTAATCGTGATTCATAAATTGGGTTTGTGAAAGATTCTGAAATGTGTTGCTTAATTGTGCAGAAACAGTGAGTTATTTTGGGCGTACTCTACACCAGCCCTCAAAGGATCTGGATGTGTTAGTCTGTGGGTTTGGTTTGTGTGTGTGGAACATCAAAGTTTCCAACGCCAAGATCGATGCTTTTTACCATGTTTTGTTCAGAGCAATCTCACTGCAAACTGATGTCAGGATAGCTTGACAGTTGGAATGAGATGCAAGTCTCAGAGAATGTTGAAACCTTGGTCTGTGCAAACTCTGCAACCAGTATTCTTGCCCATCCAGAGTATTCACTTCTGACGATGATAATACCACTCACTCCGGAGCACTACCGAAGTTAGTGACTCTTTGACAACCAGTGCCTCGTTATCGATGAAACTTCAGGTAAACTGCAAGCCAGACAATGCTTCATGACTATTACATCCATATTTAGCTGTATTTCTAGGAAGTTATTGTGTCACTTGACATTTTCTGCATCAGTAATACATTCTGATTCTGATGGACGATACTCTGTCTCTCTCTCTTTACAGAGCATTGATGTTGCTGGAGGAGTTTCTTGGCAAGGGTTCTTCTCGGACACGAGGTGGTATCTCATTGCTTTCCCAGCTGTAGTCAGGGCAAGAATTTTGAATTTGGCCAGGGTGTCAGAGATAGCTCACCTACTCTTCACAAAGGACACCGTGGGATCTTTAACGCCCAACAACACTGTGGGACGCCCAATTTAATGTCCCTCCGAGGGACGGTACACACAGTGATGAATCACCCTGCCAGTGAAACAACGGGATGACAGTTTATTGATGGGACAAGACTCAAACCCAGGCGAGAAAGCTTAGCGGCACGTGTCCATACCTCTGTATACACATGGTTATATTTGACAAGCTAATTTTATGATTAATAAACGTTTATTTATTTTTGGGGCTGGCAGGATGACCAATACAAAAAGTCTGGCAGAAAATTATGCAGGGTGGAGGGGTGTGTGTGGCAGTGTGGCCATCCTTCCCCTGTGGCCACCCCGCCCATTCACCCTCCACCCCCCACTCAAATACACACATCCTGCCACCACGCAGCATTTTCTGTGAGGCTGTTTTTTTCTCATGTGCTTATGGTTGAAAGTCATGGGTTTGAGTTTTTGGGACACAGCTTTGATTGGTTTGTTTGATTTGGCCACCTTCAACCAGTACTCAGCTCACCCCCCGCCCCCCCCCATCAGCATCCACCCGCCCTCCACCCCCAACTCACCTCCGGTGGAGGTGAGATGAGGATGATTTAGAACTCTTCTCTTCACTTTTGAGAAAGGTCAGCAGAGGCATGTTACCTTGCGTATTGCGAACCGAAATGTTGAGTCGTTCGTTGTTCAAGACCCTGATGAACCTTAAACACCCCTAAGATCCGAAAAGACCTCCAAGACCCTTAAGACACTTTTGACACCTTTTATACCCTTTTGACCCCGAGAACCTTTAGACCTTCACGCATCTGAACACCCTTCTGACATGTTAGACAGCTTGGACCCTTTACCATTTTCAGCTTTAGACCACTTCGACTTTTTTTAGACCCTTCTTACATGCTTGAGAGATTCGACTCTTTAAGCCTCAACTATCATTGGAACGTACCCATTAGACCTTTAGACCATCTAGAACCTTTTAAGTGCACACCACTCAAACATTTATAATCTTTTTTGCAAAACAACAGACGATACTTGTTTCAGCAAGTAATGCACAAACTTGACCCAGACAGGGGGTAGGTATTCTGCTGGAATATACAGAAATGTTAGACCCCGCTATCCACAGTTTATAAAATGTGACGTGCTTCGACATTCGTGGCCATGTCTTTCGCATATTCACGGTATTTTTTTGTTTTTGCGTATTTGCGTTTTTTCACATTTTTTTGCAGGCGTATTCATGGTTTTTCATGGGATTTTAGATTTTTTTTCCTCATGAATCATGAACCACTGGGAACCTATCCCCTCTTTTTCCATTGAACCAATGCCCCACTATTCGCGGATTTGTGATGTATCACGATACATTTCCAGGAATGTATCCCCTGTGAATAGCGGGTTCCGACCCAACCAATCGAACAAGGTTCGAGGAAACTCTACTCCTGTACACCGATGTTTCTAAAGTACCATTGCTTAGCCGATGCACCTCAACATCCAAAAAGGCCAACTTACCCTCATTCTCCATTTCCTTTGTGAATTTGATGCTAGTATACACGTGACCCAGTTTTTCAGGGAGGTGATCGACTTTATCCAGGAGTGGAATGGCAAAAGTATCGTCCACATACCTAAACCAAAAACGTGGTAACCAGTCCTCATCCTGTTTGAACAAGTTACTTTCCAGCTCCTCCATTTCCAGATTAGTTTCCACGACCAGATTCCACTACTGCTGACACCGGTGAACCAATTGCTGTTCCATAAATTTGTTTGTAGCGAACAGTATCGTAATATAAACAAATGTTGCACTATCCACACATAATCTTGACAAACCGGCAACATCATCTGCAGTTAACTGGCTGTTCGTACATGCTGTTTTCCAATCCTCATATTTGTACAA
>NC_140964.1:125680605-125698105 GCF_056783735.1 Eptatretus burgeri | reverse complement strand
ATAACAAGGGAATGTGTTGCCCGAGCATTAATAATTATTGACGTCATAAGTTCCAGGTGTACCCAACTCCATGAACGCATCAGTTAAATTTGTTTTTTCACGTTTAAAAAAAAATGGTCATGATTATTTTCCTGCTAAGCTTGTTAATTCACCGGGTGAGGGTAAACACAGCCTGTTCCAAGTTCCATTTGAAGTTCCGCACAGATAATGCACACAAAAACAACCATCAAGGCTTACCTTTTAAATATGGAAATCAAGCGAAAAAAATAAGAAAATGTAATTCAAAGATATAACGATCCAAAGTGACCACAAAATGTCAGCACATGCTTTTCACAGCTCGAACCAACATGAAGGAACTCCGAACAGGAACTTTTTTGACTCATTTTAATGCTGAGGCTAACACCACATTTCATAAGTAAATACAGTACGAGGTAAATAGGTAGATTATGTACTTCTTTGAAAGTTGTTTTTGAGCCAGTTGGGTTTTTATGTATAATCTGACAACTGCATCATACATTTCCCTCGACGTTGTCAGTTTCCAGAAGCTGATTGAGTCAAAATCCTTAACATTGATGCTTTCAAGCAAACTTGAACTTTACAGCCGTTGGGTGCACTTTCCTAAGCATTATGATAACACCAGTTCAATAAAGTCAAAGAAGTACTAAATATAAATCAAACATTGTATCACGTCGGAAAATATATCAAATTGTTGAGCCTTGTGAGCAGAGCGTAAATATTTCAAGAAGTTGTTGTCTTTGACAATTTGTCACTGAGATGATGGATTAGTCATCGTTTTCTGCCCCTTTGTGGAGAGGTGATTTGGAATAAAAAAATTATGATGTTAGGATGGTTGGGGTGAAAGGCTAAAAGAGAAGCTGAAGTAGAGAGATGATAGTGGAATAAATATACACATGCAGATGATTTCACTTTGATTTTACAAAAGATCTTGAATTAACATGAACAGATTTAAATGAGAATATATTTGAGCAAATATTTTGCTCTCCACTGAGCTGCATTCTGGGGTTTTAACATGCTGAGCTGTCTAGGGGGTACTGCATGTCTTCTGTTCTCTTTTATTTTTCCTCCCACATATGCCAAATTAAGTTTTAGATATATTTGCAACATTTACACATTTTCAGTTGTCATACATTCATCGCATCTACGAGTCCACCTCGCCCATCACTCAAGCTAATTTGTTTCCCCCAAATAAAGAGGAATCCCAATCATTCAAAGTTGGGATATAAGGAATGATCATCATAGGGTGTAGAGTGGTCATTAAACACTACTGCATGGTTAAAGGTGAGTGTTTCCAATGCATGGCACTGTTTTGGTTTAATATAGTCAACACTAAACATTTTCACAACATTAAAAAACAGGACCACTGGACCTGCAGCTTATTTTGTCCCTGGCTTAATGTTGTAACCCAAATTTGGTTGCATTCTGACTGATGGGTCTGGGGAAGAGAAGATTTTTGAAGGAATTTACACGATTTCCCCAATAATTTATGGTCTGCCATTTTGTTGACACAATTTGTAATTTAACATCCCTACCCTGGCCTGATATAACCCAAATTCGGTCGCATTCTGACTGGTTGATCTGGAGAAGAAGATTTTTGAAGGAATTTATGGATTTCCCCAATAATTTATTCAGTCTGCCATTTTGACACACTTTCGGTCACGTGATCGGCATAGCCTCCTCAATTTAACATCAGTACCCTGTCCTAATGTTGCAACCCAAATTTGGTAGCATTCTGATTTGTGGGTCTGGAGAAGAAGATTTTTGAAGGAACTTACTAAGTCAGCCATTTTGACAAACTTAAAGTCACGAGACCTGACCGAGGATGGCAACCCTTGTTACCAGTCAGGTGCGGGACGTTGCTGCCAAATTTCAGCCGGATCAACCCAGTGATTTGGCCAGAGAAGTCGAAATAGGAGACAGACACACAGACACACACACACACAAACAGACAGATGGACGGACGGTGCACAATGACAATACCTTATCTGGTAAAATAAGCTAAAAATGTTGTAGCGAACTGTCATGAAAACTTTATTTTGTAGGTTTTTGAAAACATCACGAAAAACATTATCAGAAAACATTGCATGTTTACACGTTTTTAAAACATTTTAATGCTTATAATGATGTTAATTTCAAATCTCAGAATAACGTGAAAAACAAACGTAAAACGAAGTTTTTTTTGATTACGTTTTCATGGTGTTTTTTAAAACCCAACAAAAGATTGTTTTCACAATGTTTGACATATTGTTTCATGATGTTTTAACAACATTATTGCGTTGGCTTAGGTATAAGGTCACATAAAAAAGAAGGTTACACTGTCAAATAATCCAGATTTTTGAACAATCCTTTTCTGTCTTTGTTGTATTATGTTTAATGTATTAAAACACTGTATGACATTTAGTTAAGCATAAGCTTATACATCAGTTCGATTGCGTTTGAGTGTTTTTGAAACTTACATAATTTTCATCAATGTCTGTATTAAGATAGCCGGATTTCTTGATGACGTTCACATCAACTGCCATCAGCTAAGCAACGACTTCAGCTTCGCAACAGCACACTCAACCTGTGTTGTTGCTTAGCTGATGGCAGTTGAACACCATAAACCATATATCTGACTTCATCTGACTACCTGATGTCTGTAGGCATCAGGCTGAATTGCCAGATGCTTGGCGACGGGATGACGGATTTCGTAAAATGGCGGTGTAATAAGATGGTGTTACCTCTGGGACGTCATTACGGCATTATGTCTAGTGCTAAAGGCGCTGTCACACCTTGACGTTTTAGCCAGCGTATGGCAATGTATCAAAATGTATGTAAAACACTGGTGTACGCTGAACTATTGATGTTTTTTTTTTAAAAGTTTTTGGCGTATTCACAATGAGTTGGACGTATGCATAACGTATTAGTAATGTACACAGAACGTTTTGATAACATATAGATAACTTATACCAACGAATGCTTAGCGTGTTGTCGGCGTTCACAACCTTTGCCCAATGATAGTCTAACGTATGCAGAGCGCGCGGCAGTGTGTCACCGACGATCACGTGGCTGCCGCTGCTGCTCGACGATTCAAATCTTAACCGCACTACACATCGAAGTGTCAACATCACCGTCATGCCCTGTCACACCTTGACGTTTTAGCCAGCGTATGAAAAATTTGCCGAATATGCTGGCACACGTCGAATACGTTATGGGTAAGTTTTGTATACGTTAAGAGCATTCTGAAGCACGCTGGCATGCGTCGTAGTACACCGAGCTCGTCGACAAATTTTAAGCGTGCTTAAAATTTTTTCGACGTATGCCAGCATATGACGCACACGTTCCGCAGACGCTGGCAATAAGTTGTAGGCACGTTACGCGATCGTTGACACACGTCGACACATGTTACTTGTAAGTTACTTATAAGTCGAAACACGTCGAGGTAATGTTTAGCGTACCCGAAACTTATTTCTAACCTATGAGGAACGTGCTTTGAACGTATGACTAACGTATCTCCAACGCACATTGACGTATGTAGACGTATTTGATGTCTTCCGGACGACCACAAAACTTACTGAACGTGTTTCTAACTTACAGCTACCGTATAATGGCGTATTGGCAGAGTTTCGGGGTATTGGTATATAAAAATGGGGTTCACAGGAGGAACCCGTCAGTGTTTCAGACTCCATGGTTTTTTTTTTTAGGTTTTTTTTTTTAGGTTTTTTTTTTCGGTATGACGGTGATGTTGACACTTCGATTTCTAGTGCGGTTATAATATAATATAATTAATAGGCTGCTGCTCAACGATTTAAATCATAACCGCACTAGAAATCGAAGTGTCAACATCACCGTGATGCCGAAGAAAAGAAAAAATCATGGAGTCTGGAACACTGACGGGTTTCTCCTGTGAACCCCATTTTTATCTACCAATACCCCGAAACGCTGCCAATACGCCATTATACGGTAGCTGTAAGTTAGAATCACATTCAGTACGTTCTGTGGTCGTCCAGAAGACGTCAAATACGTCTACATACGTTGGAGATACGTTGCTCGTAGGTTCAAAGCACGTTACTCTAGGTTAGAAATAAGTTTCGGGTATGCTAAACATTACCTCGACGTGTTTTGACTTCTGAGTAACTTCCAAGTAACGTGTGTCGACGTGTGTCAACGATCGCATAACGTGCCTACAACTTATGGCCAGCGTATGTGGAACGTGTGAGTAATATGCTGGCATCGTCGAAAATTTTTTAGCATGCTTAAAATTTGTCGACAAGCTCGGCGTACTATGACGTATGCCAGCGTGCTTCAGCGTGCTCTTAATGTATACAAAACTTACCCATAACGTATTCGTCGTGTGCCAGCGTTTTCGACAAATTTTTCATACGTCGGCATACGCTGGCTAAATCGTCAAGGTGTGACAGGGCATGACGGTGATATTGACACTTCGATTTCTCGTGCAGTTATGATTTGAATCGTCGAGTGGCAGCCTTTTAATAGGCTACGCCATGTGATCGTCGACGATACGCTGCTGCGCGCTATGCATACGTTAGACTATCGTTGGGCATACGTTGTGAACGCCGACAACACGCTAAGCATTCTTTGGTATAAGTTATCTATAAGTTATCGAAAAAATCATGTGCACGTTACTAATACGTTATGCATATGTCCAACTCGTTATGATTACGCCAAAAACTTTTTTAAAACATCAATAGTTCAGCGTACGCCAGCGTTTTACAAACATTTTGATACGTTGCCATACGCTGGCTAAAACGTCAAGGTGTGACAGCCCCTTTAGATGCAGTAAAAAAAAAAGCAAAATAAACTTTCTTTTTCTCTTCGTATTCTGTTTGGAGATTGGTTTTTATAATATCCATTTTGTAATTTACTTGCGTTTCTACTCATGTGAGTTGGTTGATCCACTCATTATGCTGATGATATGCAGTAACTGTAAGACGTGTTTTCAGCATCCTTGCAAATCACGACACCCTTTGGCTTTGAGCTAAAAAAAATTTTTTTGCAAGTTTTACATTAATCGCTTTTCTTCTGCTAATGAAGTCATCAAGGAAGAAACAGTTATGTTCAGGACTGGTGTTCATGTGAACTTGTGAAAGTTTTTACCACGATCACACAATGGATGGTGGACCATGGTAATGCCCTGTGAAAATCTCCGCACAGACCTTGGTTTCTGTGATGAGCATGTGTATCTCTCCAAGTACACGAACATAAATGATTTAGTCATTTTGTTCTCAGGTGTAAAAGTTGGTGGTGCCTTGCAACTTAATGACAAGTGGATGTGTAAAATGCTTTGGGCAAAGTAAGTGAGAATCCCCTGATCATTGAAGGATGTTGAAGATGAATGAGGAGGCAGAGCTGATTCAGTTTCTGAATTATCTTACCCCATTGAAGTTGAAACATACAGAAAAGAGAAAAAAGAAATGTCGTTTTGATTAATGTGTGCTCAATTGATTACCCAGGGCTGCAAATCTAACCCTGGAGCAGAAGTAATAGAGTTTTAGGGTTGTTATGAAGAATTTAAAAGAGGTTTTCAGAATCTTACAGTTAAACTTTAATTAAATTAAATCTTCGGAACTGAATGGTTGGAATATAACCTGAATCATATTGATGTTGATTGTCAATAACAATCCTATGACTACTTTTACATCGCAAACGATTTCCACTTTCTTGTGGGGTGGATTGGGGAAAGTTTATGGCACAAGCCTTTTGACGAATAAATGGTCAGACCTGATGTTTGACTGGAGCTGTCTTTGCCAATAATCTGGAATTTGACCACTCAGATACTCTATGGGATCTTTAATGTCTAACAAGCTAATGCTATCAGACAGGACATCCAGCTTGGCATCCAGCCAAGAAACAACACACTTTGTGATGCAGTGTCCGTCCGACAAAGTACTAATCCAACAGTTCATGGTTCGACAAGGAATTAAACCCAGACTAAATGTTTCAAAGGGAAGCATGCTACCTCTGTACCATATTGTTGGACATTGTTCCCAGCATTTCCTCCCTCTCCCTTCCCCTTTCTCGCTCCCTCCCCCCCCCCATTCCTCGCTCCCACACCCCTCCTCACTCTCCCTTCCCTCCTCTCTCTCTCTCTCTCTTCCCCCTCTCTTACAGGCAGCCATTGATGGATAAGGTAGCTGAAGTTACAAAGGATAAGGCAGCCATTGATGTTTAATGACTAAATGCTGTTGATAACTGATGATTATTAAATATCTACCAAATGCTGGCCAAAATTTCAAAATGACATATTGTTCTTGATGTTAAAACAAACATCCAAAAGTCGACATCAAGATGCTGGCCTGTTTTATTAGTCATCTTCATCTGCATGTCGCAGATGTTCAAACAACTTTTACTCTATATAACCCTCCATTGTCTTTGTTTTTAGAAACTGCATCACAAAAAATTTGCATGTAACATTATAGGACACATGACCATTGTTTTGTCTGAGAATGAGCCCAGAAGGGCCGTTGTCGTTATTTTTATTTTTTTATAAGAGTAGTTGTGTCAAAGCACTGCTTTCACTGCACAATCCATTGAGAATTTTAAACACGTGTCAATCGTTGGGCCAGAGCCAGGCATGTATTTTCCTTTATTATGCACAAGCAAATACCACCCATCCGTCCATCCTTTATAGGTCCAGCGGTGCAGGGTGGGGGCTTTGCTGATGCTGATGGGAATACCAAGAGAGAGAGGGGGGGAGAGAGAGAGAAAGGGGTGGGGGAGAAAGAAGGCAGGAGAGAGGGTGGGAGGAGGAAAGTGACACCTCACCACACGTCACTACACACTTCAGGAGGGAGGGGAGCGAGGAGGATTGTTGGTGCGAGATAAAGAGAGAGAGGGAGTATGGGGGGGGGGAGGTGTGGGAGGAGAGTGCTGCAGTTTATTTGGAGGGGATATCGGGAGAGAGTTAGTGAATTAAATATTATAATAATAAAATACTATACATAAGGGTCTTGTCGTTTACTTTTTTCCTGTGCAGTACAAGGCTGTGAGTACCATCATTGACTGAGGGTGTGGCAGTGCTGCTGATTCAGTGCTCCTGTAAGTCAGAGCAGGAATTTGGAATTTAGCCAGGATGATGGGGATAACTCTTCCACTCTGCATGAACGACACTGCGAAGGGATCTTTAATACACCAACTAATTCCGGCAGATGTGATGCCAAGTTTAACGTCAATCCGAGAGACGACGCACACATTGATTAATCACCCTGCCTGTGAAACACTGGGATGACAGTTTAGAGCTGGGTTGAGATTCTAACCCAGGTGAAACAACTGAGAGCGAGTATGTGTACCTCTCGACCATCCTACCGTGGTGTGGTGATGCATGGTGTTGATAATTAGTCAGACAGGGGCTCAGGGTTATCTGCCTCTTCTTCTATGTGTTGTGGTTCTGAAAACCCCATGCCTCTAAGGCAATGGCATCCAACATACGGTGATCAACAGACAGTTATTTCATTAATATACGTGCAGTTAGACCTTTCCCTCATGTCTAATGTGTAAACGGGACGATGTGCGTTGGGTGGGTCTCATAGTTAGGTCTGATTATATATCTTTCTTCCTTTCCACCATCAGCGAGACCAGCGCGTATGGTACGTATGAATGTCCTCACGGAGGCCAGACGAAGCATCAACCACATGATTGAAAAATCCTCCACTGCAAGAATACGGTATGTAAGGGAATAGTAGAACCATACATTAAATCCCAACGCTGTACAGGACGCGCACGGCACACTCTTTTCAACCCAAATCTGCATCTAGTAATTATACCCAATCCTTTCCTTCATTCTATGACACAGATCGGGGCCAGCATCGCGCGCTCAGGCAGCCGCCTGTGAGGATCACCATTGTGATAAATAACCACATGCACGATTGCGGACACGTGCGCAGCCCGTGATAATTACCATCATACTGTGCAGGACGCGCATGGTGCACATCTTTGTTCGGGTCTGCGTGTTGGTTCACAATGGCATGTTACCATCGATCTTCGCAAGCCACCGCGGCCACCAATATCGCCACCAATATATGGAAGAGATCTTCTCGGGCCTCCGCCTCAATGCAGCTGCCACCAAGCAGAGGTATGCTGTACGGCCCGGATCGCTCGGTCCGCATGGTGTATGGACGAAGCAAGCGCATTGATCGGCACCAACCGCAGTGCGCCAAAGGTGCCTGAGCGGGCATGCAGGGCTGACGCGGCCCTCGGCCAGTCGCCGTAGTATGGCCCAGGAGTTTGGTGCAAGGCGATTCATATTGCGGGGTTCAGAGCGCGACAATTCCACAGCTCGGCGATGTCTTGCCGGATGTGAAATAAGGCTGCTTCCAGCCGTAGCGGCCGGGTCACGCGGTGGCCGGGGTCCAATGGGCACGCCTGATTCGGGTGATGACACGTCGTTTTGGGTCGTCACCCCCACCCTGCACCGGTGGACCTATAAAGGACTGATCGCGAAGCCGCCTGTAGTCATCCTCTTTGTTTGGCCTTGGATCGATCTCTGCATGTGACTGCTGCTCTGCCAGTCCCGTCTGCCACTCTGCCCCCTCGCTCTCGATATCCGCCTTCCTATCTCTGGAATCCCTACATTCACCGCCTGGATCCGGCTACTCCATCTGGCTGTTTCTCGACCTTGTGTGCTGACTCCGCCTTCTCCACCCACCCACCTTCTCCGCCTGCCTCTCGCCGCTGGACAACCCACTCACCTGGCTCCACCTAAGGTCCTCCCTCATGCCAGACGGCCTCGTCCTTTCTCACGGACTGCACGCGCTGCGCTGGCACTGTAACCAGGCAGGAGATGGCGCGCCAACTCTCAAGGAGGGATCGTTCAGCAGAGCGTCCTCCTAAAACGTACTTGGTAGCACAGTCGGTCAACCGTGCAAGGTATTACGAGACCGTTAGCCTCATCTCCTCTCTTTTCTTCTAATTAATTCCTCTTTATCGGGTTTTGTTTTTATGTGTGTGTGTGTGTGTGTGTGTGTGTGTGTGTGTGTGTGTGTGTGTGTGTGTGTGTGTGTGTGTGTGTATGTAATGGTGCCAGTCCTGGCTTTAAGTTAAGATTGAAGAAGATATATCGGTTTAAGTCTGCTTTGTGTCTCCTTTAGTAAGTTGCTTGTTTTGTTGTCGCACCACACATTTCTTTCTATCACTGCTTTACACACAACAATAAACTACATTCACTATGCCACATGCTTTTCCTCTCCTGCCTGTAATAAATGCTTATGTAGAAATGTTCCCAGCTCGTTTTTGTCTTTTCTTTCATTGATCAGTATGGTCTGTATCCTAGCCTAGCCGGAACTTTATTCCCAACGATCCGTTCTTCCAGCCGGTACGTTCCTTGGCAGTGTCGCTCAGCTGCATCTGATCCTGTAAGGTGACCCGGTTCGGACAAGGTATACCGAGGGCGTCTCCCCCAGTAATTTGGTCACGTGATTATTTTAGGTAACCGGTTAAACTTCAGACGGAGGACCCGAAGTCACGTGGTTGAGTTATTGGCATTCATGGTTGGTTCGCGACCCGCCGCGTCACGGAGTTATCCGTATGCGATGGCCTGCAATTCCGGAGAGTCTGCTGGGAACCCGACATAGCTTCCCCCCTAGTGGTCTTCTCACCCTGACCCCCGGCCGCAACACATGTATGACAACTCCATGAGAGGACATGCTGGCTTCTTCTTTGCACTTCTTCTTGGTGATGGAGTTGGTGTTGATGTTGTTGAGGATGTTGCATGATGCTGTTAGTTCATCAGCTCAAGGTCTTTCAACGTTTGGGGAGAAGCTAAAGAGAATTTCTGCACTGCTTTCTTCTCTTGTTTTTTTTTTTTTTCCAGCAAACATTGCTTTTACCCACTGAAAGCATTTTCCAATTCTCTCTTGAACCCATACTTCACTTGTCCTGTTGCTTTACTCATTGCATATTACATTACAGGACATATCCTCCCATTATGTCAATCATTCTTTTAATTTGATCTTTAATTTAAATTATTTTGCCTCCATAACTTTGGGGATTTCCCCATGGAGAACCCAGTTGCGGTCGCCATGGCCACTGCTCGCCCACAGGAGCTTTTACGACGATCCTGCAGCCGAACTTGTCCCACTGCTCAATTATTTACATTGTACTCAATTAAATTACACCTTGGGCACATTTCTTTTTTTTCACTCAATAGAATTGTCTGAACAGTAGAAAATGTTAAGTTTAATGCTTTGGCAATTTCACATTTTCTTGTGGAAATATAGAGGAGGGAGCATTGCCATGCTTAAATCAAATACGCTTATGTATAAGAATTGCTAAATTCTTACAATTTTCAGATTTCACTCCAGATTTCGATACGCGATTAGTCAATGAGGTCCCATTCTCAAATCTGAAGACAGATTTCGATTATGCACTTCAATTAGTCTGTGCGAGGCCAATCGTGGAAAATCACATCATATAACGCATAAAATTACTCCAAGCTCTTAATTTGAAAACTATATCACCTACAAAAGTGACGTACACAGCGATTCAAGGGTATGAAGATCAGGAATTTGATGATATGAGCGAGGAAAGTGAAAAAAAAATTTTTTAAGTGCTTTATCGTACAGAAATCATTGCAGCCTGTTCCAAACCGAGGCATTGTTGAGCAGGCCGAAACAAAATGGTGGCTTAACACCCCTGTGAGGTGACAGCAGGCTGACAAAGATGGTGCGACGCCATCTTTGTCAGGCTTTTTTAGTTGTTTTTTTAATGATGAGCACCCCCTAAATTATCTTCAAATGGGGTGTTTAAATTTACACAAATTACCCATTTTTCATTCATGCACTCTGTCATTCCCTTGGGTTCCCTGAATACGCATGCAAAGTTTCTGGCTGCAAGATTTCATGGTTTTGGAGTAATGGAAGACACACACACACACACACACACACACACACACACACACACACACACACACACACACACACACACACACACACACACACACACACACACACACACACATTGGACCGCAAAACGTCTGCTCCCTGTGTGTCAGAGCACATGGTTCGCGAGACGGCTGCATAACCTCCACCACGGCACCAAGCACTACGGGCCATGCACCATGGGCCCGGGTGCAAGTTTGGTCCATTTTCCAATGGACAAGCATTTACCGATCTTGTTAAAACTTGGCCCACAGATAAGTAATTACGGATTACTTATGCAAGTCATTGATTTTCGACATCGGATCCAAGATGGCCGACTGACGACCATTTTAGTTGTAAAAAAACCCCGATGTTGAACGCGTCCTCAACCATTTCCCAGACATGCACTTACCGATGTTGTGCAAACTTGGCATACAGATAAAGAATGATGGCTTACATAAGCACGTCATTGTTCTTCCAGATTAGATCCAAGATGGCCGACTGTCGGCCATTTTGTTACTTAAATGTGTCCCCGACCATTTCTCAGGCATTCATGGTCCGATTTTCAATCAAGTTCAAACTTGGCACAAGCACAGTACATGATGGCAAACACGCGAACCTCACATTATTTTGCAATCTGATCAAAGATGGCTGACTGGTGGACTGGCGGCCATTTTAGTTGTAAAAGAAAACCCGCTATCGAACACGTCCTCAACCATTTCTCGGACATGCATTTGCCGATCTTGTTCAAACTTGGCACACAGATGAAGAATGATGCACGTTCATACGCACATACTTTATTTTCGAGATCAGATCAAAGATGGCCGACTGACAGTCATTTTGTTACTTGATATTGTCCCCAACCATTTCTCTGACATGCATGGTCCAATTTTGTTCAAACTTGGTGCAGGTACAGTACATGATGACATACACCTGCACATAACTTTATTTTGCGATTTGATCAAAGAGGCCGACTGGTAGACTGGCGGATATTTTAGTTATAAATTAATAGGAGCCAGCCCGTTAACTCCATCAAGCAAAATTACTAAAACAACAGGGGCTATGACATTTTATGTCTCTTTTTTACTTGTTATACATAGATAAGCAACAAGAGTTGTTGCATTGTGGCTTCACTGACCCCACCCCCAAATAATTCCATTCCCAAGCACTTCCTTTTCCAGGTTATTATGATTTTTACTTACCCCCTCTCTATCTCGTCCCTTTTTGTTTGTTTATTGTTGGTTGATTTGTTCCTTTTCTGTTTGATCCCTGCTTTCCCCTTTCTCTTCTAACTGTGTTTCATTCAGCTTGTGTGCAGCTTGTTCACCACCATGCTGTCCTTCCCCTCCCCTTGATATCACTCTCACCTCTACCCTGCTGTTGGTGTTTCCCCCTTTCCATTTTGTTCTCTTCCATTCTGCTTTAGCTATTCCACGAGCCTCTATCATGTATACAAAAAATACTTTTGAGCACCGTCAACGAATGCAATGATTGAAAAGCACAATGGATTCTTTGAAAACAGTCTTTTTGTGAAAATATAGAATCCCACACCTGGTTAATCCTCTCCCCCATTTCTAAGCTGAACACTCAGCTCAATTCCTTCATCCATGTATTCTCTCATCTGTGGGATTGAAATCCTGTGTTGACTGTCTTGTTGCCATCCATCCAGTCATTTAAAAGTGCTGCCCATGGTCATCTCATGCTTTCTCCCACACATACTCCTACTCTTGCTGACCCTGTCCCAGACCTCCATATGTGTGCAATGTCTTATCTCCCTATTCCCTTCGACCCCCTGTCATTCTGTTAACTGATGTTCTCTGTTGGTAGCATGTCATTCCATAAGCCAATATTTCTGGATATATAAATAGATCAAAATAATATACTGTACTTCCATCGCTTTTATTTCCTGTCTTCCTTCCTAATCACCTTGATTTTCTTTGTTTTGCAAATCTTATCATTATCCTCTCACAGCTTAACACTTGTATTGATACAGAAGCATTGCAGACTGGGGCATCAGCTGGGAGCCATGTTCATCAAGTTTTTATCCTTTCAACCCAGTACTAAGTAATGATGGTTCTGCAGAAGCTGTTAAAACACAATTACATCCTAGGCCATCTATTTACATTATATGATAGTCAGATATTCATATGTCAGTGTTCTGTCCAAAGTGCCAGTTTGGAGTCACATTCTGAGCTCAGTGGACATGATGCCATTGTGGAAAAATAAAACAATAAAAATAATTGTGAGTGAATATACAACATCACAGGCACTCGATTCAAATTTATTTATTCATACACAGCCTATGGCTGCTTGGCTGCATCATTTTCTGGGGAAATAGCAGTGCCACTGATGCAATGCCCCATCACCAACACACTGGGACTCATTTCACCAACCTCAGAAGGAATGCAGGATGACTCAACCCACCTGGTGTTAAATCAACATTGTGACAGGGGCTTGCACTCAACGCCCTAAGATCTTAAGCCAGCAACCCGAGCTGTTAAGTCAACACCAGGATTTGGAATCAAATGAACCATCACATTCCTTGAGAACCATCACATTTCTTTATGTGATTTCTTTATGAACCATCACATTTCCTTTCGAAACATCACAAATATTTGACCACTTCTTGGCAATCTTTTCCTACATCTCTCACAACAGAATACATCGATGACAGTAGATTGGTGAATCGGTGACCAAATGTAAAATATAAAAATACATTGTGGATCGCAGTTCAGTTGAAAGATTAACATTGAAAAAGGATTAATTAGAAAAACAACAATGTAATCAATGCCGTTAATTAAAGACTTTTATAATGTCAGGCCACGTACTTATTGATCAATTTGATGTTTTCATAACTTCTTCATGGCTGTGAGACAGTTTCAATGGGACCTCAAAATGCATGGAGCCATTTAACTTTTGTGGAACTGCTCGACCAATGTGGATATTTTCAGGGATTCTGTCTTTTCACAACTTAATACAAATGTATAACATAACGATGTGCAAAGTAACCACCCACACTCCCCACAATGCTGGAATTACAATTTTACAAACTTCTAATTGCAACCATAATTCGATGATGTTGGACGAGATCTCGATGACTTGTAAATTTTCCTCCAGACTCGGTGGTGTCATGGTCTGCTCCATGTCTGGGAAGTCTGTGATTCGAACCCTGGCAGAGTCGGACCAGCAGACTTTTAAAATGGTTGATTCCTTGCTTGACTTGCTATTATGTTCAGCATTTAAAAGGATAGAGTACGGGCAATCCCCACGGGAAGGAGGAAATTCCTCTTCTGGAAATGGCCTGCTGAGTATGGTGATGAAGGTGGTGCCATTGTTGTGATGTCACTGGTACCCAGAGTGCCTCAGGAAGTGTGATGGCTTCCTCCAGGCTCATTGGCTGTGTTTGTCTTGTCTAATCGTCCTGTGGTGTGTGAGAGACAGAGAGAGAGAGAGAGACAGAGAGACAGAGAGACAGAGAGACAGAGAGACAGAGAGGTCCATTATCAACGACGAGCCTTAGATCCTTAAAAAAAGAAAATGACCACAATACTGTTAAAGATCTTAATGACTACTACTACTACTACTACTACTAATACTTTTAATGGTCCCAACTATTCCCACATTATTGTAGGGTTGGCTGGAATCCTT
The DNA here is from genome assembly GCF_056783735.1 of Eptatretus burgeri. Classification (NCBI taxonomy): domain Eukaryota; kingdom Metazoa; phylum Chordata; class Myxini; order Myxiniformes; family Myxinidae; genus Eptatretus; species Eptatretus burgeri. The sequence continues at coordinate 125,683,586 of NC_140964.1, read as the reverse complement.
TTTGGCCCAGGTCTTTCATGAACTGTCTGTCCAGGGCTGACGTTCGACTGAAGGAGGCAGGAATTTTTTAATTTGTTCAGGGTGCCTACCCCTTCGTAAAAGACACCATGGGATCATTAATGTCCACCAGCAACCAGTGCTGGCAGACAATCCTCCGTCCGGCTTAATGTCCTTCTGATGGACTGCATGTGAAACTCCATGGTGACAGATTATTAGCTACGTCAATATTCAAACCAAGGCTATAGTCACATCAAAAGCGAGTGTGCATACCTCTTGGGCCTAGGCAATCCTGCCAGCCTCTAATGAAATTCTCAATGTTCATTCTGTTTCTCAGCTCATCTTAAGAAAGAATGGCAGCAGAACCAGAAGGACGAAAAAAAAAAGAACAACCTTTTTGTGCAGCACTTTGGATCTCCATAAATAATTGAATGTTTGGGCATTTTGTCACTAAATATTGAGACCATGCTGTCTGTGCAGCCGATGCATCAACGGAAGGGCAGAGTAGGATGAGGATATGGACGCAAGAGGGCGTCAAAACCTTTTACTTGTGGCAGGATTTTAAGGGGACTGACTCACCCTATTGGGGGCGTTTCCCTGGAAATGGTTTCCACGACAACTGTCTCCCTAGTAATAGTTGGTACCCAAAGCAGCTTCCAAGGAAAGAAGCCAAAAATGAAAGAATGTGGGAGTTTTGCTTCTTCACATTTAAAAGTAACTGCATTTCATTAACTTTTGCTTCGTTGCACTCTCGACATAAGGATGTCCTGTACTCCTGCGATTACATTGCTCACGTTGATGATGATGCTCCAATGGTATTCTTGGTTGCCAAATGCATCCAAAGTCTTTTGAGGTGAACATAACAAAGCAATGTTTTTCGAGCGTTAGTCAAATGCTAAATCGGATAACTCTGCAGGTAACCCAGAAAGTAAGAGTCGTCTGATATTTTGAGCGAATAGTTACATATGCAGCGCAGTGGGCAGTGTCGGCATTTTGCTTGTACCCGACCGTTTGCTTGTACTTCCTAATGGAGATATACAGATACCATGTATCAGATGGGGCTTCGTTCTCAGTTTCAGTGTGTGTTTCATCATTGCCCTCCACGAGGAGGTAGATCGGGGTTGCCGTTTGAAAGGTGACCAGTGCGCGACAGGAGACAGATATGGCCTATAATGCATTTTTTTTATGATAAGATGAAGCTTGCGTGGTACAGGCTTGGTTATTTCTGGGTAAGACCGCAGGAACTCACATGATATTGGTGATTAACTGATGAAACTTTTTCACCGCAACCACTTTTCATCAGCTGTGATGGAATTCTGATGAGGGCGAGGTCAAAATTCTGCTGAAAGGCTGCGGCCGAGAAGCTGGAGGAGGGACTAGCTGATTTAAACACGAGCTGACAAGTAGGACATGACTGTTTCTAATGAACAAAATAAGCCAACTAATACTCAATATGCAAGATAGCCTGTGGCTGTCTTCCATACTGAGTATTGCTTGGCATATTTCTGCTCCTTAAGCCATGCATTTTTATGCTGTTGTAGATGCAAGCAGCGTCGGAAACAAACTTCTTTCCCAAAGTGAACGTTTTCTCCAGTCAGCATGACATCTGCTCGAGAAGCTTACCGAAGAAACCTCATCCCTCTCTCTTTTCCTGGGCATCCCCTCATCGCCACTATGAGCGCAATCACCGCGCTGCCGAAGCCGTGGCGGTGATGAATATGTTCATGCTTCAAGCGGCGTGGGCAGGAGAGGAAAAATAGGCAGAGATGGTGAGTGTAGAGGGGACAGAAAGATATTGCCAGAGAGAGAGAGAGAGAGTGCATAGCCTTTAGGAGAAGTATCCATATCAGTGAGATTTATGTCACTCTTCACAACACTTCTGTCTCCATAGGATAGGTTGACAAGCAACTTCAGGCAGATGAGAGTTTCTGGGATACCTTTGAACCTGGCCTGGTCTGTCCCTTTTATTTCTGCAAACTACTAAGCTTTGTCACATTGACTTGCCATGGTTCTTGGCACTGATTACGTATGCTATTCCCTAACTTGATGAAAGCCAGGAATACTTTTCCTCTTGGATATGCTTTGGTTTTATGATATTAAATTGAAAAAAAATTTAACCACACAATTTATTTATCGTTTTCTCAAAATAAATATATCCTGGACGATTGTTGTGTCATGATACTGCAGATGGAGACTTGTCTTAATACACGTTGTACGACTTCAGATATATCGCGAGGCGAAGAAATTTGGCGCCATGACATCAAAATTGCTTTTCTTTCTTTCTTTCTTTCATCGTTTGCTTTGAGAAGACATGTTCACTGTGTATGCAGACTAGTGTTAGTCATGCAGTTCCTTAAAACCAGGTTATGATACGTTGAACAATACCATTATTATTAAAAAAAAAAAAATTCATTTCTACCAGATGCTCTCGGGTCATTTTTTGGCATGAGATTGGAAGCATTACAGCATAGAGCTATAACCAACAGCTGACAAAGGTAAGTAAATAATTTTGGGAGTGCAGGAAATGTTTTGCCCTCAAATGCCGAATTGCTGCAAAGATTTGTGCCCTGACCTGCCTTGTATGTAAGCAGCCACGGAAGTTCATACCGCATAGAAGGAAAAGGACTCGGTTGGAGCAGGTTCTGATGTGTATATCCACCGAATAGACAGGACCCAGCCACTGCAGAGCTAATTGGACCACAGATGCCATGTGTGGTGATGAGCTATTGCATAAAAATGTTTTAATCGTGTCATTGGGGCGATGTCTCCAGCTGGAGTTGCTTCATTGGTTGGACAAAATGTTGTGCGTTGGCATACACTGTTCACGGAAGCCACTCCAACCTCCCTCCGAGTGCGGGAGCACGAGGGGTGCATCTGCTGTTTGCCTTTAATTGCGGTGGAGAGGAAGGAAATATTTAAATATATATTTTTCTTTTTGAATTTGCATTCATTTATGTGCTACACTCGATCTTGAAAGCATTTTT
>NC_140964.1:125628105-125675605 GCF_056783735.1 Eptatretus burgeri | reverse complement strand
ATAAATCCTTTTCCCCTTCTTTTGTATCCAACTTCTCATACAGCTCGTCATATGCCTTTTTCTTGGCTTTTGCCACCTCTCTTTTTGCCTTTCGCCGCCACTCCTTGTACTCCTGCCTACTTTCTTCATCTCTCTGACTATCCCACTTCTTTTTCGCCAACCCCTTCTTCCTTATACTTTCCTGTACTTCCTCATTCCACCACCAAGTCTCCTTATCTTCCTTCCTCTGTCCAGATGTCACACCAAGTACCTTCCTAGCTATCTCCCTCACAACTTCTGCTGTCGTTGCCCAATCATCCCACCCATCTTTACCACCATCCAACGCCTGTCTCACCTCCTCCCTAAATTTCACGCAACAGTCTTCCTCCTTCAGCTTCCACCATCTGGTCCTTGGTTCAGCCCTCACTCTCTTCCTCAACCTCACCTCCAAAGTCATCCTACAGACCACCAATCGATGCTGTCGAGCTACACTCTCCCCCGCCACCACCTCACAGTCACTAATCTCTTTCAGGTTGCATCTCCTGCTTAAGATGTAATCCACCTGTGTGCACTTTCCTCCACTCTTGTATGTTACCCTGTGTTCCTCCTTCTTCTTGAAGTACGTATTTACCACTGCCATTTGCATTCTTTTTGCAAACTCTACCACCATTTGCCCTTCCACATTTCTCTTGTTGAGACCGTACCTACCCATCACCTCCTCATCCTCTTTATTCCCTTCCCCAACATGCCCATTGAAATCTGCTCCAATCACCACTCTTTCATCCTTGGATACACTCTCCACCACTTCATCGAACTCACTCCAGAAATCTTCTTTATACTCCATCTCACACCCCATATGTGGGGCATATGCACTGATTACATTCATCATCACCCCTTCAATTTCCAACTTCACACTCATCACTCGGTCAGACACTCTCCTCACCTCCAATACTCTGTTGACATAATCTTCCTTCAGGATTACCCCGACACCATTTCTCCTCCCATCCACACCATGGTAGAACAGTTTGAAACCACCTCCAATGCTCCTGGCCTTACTCCCCATCCACTTGGTCTCTTGTACACAGAGTATGTCCACCTTTCTTCTCTCCATCATATCAGCCAACTCTCGCCCTTTGCCAGTCATCGTCCCAACATTCAGAGTTCCAACTCTCACCTCCACACTTCTACCCTTCCCCCTCTCCCACTGCCTCCGGACTCGCCTTCCCCGTCTCCTTCTCCTCCTTCGCCCAGCAGTAGCACAATTTCCACAGGTACCCTGCTGACCACCGGTACCGGTGGCGGTCGTTGGTAACCCGGGCCTCGACCGATCCGAAATGGAAATTCGTTTTGTTGTCCGCATAATGATTTGGCATAGCTTTTTACGCCGGATGCCCTTCCTGACGCAACCCTGGTCACCTCTTACAACACACAGGGACATGGTACACCTATTCTAACCGGGGCATACACCAGGCCCAGTACAACTGGTACTCATTTTCAAGTATGTGCCTTTTCAAGGTTTGATATTAGTCAGACAAGTGGTTCCCAAGTTATGGCCATTTATTTACCAAACCAATGACAGGACACGGTGCTATGACGTCACAATTCTTCTTCTTTTTTATTTTATTTTTATTTTGCACATACAGCCACGCACGTACGGGCACGCACTAGTATTTATAAACAAATACCGTCGGGGTCGCGCGCTAAAAGGAGCACGAACCCGGGAAATAGATGGGGCCGAGCTTATAAAAGGTACAAGTTATACACCGCCCAAAGATCTGCTGAGCTCTGAGCCTCTGATCACACATACATGTGTCTCGTGGAGGAAAAGGAGGTAAATTACAGAGTAAAGCAAGTGGAGCTCCAGTATCATTCATGACATAGATTATACGTCCTTGAGTTCAGAAGGCAAGTATGCGCCTGATGTAGGTCTACGTGTGTAATTGTTATTGCTGCTACTCAGTTCATACCCAATAAGCTTCTTCCGTGCTTTTGAAAAATGTTTTAGTTGATGTGTTTCATCTATCTATAATTCCAGCAATCTCTGTGTGTCTGTCTGTCTCTGTGTGTGTCTGTCTGTCTGTCTCTGTGTGTGTGTCTGTGTGTCTGTGTCTGTGTGTGTGTCTGTGTGTGTGTCTGTGTGTGTGTCTGTGTGTGTGTCTGTGACTGCTGTTTCTCGACAACCACAGGTCCGATCTAATTGAAACTTGCCAGGTATATTGCTGGGGACCTGAGGATGTGCCTTTTCAAGGTTTGATATAAATCGGACAAGTGCTTCCCAAGTTACGGCCATTTATTTACCAACCAATGACAAGACACGTTGCTGCGTAGGCGTGGCCGATGGGGGAAGGGAACCTCAGCCGCGTTCCCATTATGGGTTACAACTATGGGCGTCGATTGGTGGGGGACGGGGGGGACATGTTCCCCCCCACTTTTTAACAAGGGGGGGGACAACATATTGATTCCCCCCCACCACTTTTTTCATTGAACGTAAGTTACGTAACACAAAACGAGCCGCTCTCGTACAACCAGGCCGAGATGCTTCTCAAATACAAGAATAAATTTTTTAATCTCTATTAAAGTTTTATTGGTCTATTATAGTTCTATTAAAGATTATAGGTTAACAATTCAACATTGAGAATCCGTGCTTCCCAAGCCATGGTCTCCCACCGGCCAAGCGTCCATAGCGACGTCGCTTTTTGATCCTTCGATGTCGGCTCTTCCTATCATTGCGAAGCAGAATTCGCCAAGCGTTGGATTGTTCACCCACTAACAGGGAATGTGACCTGGACATTTTGAGGTATGTTGGGACGTTTTCGGACTTTGTATCGTCATTTTATGAGTGTTTAAAGAAATCTCGGCTTCATGGCCCGGAGCGCCACGCCTCGGATAATGTTAGGCCGCAACGGCTCGGGGCCCCTTTAGCGACCAAAATAGTTTATTTCACCTTTCTAGCTTATATCGCCGGATGCCTGATATTATTACCTGCACGATGATGTGTGTGTTTAATTTTTGTGACTTTGCACCGTCGAGTTATAAGCCAATAAAATATTTCGCGGCCTGGTATGCTGATCGAGATTGTGGAGCTTGTGCAGGATGACGCGGTTTCACTCTACCGGCTCGCACGAACGAACGGAAAGATATTTTGTAATTCTGTTTTCATATTTCTCAGTCGATAACAGCGGCCGAAATCGCAATGTTGAAAACCGGGTGAAAATCGAAGGAAAGTTGGTATTTTGGCGACTAAATTAGCTTTGAATACTTGGGAAACATAAAATAAAATGCGCTGATTCACTCGCTTTTGCGGCGGTTAATGTAAATAATTTTTTCATCGGTACTTGGACTTAGGGGAGGTATAGACCTACAAAACGAGAGGTATCATTCGGTCGTCGGACTTATGAGGATTAAATTATAGGTTTTAAAAAGTAGCTGTTGAAAAATATGCAAAATTCACCGAAGTGGTTCGGACAAACGAACGGAAAATTATTTTTGATTTCTGTTCTCGGATTATACAGTATCTATAGGGTAGTAATGAGATTGCCTCGAAAATCCGATTAAAAAATCCTTAGGCTTAGTAGCTTTGCCACGGCTTGCAATTTTTATTAGGAAAAATAACGTTCCGGAAGGAATTTCTCTTCCGCCATCATCCGAATAATTTCCTGTTTGCACGAGGACAAAGACGAAGGATAGACCGACAGAATAAGGTGTCTCATTAAACTGTTATTTAGAATGATTAAATTAGAGATTTTAAATGCAGCGTTGAAAATAAAATAAAGAGGATTGTCAGCTTCTTCGTCACCATGTCGACCCCGCAACGGTTCTGGGCCCCTTTAGCGACCAAAATGGTTTATTTCACTTTTCTAACTTGTATCGCACTATACTTAAACAAAACGTACGGGCATGCACTATACTTAAACAAAACGTGCGGGCACGCACTATACCTAAACAAAACGTATGGGCCCGCACTATACTTAAAACGTGCGGGCACGCACTATACGTAAACAAAATGTACGAGCACGCACTACACTTAAACAAAACGTACGGGCACGCACTATACTTAGACAAAACATGCGGGCATGCACTATACTTAAACAAAACGTACGGGCATGCACTATACTTAAACAAAACTTGCGGACACGCACTATACTTAAACAAAGGCACGCAGTTTCAAAGTTGTTGTGTTATTTTTTTATTTTTATTTTTTGCACATACGGCCATGCACGCATGGCCACGCACGTACGAGCACGCACTAGTGGAAATGATGAACGTATTTACAAATCAACAAACTATGTACAATTAGAGGGGGAGCACTCAGTAGAGTGCAAAACCTCCGCCGCCAATACTGCTGGGTCACTTAAGTGAACCTGATATCCTATTCATTGTCAGTCAAAACGGATCAGACTCTACTGAACCACGATTGAATAAACTAAACTAGATCGACATGCATGTAGAAATGCAAAAAAAAAAAAAAAAAAAAAAAAAAAAATTTTTTTGAAAAAAAGTTGCAAAATTTCTGGGTTGTTTTTCTCTAAGAAATTTTTTGGGGGGGTTGGAAATCACTTAAAACATGTAGAAATGCAAAAAAAAAAAAATTAAATATTTTTCAAATAAAATCGAATTTTTTTTTAAAAAAAAGTTGCAATTTTTTTTTTCTCGAACAAATTTATTTATTTTTGGTTGGAAATCACTTAAAACATGAAGAAATGCAAAAAAAAAAAAATTCAAATCTTTTTTCAAAATGGCCGCCATAGCGGCCATATTGGACTTTGGACCAAGTCCAAAATCTAATGGCATGATCCTTGGACCATACCTAATCCCCCCACCAACTTTCGTCAAAATCCGTCGGAGTTTTTCCGTAATACTGTTCACAAACAAACAAACAAACAAACAGAAAGGGGTGAAAACAGTAACCTCCGATCTTTGATTGCGGAGGTTAAAAATTGGAAAGAAGAGAGTGCACGTCCGGACGGCAACAGATCTTAATCCCTCGTCTCCTGGTCTCGTGGTTTGTGAGAGGTAAAGAATTACATAAATGTTCACATTACAACTGATTTTAGCTCATTCCTTTGGTGAACCCTTTTGATGGCATGCAAATCAAGAACACAATCTTTTACGACGACGCGAACTATGAACCAATAATATCATAATCATCTCACTCAACTTTTTAGCTCATTGGTTAATTAAATGCAGATTAAATAAAATGATGAATATTAATAATCCCAGGTAATAAAACACCAGGCTATCTGACCCTAACCAAAAGTAATAAGCGCATAGCCGGCAAATAAGCGAGTAATGGAATGCTAAATTGTATTGGGAGCTCAGATGCTAAATTAAGAACTGAACTCGTATCGGCGCTCTTTTAGTAATACATGTGCTACGAAAAGCTTATCACATGTCAACATTGTGCCTGGAGGTATAGTGACCCAGCCAAAAGTATGTTGACCTTAACAATGCCCTGTTACGCAAAAATAACCCTTATAATTCACATGTCAAAATTTATTCAACTGAAATGTAATTCCCTTCTCGTTTCATGGAGGATATGGATATCAGAAAGTTTTTCGCGACAGCATCAAGTAGCACATCCCCGACCACTCTCCTGGAGCAATCAAGTTCCCAGAAAGAGGTGGACGATTCAAAGGAGAAGATAGCAGAAAAGGGTGCATGTGCGAGTACTCGGCCTAATTTCCCAGAGCAGCCTTTTCAACCTCATGATGTCAGTTGTATCCAAGTCCAAATACGGCTAATAATATTCAACAACAGTGGTTCAAAGATTTTCCGTGGCTTCATTTTGATTAGAGCATCGGCGGTGTACTCTGTCACACCTGTACGGACGCTTCTCGTGAAAAGCTTACTGAACTTGCCCGCTGTGCAGAAGACTCATTTGTCTCAAAGGGCTTTCGGAACCGGAAAAAGGCTACAGGAAAATTCAGACAACACGAACGATCAAACACACATAGGCTTGCCTCTGAAAATCTGAAATGTCACAGGAGTCAACCTGGTGTCCATGTGCAGTTGAGTAGTAAACTGCTCGAAGAGCAAAGATCTGCACGGTCAGCACTTCTGAAGATTATCACCTCACTGCAATATTTAGCCCGACAAGGTTTTGCAATTCGTGGGAAGGATGCCTCTGAAGGGAATTTCAAAATGCTCTTACAGTTGCGGGCCGAGGATGATATAAACCTCAAGACATGGCTGTCAAGGAAGACTACGTTCACAAGTGGAGAAATTCAGAACGAAATTCTACAGTTGATGAGTCATGCCATCCTCAGAAATATCTGCAGTAACGTAAATGAAATGTGCACTCAGTTCGGACTCCTAACTGATGGAACGCAAGATATTCAGGGTAATTAGCAGGAGTCGGTTTGTGTGCGCTATGTGACGGATTCCTTTGATGTTCAAGATGTCATCGGCCTCCACCAAGTATCGTCAACAACAGGAGTATCATTTTGTAAGATGCTTCAGGATGTCCTAATTCGGTGTCAACTCCCGATTGAACACCTTAGAGCGCAGACTTACGATGGGGGCAAGCAACATGTCCGGAAAGTACAAGGGCTGTCAAGCACAGCTAAAAAAACTCCAACCGCTGGCCAATTATGTTCACTGTGGAGCTCATGTCACCCAGCTCATTACATCCAAAGCCCTACAAACTGCACCGTTCATAAGAGACGCCCTTGATTATGTCCAGGTACTCAGCAACATCTACAACAACTCTGGAAAATTCAAGCATCTGTACTTGAATATCCACGCTGACGATGCTGACACTCCTTGCCCTACACGCCTGAGGCCAATTTGCCTGACGCGTTGGTTAACTCGTTCTCCTGCCGTGAAATCGATATTGGATAACTATGAAGCGGTACTGGATACCCTTCAACAAGCAAGTGATGACTTTGGTACGAACATGGCATCGCGAGCCAATGGTATTTGAAGCTGTCTTTCATCAGGAAAGTGTGTTCTTGGTCTGTTTGCATCATTGCCCGTTCTCCAATCCCTGGAATACCTCAATAAGGCACTTCAGGGTTCACAAGGTACCGTCTCTGGTATGCTTACTGCTGCAAAGGAAACTGCACAGAATCTCCAATCTCTCCGTATCAGCCAGACGTTTAAGGAGGTTTTCGAAGCAGCACAACAGAAGCTCCAGCAGTCCCAACTAGATCCAGTGACCCTCCCTCGTAAGCGCAAGCTTCCGAAGAGACTTGATGGAGGCACGCAGGAATACACTGCCAATTCTGCAGAGGAGGTATACAGAGTTGAATTTTTCAGTCATCGACGGCGCATCCAAGAACTTGAACGAGTACTTCACATCAACCGACGTCATGGCGTATAGGCACTTGGGTGAAATTGTCCTGTCTGGGTCATTCAAACCACAAATAGTCCGCAAATATCCAGAACTGTTGGATTCCCAAGACTCCCCGAGAGCAAGAACTTGGCTTCTTTTGTAATCAGTTCAGTGGTTCATCTGTTGAGGATTACCGTAAGATATTTGTAGACATGGTGCCGGAAGTCCGTCAAATTTTCCCACAGGTAGAACGTTTGTTTAGGCTTCTATTGGTTTCCCCAGCAAGTTCATGCGAAGCTGAACGGTCATTCAGCGCACTCAGACGTATGAAGACTTCGTTACGTTCCACAATGACCCAACAACGCCTCAACCATGTCATGATCTGTCATGTTCACCGAGATCGTCTGACTGCACTTGACCCCCAAGACATTGCTACAAAGTTTATAACTCGATCAGCAGACAAGAGGGTTCATATTTTTGGCAAGTTTTAAGGTAAGTTGACCATACTCGTGTAATATCAATTTGAATGTCAGTCTAGTTTTCAGTTTATGTTAAGTGAATCAGTTCAAGGGTTCTGAGAAGGAGGCTTGATAAACAATATATATATATATATATATATATATATATATATATATATATATATATATATATATATATATATATATATATATATATTGTTGTGGTTGAGGAAATTCGCAAACCACCATTCAGGTCCCATAGGTGAGATATCTCTGTAAGTATATGTGTAGTTAGCCCAAACCCGTTGTTTAGAGGGAATAAATGTCATTCATTCGGGCTGCACCCTTAAAGATAGCCGTTTTTCTGTTCTATCTTTATTTTGAGCCAACCACGTCTCAATAGCCATCACACAACAACCACCAACCATAACGCCGCTTCACAACAACAACAACAACAACGCCAACAGCCACGACCTTTACCGTCACATCTCGCTCTCGCAACCATCGCATCACCGCCATTCCCGCGCCGCTTGTGGGCACCGATCCTGGACTCGTACAGGGCGCGCACCGAGCAGCGGGTGCAAAAAGCTGCCTTTCCGAGAAATCTGATCAAGAATGATTCACGCCCACTTCTGTTCCGTCCTATCAGCGAGCGTGGGGCGATTTGGCCCCGCCTCCAGGCGCGTCGGAGTATAATCGATATATGCAGATTCGAGGATCAGGAATGATACACGTCCACTTTTCCTCTGTCCAATGGGGGAGCGTGGCTCCGCCCCCGAGCCGATCCTGATCCAAAAATCTGCATATGGTTTCTCCTGTCGCACTATAAAGCGCCGAGCGCGGGGCGAATCGAGGGAAGAGTTGGAGAGTTGTGGTGGCGGCGAAATCAGTCGAGAGAGTGTCTGTCGGGGTCCGGAGAGTCTGGAGAAGCCAAGGAGCTTTGTGGAGGTCTGCGCTCGTGTCGGAGTCGGGGAGCTGCGGAGAGGGGAGGCCGGGAACGCGGTCGAGGTCGCAGTGGAGTCGCTCGTCACGGGACCCAAGCCAGCCAGATATCCTCTTTCCCCCGAGCATCAACAACCCCCCCCTGTTTCCCCCCGCGCTGAGATAGTGTGAGAAGGGGGCCCCGTTCCCACCCATTCCAGGCAGTGCCAGCGAGGCCCGCGGAGTCGGGGCGCCGCCGCCATTTTGCAGCTCATCACCAGACGGGTAGGCTCGACGCGGTCTCGGCCCCAGGCCCGTCTGCCCCCTTATCGTTGAGGGTGGCCCCTTTTTCTTTTGCTTTGGAGTATATGTGTTGTCGGCGCCGTCTGTGAAGTAAAACTGTGTAAGTGTTGCCGTGTGCTCGCGTAGTCGGTAGTAGATCTGCATTGTGTTGCTTTTGTTGCAATTGCTTTTTGTGCATAATTGTCGTAATTGTATATGTGTGCTTTCCGTTTGTCGCGGAACAAATGTGCTTTATGTTGAACTGTTTTTCCCGTTTCGCTTCGTGTTTTCTCTAATTGAATCTCCATCTTACTTCACGTAAAGGGTTGGTCGTGGGCTAAATACGCCCGATAATTAATCGGAACCGTCGAGGTTGACGATAACACCGCTCGGTTATCCCGATAGTACGGAACGGGTCGCTTAAAGTGGCCCGTGTCCGAAGTCGACCTGCGGTGAGGTGCGATCGCCCGGTCTACCCTCCGTGTGGGTACTTAGGTAGGTCGCATTTGGCGAACAACCCTATCCCACGCGGGGGGCCGATTGGCACGATCGTGGTGAGGCCGAAAGGCCCACCCGTGACTAGTTCCCGGCGTTAGTCCGAGAGGGTCACGACGGGATTGTCCGTCCGGTGGGCGACGTGCCGCGATTCGAGTTACGTGGCCGCCAGCACGCCGGCGGGCGCGAATCCGCAACACTGGTGTCAGGAGTGGGATACAAACTCATCCCCCTCCTCGTGGCACTGGTATCGGAGAGCGGGAAAACGGACTCTCCTGTCTCCAGCTAAATTCACGGGAATCGGTCCAGGGGTGAGAGGAGCGACCCCCGATTCCCTCCAAATTACGAGCGATTTAAATTGACTCTTTGCGAGAAATAAGATGGCGTCTCAAGGCGAGCGGGAGCCGGGGGTATTAGAAATGGATTTAGAATGTATAGAATCCATGGTCCAGGATGAAAACCCCGTGCAGGAAATGTTGGTTGTGCAGGAACACGAACTCCCCCAACTGAACCCAGAGCCCGAAATAGGTGCGGCGGCGGCCGCGGTGTATGACACCTCCCCTCCCCCTCTCCACCAAAACCTTTCCCCGATCCCTGCCGAAACGGCTCACCCAAACGCACCCGACATGACCCAGCTATTCACCATGCTGGCAAAGATGAATGCGGATGCGCAACAAATGAATGCGAACATGAACAAGCAAATGCATGAAATGAAAAACGAAATAAAATGCATGAACGAAAAGATGGATACAAACACAAACGAAGTGAAGGTGAATATGGAAACAAACGCACTCAAAATGAAGGAAGAAATGAAAGAGCTGCGGGGTGAGACGCAGGACATGGGCCGAAGCCTGCAGGCGGGCATGAAGGCAGTGACCAGGGAGCTTAAAATGGCGACGCCACGTGTGGGGGCGAATGAGCTGGGAGGAAGTGCAACGGCTGTCGGGCCCGCGGTGGAGGCGGGTGACAAAGTAATTCGGGAGACGTGTTGGGCGAGGGTCGTGACGGAAAAAGTGACGGTGACCGAGAGGGAAAAACTAATTGGGGTGACGGAGACGTGCACGAGGGAGATAACAAGGGAAGAGACGGAAATAATAGTTGAGACAAGGGAGATAACAAGGGAAGAGGTGACTGAGTTGGCAGAGACACGGGAGATGGGAACGATAGAGGGAAGACTACACGATGAAGACGGGGTAAATGACGCACACACACACACACACACGGAGGTAGTGGAGGATAATGGGGGTGAGCTCGCGGACTGGGAAGAGACCCGGTGCGAGCAGTTGGATGGCCTCCTCCAGGAACGAGGGGAGGGAGTATGCCCCCTTGAAGCGAGTCACGACCAGGTGGGTTCGGTCGTGTCGAGCGAGTTCGGGGGGAGGAGTGCTGCGAACGGGTGCACGGAGAGCTTGGGGGGTATAGAGGCCCCGGAGACCCTTGTGGGGACACGAATCCCCAGTGTGGTTGTCCCGGTGTGTGTGGTGTCGAGGTGTGTGTTCACGAGTGTGGCGAAATGCGTGCTGCAACGCATGCATAGCGCGGGTGCAAGGGCGTGTGTGAGAGCGACCGGGTGGGTGACAAAGACCCCGTGTGTGGAAGCGACCCCGTGTGTGAGTGGTGTGGTGGTAAGTGTGCAGAAGGGCGTGCTTCCCAGCACGCCGTGTGTGGATGAGGCACCGCGAGCGAGTGCCCCCGCGTGTGTGAGTAGTATGGTTTGTGTGAGGGAAATGGCACGAGTGAGTGAAAGGCCGCGAGTGAGTGGAGCCACGTGTGCAAGGGTAATGGCATGCGTGAGTGAGCGGCCGAGTGTGAGAGAGACAGCGTGTGCAAGGTCGCTGTGTGTGAGGGAGATGTCGGTGGGCATGTGTGAACATGCAGCCGCGTCTCCCGGGGCGAAGGTAATGGAGTGGAGTGTGAGCGTCGTAACACGCAGGTGTGCGTGGGTAAAATGGAGACGACGACAGCGACATGTGAGGGACAAAAGCCGGGTAGCGGCTGTAGCTGTTTCGGGGACTGTGCCGGGTTCGCCCAGCAGCGAGCGCGAGGTCCGTGCTGTGCAACGCACGAGGCCCCCACGTGCTCGCTTGCGAGAGTGAAGCCCGGTCCGGAAACGCACGCGGTGGATTTGCCGATCCCGCGGACGGACAAAGTTTCGGCAGGATTATGGATTTGGACCGGACGGGTTCTCCACGCGATCGTGTGTGTTAAGCTCCAACGGGCAAAGCACATGTGTTCGCGTGGGGAACCCCTCGAGACGTGGGGCTTGTGTTTTTTTTTTTGCGCACGATGACGTCATGGCTGCACGTGTGGTTGGAATCCGGCAGGAGGGGTATCCCTGCCGGATGGTACCGTCCAAGGAGGGACGAGGTACACGTGCAGCTGCATGACGTCACGGGCAGGTGCAAAGTGCGCGAGCTGTGAGTTGCCGCGCTGGTGCTGCGCATGTGAAAAAAAAAAGAAAGAAAGAGCAAGCCTCACTTTCGGGTGCACAGGATTCCCGGGCAAGGGGTGGAAGACCCCCTTACCTGGGCACAGGATGAAACTAGTAAGGGGGAAGGGTTAGCTTTGTTAGACCGACTTCATGGGGCAGGGGTAAGTCCTCATGGAGTCCGTGGAATGGGTTAGTTAGAGGGATTGTAGCGAGATTTAGGTTGGGAAATTGATTAATGGGATTATTTGCAGACAGTGACAGACTTGTGGATGTGTAGCGGGGACGTAGCTTAGCTACGTAGTGTTAAATGGAACGTGCTACTAGTTTAAGGGACGACGTGGGAGCACGAGTTAGTTAGGGGATGTAGTTAGAAGGATGGCAGAGTTCAGCGGTGAGTGTGTTGAAGAGTTGGTGAGTGAAGTGGAAGCATGTGCTTGGTGAGTGAGTGAGGCCAGCGGGTCTGTGTGAGTGGAGCGAATGGGGAATGCATGGTGCGATGAGTGATTGGGGGGGAGGAGTGACTCCCGCCCAAGGGACCCCGGGATCAGTGTAGAGTGAGTTAGGGGGTTAGTTAAATTGAAAAATGGAGGTCGTTTTGTTGTTGGTGTGAATGTAGGCTCGAAACCCATTTGGAGGGGTGCAGGAGCCCTGTTGACAGGCTGGGAGCATGGCTGCGAAAGGTGAGTATCGCTGAGTGGGTACCCCGGGCACCAGGCTAGTCGGCCGTAGTAGGCCAAGGGCCCATGGGGGGTCGGGATAGCGTAGTGGGCACGGGTGCGCCTGCTTGGTGCGGGGGCCCGGGACGCCATTAGCTGCGTGGGCAGTGTTGTGGGCACGGGTGACCCTCGGGAAGGGGCCCGGGAAGCCAGCCTGCCACGTGTGCGTTTCAGGGGAGGTGCCATGGGGGGCACTCCCCGGTGTTTCGGGAGCTGGTAGGTTCGGAGGCAGTGTCGTGCCCGGGGGTGCCATAGCTGGAGATCGGCAGAGGGTCGTGCCTGCCAAGGGGAGCCACGCGTCCCAGCCATGAGACCGTGTGAGGGCACGGGAAGAAAATTGGGGGGCGAGGCCAGAAATTGTGAGGACACCAACACAGGCGACAGGAATCTGGGTTGTTAGAACCAATAGCTTAAGCGCGAGGCGCTTGTTGAAAGCCCCGGGGTAGTTTAACAGTTAAATGGATAGGGTAGATTAGGAAGTGTACCCCTCCACACCATCCATCCCCTCGCTCTCGTTGTGGGCCGCTGGACCCACTTTGGTTATAGATCGCTGAAGTCTGGGGAGGCCATCCTGAGGCTTGAATTGGGCCTCGACACAGGACGCTAGCTCTCCCTTGTTCCCCTCCGGGAAGGGAACGTAGGGGTTGGGAGTAGGCTAGGTGACAGGATAGGTTAGCTGAACAAGGACAGTACAGGGGGTTAGGGGACGATTTATAGTGGGGAAGTAAAAATAAAAAAAATAAGTTGGGGCTAAATTGGGGTTTGACAAATTAAGGGAGTGGGTATAGACAGTGACAGACAAAGGCGATAGGTTGGGAGGGAGACCGTAGAGTAGGTCCGAGCCCGCCTTCCGAGTGGCCAGCACCACCGCACTCCCTCCACCAACCTCCACTGAACGGCGAAGGCTGGCCAGCTTCATCGGCAGCTGTTGTTTTGCTGCAAGGTCTGTGCCGGCTGGATCGGCTGCAGCTGCTGTGCTGCAAGGCCTGCACCGGCCGGATCGTCTGCAGCTGTTTTCTACAAGGCCTGTGCCGGCCAGTTCATCTGCCGGCTGTGTTTGCCTGCAGCGGCCTTGTTCTGCAGGCTGTGGTTGCCTGCTCACCTTTGCCATGCCATGCCCACTGCCCCTGTTCACCAGCCCCGTTCAAATTTTGCTTTGCCCCCCCCCCCTGTTCATTGCCATGTGCGCCAGGATCAGAAAGCAACAGTTTGCAAGCTGCGAGAACTGCCCTGTTGGCAGCTACAACACGGGCCTGCAGTGGCGGCCCGTGCACCGTGTTTGCGTCCATCCATTCATCCATCCATTCGTTGTGTTCATTGCGTGTGCCACTTGAGCTGGCACGGAGACTGCGTTTGTGCAGCCCATGCACCGTTGTGGTTCACTGCGTTCAGTTCAAACCATTCATCCATCCATTCGTTGTGTTCATTGCGTGTGCCACTTGAGCTGGCACGGAGACTGCGTTTGTGCAGCCCATGCACCGTTGTGGTTCACTGGGTTCATTTCAAAAGGGAAGGCCTTGGACTGCGTGTGAGCAGCCGGCCACGTTCCCTGTCACCTGCATTGTTTGAGCCAGAGACTTCATGCGAGCAGCCTGGCTCCCTGCTAACTGCTTTCTTTTTGCAGAGTTCATTGATCCTGGGCCATGGTTTAGTGTAAAATTTGTAAGTTAAGGTTAAGATGTACTGTAAATATGAGTGCGCCCCCGGCATGTCTGTCTTAGCGCCGGCAATTTTATTTAAGTCGTCCGTGTGAGTGAGTTTGTTTAGTTAGTTACTCAGCCCTCAGGTTATTTATTTTGGGGACATGAATACCATGAATGTCGCACTCAGGGATCCGTAGGTAAAACGTACTAGGGGAGAACTACACATGATGGCACACGAAAATTTGACGACTCGGGACGAGTCTGTAAAAAGGGGAGGGGGTAGTGTTGTGGTTGAGGAAATTCGCAAACCACCATTCAGGTCCCATAGGTGAGATATCTCTGTAAGTATATGTGTAGTTAGCCCAAACCCGTTGTTTAGAGGGAATAAATGTCATTCATTCGGGCTGCGACCCTTTAAGATAGCCGTTTTTTCTGTTCTATCTTTATTTTGAGCCAACCACGTCTCAACAGCCATCACACAACAACCACCAACCGCAACACCGCTTCACAACAACAACAACAACGCCAACAGCCACGACCTTTACCGTCACATCTCGCTCTCGCAACCATCGCATCACCGCCATTCCTGCGCCGCTTGTGGGCACCGATCCTGGACTCGTGCAAAAAGCGGCCTTTCCGAGAAATCGGATCAAGAATGATTCACGCCCACTTCTGTTCCGTCCTATCAGCGAGCGTGGGGCGATTTGGCCCCGCCTCCAGGCGCGTCGGAGTATAATCGATATATGCAGATTCGAGGATCAGGAATGATACACGCCCACTTTTCCTCTGTCCAATGGGCGAGCGTGGCTCCGCCCCCGAGCCGATCCTGATCCAAAAATCTGCATATGGTTTCTCCTGTCGCACTATAAAGCGCCGAGCGCGGGGCGAATCGAGGGAAGAGTTGGAGAGTTGTGGCGGCGGCGAAATCAGTCGAGAGAGTGTCTGTCGGGGTCCGGAGAGTCTGGAGAAGCCAAGGAGCTTTGTGGAGGTCTGCGCT
The DNA here is from genome assembly GCF_056783735.1 of Eptatretus burgeri. Classification (NCBI taxonomy): domain Eukaryota; kingdom Metazoa; phylum Chordata; class Myxini; order Myxiniformes; family Myxinidae; genus Eptatretus; species Eptatretus burgeri. Next base: position 125,660,410 of record NC_140964.1, on the reverse strand, counting down.
CGTGTCAGAGTCGGGGAGCTGCGGAGAGGGGAGGCCGGGAACGTGGTCGAGGTCGCAGTGGAGTCGCTCATCGCGGGACCCAAGCCAGCCAGATATCCTCTTTCCCCCGAGCATCAACAACCCCCCCTGTTTCCCCCCGCGCTGAGATAGTGTGAGAAGGGGGCCCCGTTCCCACCCCATTCCAGGCAGTGCAAGCGAGGCCCACGGAGTCGGGGCGCCGCCGCCATTTTGCGGCTCATCACCAGACGGGTAGGCTCGACGCAGTCTCGGCCCCAGGCCTGTCTGCCCCCTTATCGTTGAGGGTGGCCCCTTTTTCTTTTGCTTTGGAGTATATGTGTTGTCGGCGCCGTCTGTGAAGTAAAACTGTGTAAGTGTTGCCGTGTGTTCGCGTAGTCGGTAGTAGATCTGCATTGTGTTGCTTTTGTTGCAATTGCTTTTTGTGCATAATTGTCGTAATTGTATATGTGTGCTTTCCGTTTGTCGCGGAATAAATGTGCTTTATGTTGAACTGTTTTTCCCGTTTCGCTTCGTCTTTTCTCTAATTGAATCTCCATCTTACTTCACGTAAAGGGTTGGTCGTGGGCTAAATACGCCCGACAATTAATCGGAACCGTCGAGGTTGACGATAACACCGCTCGGTTATCCCGATAGTACGGAACGGGTCGCTTAAAGTGGCCCGTGTCCGAAGTCGACCTGCGGCGAGGTGCGATCGCCCGGTCTACCGTACGTGTGGGTACTTAGGTAGGTCGAATTTGGCGAACAACCCTATCCCACGCGGGGGGCCGATTGGCACGATCGTGGTGAGGCCGAAAGGGCCACCCGTGACTAGTTCCCGGCATTAGTCCGAGAGGGTCACGACGGGATTGTCCGTCCGGTGGGCGACGTGCCGCGATTCGAGTTACGTGGCCGCCAGCACGCCGGCGGGCGCGAATCTGCAACAATATATATATATATATATATATATATATATATATATATATATATATATATATATATATATATATATATATGTATACCCTGGTTAAAATAGGTGTACCCGATCCCTGTGTCGTAAGAGGCGACCAGGGTTGCGTCAGGAAGGGCATCGGCATAAAACATGTGCCAAATCACTATGCGGATCATGAGGATGATCCGCTTTCGCGACCCCTAACGGGAGCAGCCGAAAGAAGAAGAAGAAGAAATATATATATATATATATATATATATATATATATATATATATATATATATATATATATATTTCTTTGATGACACTTGAAACTTTGAAATGTGTATGATTAATGTTTAATTAATTTCGCTCCGTCTGCTTACATTTGATAAAAAGATGGTCGATAGATGGTCAGATTAATTTAAGGGACTTGTGTGATCAGAAGGCAGCATGTGAACGAGCGTATAAAATCAAGAATTTGCAAGGGTCGACTTGCTGTGTCCACGCCGGCACGAAGTGGGCTTCGTGGTGTGGACATGCAATGCCCCCCCCCCACTTTTCAAAAGCAATCGACGCCCTTGGTTACATCGTACGGACTTCCGGATAGTGATGACCTCGTGTATTCTAATAATTTCTCGATTACTTATGCGCATTTATAGATAAACACAATGCCCCAAGTTATGATCGTTTTAATATTAGACGATGCATAAATTTTGGTAACATCAGAGTGAGCTGGTATGCTCCAAAGCAGGAAGTAAATGTTTTTTTTTTGTTTTTTTTTGTAACCAGCGTTAACCCACAATGCACAGCGACATTTCAAATTGCAACCGTCGACAATCTTTGATTCGAAGCGGAAATCGAGAAACCGTCATTTTCCCGTGACTTCCTGTTTTTTCCCTGACTGTACACGGACTCTGCTGTGCTCATGTTTCCATTTATGAACGCATCAATGCATGACAGTTATAAAATAGCACCTCAGCTATACAAACAGCCTCAAGAAACAAACAAACAAACAAAAATCAAAATATGGAAGCGTGTTGTGCAATATTACGCACTGCCTGAGAATAAAACTATCAAAACATCCTTATTACAAGTATTAAAGGGGAAAAATGACGATTTTTTTCGGAAAGAGGAGATAAATGCCATGTCACATGATAACTTTCGTTACTCTGTGACATCACAATGTGGATGGTTGAGCTCCACTGAAATGTCACAAAAAATGCAGAAAGTAAACAGAGAGAATATCAACTCCGGATTGTCAGAGGCGGATTTGAGAGTATTGTTTTAAAATATAAATTTTAAATTTTAAAAACATTTTCAGGTTCATTTTTGATGAGGAAATGCATTCTGATCATATTGTAATGATTCGGTAGCTTATTTAACGAGTAAGTCATGTTTAAAAGATTCTATTTTTCTCCTTATTTATGCTCTAATTAGCATCTTTTTTTGTTGGAGACAAACATACGAACATTTTCTGAACTCATTGCATTCACCTGCACACTGGAATGTTATTTGTTTTAAATATCACCGAAATGACAAAGCCATAACCCTAACCCCAACCCGAACCCAAACCCTAACCCTAGCTTGAACCCTAATCCCAGCTCTAACCCTAAACCTAGCCCGAACCCGAGCCCTAATCCGAGCTTTAACCCTAACAGCCCAAACCCAAGCCCTAATCCAAGCTCTAACCCAAATCCTAGCCCGAACTCGAGCCCTAACCCAAATCCGAGCCCAAACCATAACCCTAGCCCGAACCCTAGCCCTAATCCGAGCTCTAACCCTAATTCTCACCCTAATCCGAGCCCAAACCCATACCCTAATCTGAGCTCTAACCCTAACCCTAGCGCTAATCCTTGCTCTAACCCTAATCCCAGCCCTGACCCTAGCCCTAATCCAAGCTCTAACCCCAATCCTAGCCCGAACTGTAGCCCTAACCCTAATCCTAGCCCTAACCCAAGCCCTAATCTAAGTTCTGATCCTAACTCTAACCCTAATCCTAGCCCTAATCCTAACCCAAGCCCTAATCCTAGCTCTAACCCTAATCCTAGCTCTAACCCTAGCCCTAATCCAAGCTCTAACCCTAATCCTAGCCCTAACTCCAGCCCTAACCGTAATCCGAGCTTTAACCCTAATTAATCCTAGCCCTAACCCTACCCCTAATCCGAGCTCTAACCCTAATCCTAGCCCTAACCCCAGCCCTAATCCCAGCTCTAACCCTAATCCTAGCCCTAACTCCAGCCCTAATCCGAGCCCTAACCATAGCCCGAACCTAGCCCTAATCCTAGCTCTCACCCTAATTCTCACCCTAACCCTAGCCCTAACCAGAGCCCTAACCCGAGCCCTAACCCTAGCCCTAACCCTAATCCCAGCCCTAATCCTGGCTCTAACCTTAATCCTAGCCCTAACTCAAGCTCTAACCCTAATCCTAGCCCTATTCCGAGCTCTATCCCTAATCTCAGCCCTAACCCTCGCCCTAATCCTAGCTCTAACCCTAATCCTAGCCCTAACTCTAGCCCTAACCCTAAGTTGACGTGTGCACGTCCACGGTCCACATGCTCGGAAGTTAGAACTCGGAAGTAACATTTGCGTTGCTTTTCTCAGTTGCTCTCTGTGGACGTGCTTACGTGATGTTACACCTTCGTGAAAAATGCTGCGTGAGGAGTGACGAGGAAGGTCATAATCTGCCCAGCAGACTGACATAAATGTTCTGAAATTTAAACTGAAAATTGAAGGTTGAGTGTTTTTTTTTTTTTTTTTTGGAATTGCTAGAAATATTGTACATTTGCAATTATTGATCGTACATCGTAGAAGACGTTGAATTTTCACACAAATACGATATAGACACACAAATACAATTTTTCACACAAATAGACACCTGGCAACCCCGTCACTTCGTTGTTGGGAGCATGGTGGAGATTCCGAGGGTGATCTTATTTCCTGATAAACATTTGAATCACCAAACTTCCATATTCGGAGTGGAATCGCCAACATTAATGACACACGAAAGATTGAGTCTGGTCAACGAGTTTAAATTCAAGTAATTAATCTGGAGAAAGCACAGGTATGCTTGGCTAAATGGTGTCCTCCACGTCCAAGTTCCTTGTATTTCTTTGTATTTTCCTTTTTTTTTTGGTCTGACAGCCAGTGGACTGGTAGGGTGGCTTTAATACGAGCATACTCACCAGCATCTAAGCTGTGTAACCTGGGTTTGAATCCTGACCCAGCAGCTATAAACTGTCATTCCGGTGTTTCATCGGCAGGGTGATTCATCAATGTGTCTCCCGTCTCTCGGATGAACGTTGAACTCAGAATCCCGTCTGCAATCATCCGTTGCTAGATATCCCATGGTATAATTTGCGAAGAGTAGGTGAACTATCTTGGTCACCATGAACTTCAGCAAACAACAACCAACTTTTTGAACGATTTGCAAATAAGGAAGACCGGGGCTGGTTTAAACTAACGAGGCTAATGATTTTGTTCTTTTCCACTTTTGTGACACGTTGTTGTCCGTTTTGTGTGTGTTCCAACCTCTGCCATCTTGAAACCAAATCACAAGGCTGGGAAATTGTGGATGAAAATCATTTTTTGACACATTTATGTCCAATTTGTTTTGATAGTTATGAGTGTTGTGTTTGGGTTTTCTGCATGTGCTTTATGAAAAGGTTATGAGAGGTTTGTTGAAAAGTATGACGTAATTCCTATACATTGGGTGTCGGGTATGGTTCAGGGAGGTTTGCTTATTTCTTGAAGAATCTCTGGGCAAACAAATCTGGCCTGCGTGACAGGGTTTGGCCATGACATAATCAAAGAGATAATCCCAATTTAAAGGTATCTGTATTCTTTGGTTTTTTTTCCTTTATTCAGAAGTTGTAAATTGGTAATACTCGTCTGACTGTCGACCATGAATTATTCACCATCGTGGATATGGGGGGCACACAAGGGCCATGGCCAACCTCCATGAGGGTGACTGCACTCTCAATGTAGTTTGGGCCGTGTCACTCCCAAGGTAGTACAATGATTGAAAGTTGCCTCTGCGATATGAATAATCATATCCCATACATGCCGATGGAATATGATTATTTCACCTCGAGTTCGGGTCATTTTGCCACAATTGCACCGACAATATTTGACAAGCAACAATGGCACGTAAAGCAGAACGAATGCTCTCAAAGCTGGAGTGAATACACATTGCAATGAGAAGCACTAGCGAAGGATGGATTGGAGTCCCTTGTCTTGTTGCAGACACGCCAGAACAATCTTCCAGACAGCCAAAGGTACGAACAGAATTTGGGCCCCGACCGGGCCTCGTTTTGTGATGTGATGCATCCACTGAAATAAACTGTTTCATTGCATTGTGTATTGCAATAAAAGACAAGTGGCCCCTTCCCTGACTCTGGATCCACCACTGTTATTCACAGTGGATAAGAATTTAAACAATTTGCTAAAACCCGAGGAACGAGAGAGTTCATAGAACACAATACTCCATGCAGTGGCGCAGTGCTCCTTCAATTTTAATTAAACAATGATTTCAACGATCGTCAAAAAATCTGAAAGTTTAGTGCTATTGAAGCAGTCCCGAACACCACCTTTATACACCACCCCCATTAAACCTTTATTTAAATGTAAGTACTGTACTGCAAAACTAGAGCGTAGCTCGGAGATGGCCAGCAAGAACAGGGCTTTACAGCTGGCTTCCCTTTGACGCATGAAGAAGACGGCGGCTCACATTTTTGGCTCACATACTGAGCAGGATGTTGTCCATCAGCTCTTGGTTTGGTCGTAAGAGACGGACCCCAGGGTGTCATGTACGTCAACCAGCGGCTCGATGAGGACAATCAATGCATAAAGTAGCTGCGCGGGGTCTCTGAGTCTTGGTATTCAATACCGCTCACAAATTGCCTGACGTATGTTTGTCCCACTGCGAGAGAGCGACTCCGCACTCATGCCTTCCTCCTTCCTTGTAAAAGTCGTAAAAATAAATTAATTCTGGTTTTACAGCCATTTTCCGCAGCGTCGATCACATCACCCAATTTAACACGTCACATTAGTTCGACATGCCTGTTGTTTGTGTCCATTATAACGTCCTGAAAAACAGTAAGTTTCCTGTTTGGAATGATTTTTCAATTTTGTTTGACTGCCAGGCACGCAGATCGAGCAAAAAAATAATATATCACTCCTCTCTGTGCATGTGCGATCGAGCCAAATTCTAAGCCCAAGTACGCTAAAACGAAAGACTTGTCGTCCTATTCGTTTTCAAAATATAACATTCGATTTAACTAAGTTGTTCCTTGATCATAAACTGAAAAGACAGACGGAGGGACGTACGGACATGAACCAATTGCTTAGCCCCGCTTTTCACTTTGCATCCGTTGGGGTAATGACTTAAAACAAATGATGCCCCATCTTACTCTAAAACGAAATCCAATATCGGTCATATTTGGAGGGCTGTATTTGAACTCGATTTTCAAAAAACAACAAAACAAAATTAGATAATGTTTTATGTTTCACTTTGTTTTGGTAGAATTAGACTACAAAAAAAAAGTTAAAAAACTGTGAAAAAAAGATGTTGGTCATTCAGGTCTCCAAATGTTAAGAGCAATACATACATACATACATACATACATACATACATACATACATACATACATACAGTACATGGGGAGCATATGCCACAGCGCGTCGCTGTGTCCACTTTCCGCCGGTACTCCAGGGGCCTTTGTTTGGGCATCCCCCCAGGCAGATGCCTGGGCCATCCCCATCTATTAGGGATGGGAAACTCCATGTACCCACCTGAAGGGACCACCTCGGATTAACCCGAGGAGACCGCTGTCTGCAGGACGATACCTCAGCACCACCCTGACACACACCACTTGGTGTGTTTTGCAGAGTGAAGTGTTTTTATGGTAACCGGAGTGCGAATCCTGGCCCTAACCTCCTAGAAATGGAGGACATCCACAAACACAGTTGGCACCAAATATGGATGGCCGTTGGCTCACAAGGAGCTCCTCTTCCTTTGATAGGTTTTGTTTTTAATCCTGCTGGATGCTGTTAAAAGCAAAATTGTTCCAACCAGCCTTCGTTTCTTCTACATACTCTTTGTGTTCCTGTAGTTTTAGTGATGTGTACTTACCGAACTAATGTCATGTACTTGTATAATTGCATATGCAAAACAGGTGGAATTTTTGACCTCCCTCTCCTCACTTTCCATATGTTCCACACACTCGCTCAACTTATACTCACCACCCTCTCCCTTATGCCTGGTATTGGCTCAATGGTTTGGGTGGTGGGTTTTGGATCAAAGGGTCCTGAGTTCAAACTCGCTAAGCTGTTGAATTAATACCAGGTGGGGTTAACAGCTTCCGAGGTCGGCAAAATGAGTGCCAGCATGCTGGTATCCTGTGTCTGAGTGGTGACCCGTCCAGGACTGTGCCCAATAGCCAAGGAGACCGCTTAGGCAGCAGCAACGCTCTGCACAGAGTATGGTCCCAATCTCCTCCTCCTCCTCCTCCTCCTCCTCCTCCTCTTCCTTCATTATCTTGCCAAAACGAAGTTTTTGCAACATATGTCAGTCAGCTTGTATGTTTTTTTTTTGTTTGTTTGTTTGTCTGTAATCACGTATAAAAAATTCTGCAGAACACAGTTATCATCGGAAATTTTTGTAACTTCGCATTTCAGAGGCCTATAGAGGTCCCTTTCAGTGCACAAAATTTTGAAGGTCAAGGTCAAAGGTCAAGGTCACTTTGGCGCAAATCAGGGGAGTCGACGAAACCCTTATTTTTTGAGTAATTTTGATCGGATCGTCTTCAAACTTCATGGGAATATAGTTCATGGTCTGGCGCTCAGCTGATTAATTTTTGGTGGCGATTGGCCTTGACCTTCATATGTTTTTTTTATCTTGCCAAAACGAAGTTTTTGCAAGATATGTTTGTCAGCTTGTATGTTTTTTTTTGTTTGTTTGTTTGTTTGTTAGTCTGTAATCACGTATAAAAAATTCTGCAAAGCACAGTTATCATTGGAAATTTTTGTAACTTCGCATATCAGAGGCCTATAGAGGTCCCTTTCAGTGCACAAAATTTTGAAGGTCAAGGTCAAAGGTCAAGGCCACTTTGTCGCAAATCAGGGGAGTTGACGAAACCCTTATTTTTTGAGTAATTTTGATCGGATCGTCTTCAAACTTCATGGGAATATAGTTCATGGTCTGGCGCTCAGCTGATTAATTTTTGGTGGCGATTGGCCTTGACCTTCATGGTTAGCGCCGAAGGTCAAATTTTCAAGTTTTAGGAACCATATCGTGTAGTACTTCAAATTGAACACCTCGATGAGTGCTTTTTGATATGTCAAGCTTGAGACATTATGACGTCATTTGGTGACGTTATGAGGCAAAAGCATATTTTTCATGGTTACTCTGAACGATTCTCATCGGAATCTCTCGTAGGCAGATATTCCTCAAGGAGTCGCTCCTGGTGGATAGCAGCTCTGTTCACCTCAGTGTGACCTTTAAGAAGTCACACGTGGTCACCCTGTGGGTGACATTGGTTTATTTTTTTTTCTCCCCCTCTTCCTCAACTCCCCATCTCATCCTTTTATCTTAAAAATGACTTCCACTTCTTACTGGTGTCTCGACTCCATCAACACAGGACTTTCAAAATGACATATCAATACTAAACGAGGCCTTATGCACATGTGTTGTGTGTGTGTGTGCTTCCATTGATTCGGTTCGGCCCTCCGGCATTCTTAACCTATCATTGGTGGCGCAAAGTCTGTAATTCCGATAGTCTTTCAAACATAACTTTCAGCATTTGGATGAAAGAGGTGGCAATTTGAAAATGGTTAACTGTAATTGTTATGTTTCTGAAAGCAAATTGGACTCATGGAAATGTCGGAAACACGAGAAATATCCTGTGATATGAGAGGCATCGAGTTCGTACCATTTCCTGTTAGTACAAGTGAGTGGCAGTAATGGATATAACGCACGCACACACGCACGCACGCACACTTCTCCTTTTCACCAAAAATCTTGTATTTCACTTGTGGCCCCAGAACCAAGCAAACTGTATATATTCATAACAGCCCTCATAGCCCATACAACTTACACTCCCAACCTTTTCTAAGTATGTTTTGGCTTCTTTTGGAAGCTTTATGAGCAATTTCGGTAGCGATCCTCATGGCATGCAAAATATCCGTTCCCTGTTGCTAGGGGTGTCTATAACAATGACCATTGTTGCTAGGGGTGTCTGTGCATGCATGCCAAGCATTCTGGGGGCAGATTACGTCATATCTAAAGTCATGTATTGGCCGAGAAGTTCTCTAAACTGCAGGTAAATGGAGGTTAAACCAAAATTTGCATGACCTCTAGCAATGCCATACTCAAGGCAGACATCATTAAAATATCTTTATCTGATGAATATATGATAACAAATGTTCTGCACTAACGTCGTGTATGGTCCATTTCCAAGTTGTCATCAATGCATGAACATGGACACTGGCCTTGCTCTGCTGCCAGACTTGCACCTCTCCATCACCCAAGTTGAATACAGCAGAGTAGAGTGGTGATGATATCCTTAAAAAATATCGATAGTTCATCATATTTTGAGATGTAAACGATGTTGTTCCTCCCTTGACTTCATATGAGCAGGAGTTTTACAATGCTCATTGAGCAAGCTCGATGGTTGTGGTATGATTCCTTGATTGCTCGATGAACGGAGACCTTGACGAGAGCCGAGTGACTCACGATGTCTATATGGTCGTAAAAGCCATGGCACGAATTTTAAATCCACAAGCCTGAAAAGCAGTGAGATGTGTTGCGACTACGTTACGCACCCACGACCGCTCAATCAAGTGCAGTTTTTATCACTACGATAAGGTAGTGACATTTTGTACTCCGGTTATCTAATACTGACCAACAAACTGCCCCTTTATAAATCAAAAGATACTAATTTTCAGTGAAACTGACTTACACAGCCGGGTCTGGATTCAAACCCAGGCTAGACAGCTTTGAGGTGAGTGTGCGTACTTCTCGGCCATCCTGCCATCCCAAATGCAACAATTATTTTGTCTTTTGACCAACAACAGTGTTTTGCATGGTAGTTTTGATGATCAATTACTTATTCAATCAAAGTTTTTCAGCCAAATCGATTTGTCCTGTTGTACAAATCAAAAATAGCATCGGTATATTGTGCAGCATTTCAAGAGAAAAAGAAATATGAATACAAATGGCCACTAATGGTTGCATGGTATAATTACATCTAAAGGGGCAAATTGCATTTAAACCGTTCTGGAATAATTAATGTTTATACCTTCTGGATAGACTTGTAACGACGTACTTATCTTGTCATCCGGACATATTTGAGTCTGTTCATAATAATAACAGCAGAACACTTTTTTTCCCCCCTTCACTTTATAAAATTGCTCATTCATAGACAACTGCCGAAAGTGGCAGAAATCTCCAATACTGCACTACCGTATATCTTCACAAAAGATTAGCGGAATTCACAGTGTTACGTTTTATTCCACATCCCGAGGTACCTTGTCATTTATACCCATACATTGCTGCTGCTGCGACTACTACTACTACTACTACTACTACTGCTTTTAATGGTCCCAATTACCTGTTTGTGGGGACCTGTGGAACGTTTTTGGCCAAAGTCTTTCACGAACTAGTTAGCCAGGTCTTATGTTCTTTAAGGTTCCATGAACAACTGAGAATACCAGGGATTTGTGATTTGGTTAGTGTGCCGGTAACAATTGGCCTCCTGTTCATGAAAGACGTGGTGGGATATTTAACGTCCACGACCAACCCATGCTGTCAGATAGGTCCTTCTGATGGACCGAGCCCACATTACAGTTTTTATTCCCATTATATTTGACATGGACGTACTCTCTCAAAAACTTAATTCTGTGAGTAAAAAACCAAACTGGCACTATTTTTCAATAGCAGTTTTTTTGTTTTTTTTTGTCAGACAGTGTTCTGAATGGGGCGAAAGACAGGTTTGGGATTTTGTTGCAAGACATTATTATGTCACAAGACGTAATCCCTATCTCGACTTCTTTGTGGTGGGTGCATCTGAAGTTGGTTTTTATAACTCGCAATGCTAGAATCATCGAAGAACTTAAGGAGAAACGAGGATTGAGGGTACCAAGATTGATATTGACATGTTAAAGGATGTTTTGTAAAACGTATTCTGAAGTGTATTGTTCCCAGGCATTGAATAGGTGTGGACGTTACGTGCAAGGGTTGTGATGTGATTTAGGTGCAGTATTTTATAAATGCATTAAAGTGTCTTCTGTCCATGTCTTTTGTACTGGCACTTTTATAACTGTACGTACCAGACGCTGGATTTGCCTCCATTTGAAAGCGGGACTGCAGATTCCCTGAGGGAAGGAGACAAGCTCATATGGTCTGCTTGCACAGCTGCTCTGTTAGTTTGCTCAGTTGAGGGGATTGGACATGTCACACTCAAAGAAACACAACACAATGGTGCCCCTCTGTACACTGTTTCCTCCCCCTCAGCCAGGCCACTGCAAGGAGAAACAAATAATTTTACACTTCGGTGGGCATGCGTGAGGCTGGGGAAACGGGGAACTACTAAACAGCCCTGGCAATCACTACATGAAGTTCACTCCTTGTACTTCCTGATGATCAACTACTTGGGTGAACGGCTGACTTGATGATTGGCTCTACATGTGCTGTGATCTACAGGTGTGATCAACATGTGCTGGGGTTAGGGCCTGTCCCCTTCGTGCAAGGTCCAAACTTAACACAAATGTACTAGTGCCTGGCTTAGCCAACAATCAAGGGCAGTTTTTACTGTCCCTCCCATCTTGATCAGAGGCAAGGCACATCCTGTGGGTGACTATTGCAACTACATCACTTTGCCAGCACATGGTGAGACATAGGCATATATGCAGCTGCTTGAATCCGCCCGATTTCCGAAGAGCCACAGCATGCTCTAATCAGGTGCACTAGAGGGCATACTCCCTGGTGTGCACTTGGTGTTTCTCACCCCTCCCAAAAGAGATTACTTACCTCCCCTACCTACATAATGACACAAGTACTTCAATCAAGTTCGCAGCAAGGAAAAAATGGTCTGTGGAAAGGTTCCCATCTGTGTGTCCCAAATATCATCTCTGTTGAATGTTTCAGCATTTCACTTAATGCAGCGAATCAATGTAAGAAGCTAAGGCTTAAGAGATTCAAATTATGTACTCGGATAAACTCCAACAGTGGCATATACCAATGTAATGACCTATTTCGTACATAATATATGAATCAGATCACCAGCCGTGTAAGGGATATTTGTAAATATCTGTGGTGTGCTTTATTATGAACTTGCTGAAGCACCTGGCGTTGCCTGGGGAAATTCAATGCAATATATATTGAAATATTTCCTGCATGATGTTGACTTTCAACCCAAGCCTGTGTTTGCTTTCAGCTGACATGGAGGCTTTGTCTTGCATGATGATCCTCAACCCGAGCCTGTGTCCGCTCTGTACTATCAACTGACCTGAAGGATGCTTGTCTTGCACGTTGATCCTCAACCCAAGCCTGTGTCTTCTCTGTCGTCTCAGTTGATCTGGAGGCTGTTTGTCTTGCACGTTGATCCTCAACCCAAGCCTGTGTCTTCTCTGTAGTCTCAGTTGATCTGGAGGCTGCTTGCCTTGCACGTTTATCCTCAACCTTAGCCTGTGTCTGCTCTTGAGTCTCAAGTGACATGGAGACTGTCATTTTCTTTGCATCTGATTTGATTCTGGCCATCAAGGGTATTTTTGGTGGCATTTGGCAATATTTATAATGCAATTAAGGTAGGTTAAGATATTTCTTAACAGAAGTGTTCCCTTGAAAGTTGACAAAGTCAGAATCGAAAATATATTGGGAGACCAGAGGCAGATCACTTGCACTCAAAGTTCATTTTCATGACCTGGGAATGCAAAATGAAAGAAGTAAATAAAAATTGAGTAATTAACATCAGTAGTTGAACCCATGTAATAGTTGCTCAACAGATGGGGAGGATTACAGGTGGGGCAGCATGAACACAGTAATGTTGTAATAAATCCGCAGGTGCAATGGTGCCCTAAATGGTCTTTTCCAGAGCTATTTCTATTCGCATGAGGGAACCCACCAGAAGTGCTTTGGCAGGCATCTTACCATGCCAATCTTCGTGATGCGGTAGATTAAAGCTTAAAAAATGCAACAGATGGATTGGACACAGATGGGGAGGATTAGAGGTCGGGGAGAAATGTCCCAAGGGAACACACAGTTTCCGTTAATAGCTTACATACTGTACATATGACCTCAACATATGATCTTCACAATACATATTACTCGATCGCTCCCGGGGAAAAATACCAGCAGGCAATGTATAAGGTAAAGACCAGAAGGCGTCTTAAAGGCCAATTATCTGGTTTTATCTGTGGTCAATTTTTTTTTAATCCAAACATAGCCCCTAGACCTTTGTGCTGCAGGGTCTGATTTCATAAACAAACTAACACAGAAATAAACACAAACTTTCTTCTTTATATCATCGTGTCCTGTCGGTTAAGACCGACCTGGACAGATAACCAAACGATTTCCCTTGGAGGCGAACAGCCGAGTTCCTCGGAGATTAATGGCACGCACGGGATGGAGGGTGACAAGCACGTACCAGACACATTCACCCAGATGGAGGACAAGGGTTTATTATTGAGCCCACAACAAATAGACAGACACAATTAATCTCAATATATAATGGTTAAATTACATAAATCAGATATTTACAATGGAGATGAATCAAAACGGGATAATAATGAAACGTGAGATGAACGAAACCTAATTTTGAGGCACCTCCACACAGACAGTTACAAAAACGGACAAGGGGAAATGATAAAACAAAAGAAAACTCCCTCTTTTATTCTGGCAATTAGCTTCGGGTCCAGACGTGGTCTCTTATGAGCTTGGGTGATCGAACCCGCATCATCCCGCCTGGGAAGCTCGCACCCAGAATGGTGCCAAACCGCTCTCTGGGCAGGAAACGTACAGGAAGCAATTCGGGCGGTGATATTCCACCAGGACTTTGAAACCGCCGTGCAGCTTCCTTTCATGATCACACTTGCCAACGCCGCTCCTCTGCAAAATGGCATTGCCTTCTTCCCCGATGGCACAACATGAGGTGCGGTCTCACACAACCCAGCCGAACAGTCAATGGCCAGCGTCCTTCTCCAGTGCGCGAACAAATTTGCCTCAGCATGAACCCAAAAATCGTGCAGCCTTCTTCACCATGTCGAGGCTGGCCAGTCAGCGACTCTGTCTCAATCGTGTTCTGCACAGGACCTCCCTTCACGCTCCTGTTTTTGTGTTCTGACTGCCGATCCTGCCTCAATCCTCCTCTCTTCCCTCTCACCTCAGGCTCCATACATCCTCCACCCAAGAGTCATGGTTTCGCTTGTTATCATTCTTGGAGGGGGGGGTTTCGCCTGCTTGGAAATGTCCAGCTCAGTTATTGTTTTTAGGATGTGATTCCTTTTTATCGCTGGTCTTGTAAGTGCAAAAACGTATGAAAAGGTCACAGGGGGTAATCATATACTGGGAGAAATTGCCTTAACCCCCACCTAATTTAACACAATACCACCTTGCATGTGGTGACACGTAACACTTAAGCTCACAGTTTCCCGACTTAAGTTACATCGAGATGTCTCCTACACGTCCACGGACCAAACAACTCTATTCCATCCCTCACTTTCCCATGAAATTTCTCCATCTACCCCACAAACATAACAATATATGTATTCGATAGGTTATTTTTACAATCCTACGATTCCTTTGATTGGTGAAGCATGTGCACCCATAGTTTAAGAGCTTCAATAGTATAAAGTAATTTGGTAAGTTATCTCAGCCTGTTGTTCCTTAACGGCTAAGGTTGCTGGCTTAACATATTAAGGTCCTGAGTTAAAGTCCCTGTCATGCTGTTAAAATAACACCTGCAGGTGAGTTGAGTCAGCCTGTCAGCCTTCCCAGGTGGGCAAAATGAGTCCCGCTTCCTGGGAGAATGAGCCATTCGAGTGATTCTGCATCGGAGTGGTGACCCATCCAGGATTGCGTCCCCGAGCCAAGGAAAAACCTGCCTCGGTAGCCTTGTGCGTCTGAAGATGTGAAAGGAGTGCTTCTTCGTCTTAAGTTATCTCCATCCTTGGATTTTCATCCAGAGGACAGTGCACTTCATCATGCAGGACATGCACTCATAATGTGCAGGCTAAGTTGTTAAGTGGTAGGCTTTAAATTAGACATTACTGTCTGCAGGCAATAGCTCTGATTAGATCGTAAACATAAAGTGCTGTTGGTGAAATCACCGAGGTGAGGTCACTGAGTTTGATGGAAGTGATGCCAGTTATCCTTAATTTGTTCTTTGTCTTTGACAAATGACGGAATATGAAGGGTTTTTATTTTTAATGTTGTCAAATTATAGTTAATGACAGCTTGTTTTGAAGTGTTAGAGCAAATGTGTATGACTTTTTGTTCCATGACACGCACGCGCGCACACACACACACACACACCATTGCCAAATGTGACCCCAAATATACATACCTGTGTTTCCCTCCTTGTGTTAGATCTTCCAAGCTCAACTCTGTATTCCAAGTGAACACGTTCACCTTCATTTTTCCCACTGACTTTTCACGTTGTTGTTTTTTTTCTTTTCTTGAGTTGTGCAGACACATCTCTGTGCAGCATCTCTTTGCATTTCTAAGTAATACAGAAATACATGTAGGTATATTATTGATGGGCGGACAGGAGAGCCTTGAGGTATGCACACTTGCATCTGAACTCTCTTGTCAAGGTTTCAATCCCGACCCAGCTGTTGTACCGTCATCCTGGTGTTTCGCATGCATAGCGATGCATCAATGGGTGTGCCATCCCTCGGATGGACGTTGAACTTGCGTCCTGTCTGCCAGCAATAATTTGTTGACGTTAAAGATCCCACTGTGCCCGACGTGAAAAGTAGGCAAGCTATCGCCAGCACCCTGAACAAATTTCAAATTCCTGCCATGATTTCCTGTGTCAGAGTGGCTACCCATCCAGGATTGTAACCTCAGCCAAGAAACTGCTTCGGCAGAACCGATCTTCTATACAGAGCATGGTAGTTGGTACATGAAAGAAAATGAATATTATTGATGACAATGATTAAATTTGGAAGATTGTAAAAGGGCAGCGGCATAAACAGTAGCATCATGGAGTGGGTAGGTTGGGAGATGACAACATTCCCATGGTCCACCCTGTTATTACCTCCGCCACCGAAGGTGATGGAGGGTATGTTTTCACCCCTGTCTGTTCGTTATTTGGCAAAAAAATTTTTTGCAAAGTATGTTGATCTGTTTCGTTGTTCTGTTCCTTTGTGACTTGACAAAAAAATTATTTTGACACATTTGTTGACCAGTTCAGTAAGTTTGTTTGTTTGTTTGTTAGTTGGCAATTTTTTTTGCCAAGTATGTTGATCTGTTCCGTTTCTTTGTTTGTTTGTCTGTACGCTCACCTATAGCCCAAACCGCTCAGCCGATTGTTCTGAAACTTTCAGAGATTGTAGGTACCGTCCCTGCAACTGTCGATCGACCGTCAACGGAAGGTCAACATAAGCCAAGTTTCTAAAATTGTCAATTTTCATCCGATTGACTTGAAATTTGAACACGATTTTCATCTCAGCTCATTGAATTCAACCACCAATTATTTTTGAGGTCAACATAGGCCAGAAGGTCAGCATAGGCCAAAAAGTCAATGTTGGCCAAATTTCTAAAATTGTCAATTTTCATCTGATTGCCTTGAAATTTAAAGAGGATTTGCACATTTACTCATTGAATTCAACTACTAATTATTTTTTTTATGGCCAACATCGGCCAAAGGTTAACAACTTAAGTGGTATTTCTAAAATACTCAATTTTTCTCCGATTGAATTGAAATTTTAACATGATTTGCCACTGAATTC
Organism: Eptatretus burgeri; assembly: GCF_056783735.1. Classification (NCBI taxonomy): domain Eukaryota; kingdom Metazoa; phylum Chordata; class Myxini; order Myxiniformes; family Myxinidae; genus Eptatretus; species Eptatretus burgeri. Next base: position 125,643,534 of record NC_140964.1, on the reverse strand, counting down.
AACCACCAATTACTTTGAGGTCAAAAGGTCAACATTGGCCGAACTTCTCAGAGTGAGATATGGAGTCAAAAACTATATATATATATATATATATATATATATATATATATATATATATATATATATATATATATATATATATAAACTAGCAGGGCTACCTGGCGTTGCTTGACAACACTGGGTCCTTCCTCTCACCCCACACCTTCCCCTCCCTCCATCAGTTATCAAGTGTAGTTGCTTGTGTTCAGTTTCAAGTTTCTTGTAGAGTGCACGTCAAGTGGCTTAAGCAGACAAAGAAGCACTCCATTCAAAATTGTTCATAAAGAACAGCTGGCTGGCAAGCACCAACTAGCTGCTTGGTAACTGAACACACCCCTGGACATCTCAACAGCATGCAGTAATTACAAAACGTCAACAAAAGGACAGTTTTTCAATTAAAGATATGTTTAATTTTCAATTCAATATTAATCATGACTATTTTCGTTGTGATGAAAACGTACCTGTTCAGTTTTATAACGTATATAAACTCAGAGGTGATCCATCCGTCCATCCATTGGGACCATACTCTGTGCAGAGCGTTTGTGCTGCCGAAGCAGTCTCCTTGGCAATTGGACACAATCCTGGACGGGTCATTACTCCAACACAGTATACCAGCATGCTGGCACTCATTTTGCCAACCTCAGAAGGGTGACAGGTAGAGTCAACCCCACCTGCTAATAATTCAACAGCCCAGTGGGGTTTGAACTCACTTTCGTCAGATCCCAAGCCCACCACCCTCACCATCAAGTCAACACCAGGCACAGTGGTGATGTTGAGTATGAAAGCGGACATGTACATTTCATACAACTTTAAAGTGTACATGTACTGTACATTACTTCTTAAAAGTGTACCTGGAAATCTATATGTTACTAAAACTCTCATCTTGTATGGATGTATGTATATTCCTGAAATACAGCCAAAATTGTACAAGATAGCACAAAATTTTTAGTCCCACCTTACTCACCATTCTCCTGTGGTGTGCAGTATCAAGTTTCGTTCAAATCGGGCAACGAAAAAAAATTAAAAAATCAATTCACGATTCAGTCAAGTACTCTTCGGGAGTATTTGATCAATACAAATAGCCTCAGCGGTATAGTTCGCTGGAGCTATCTTTTGTTTTTTATTGAAATGATTTTTTTCATCAACTGCATTCACACTGGGAAGCCAACGGGTTCACTGATTGTCTAGTATATTACTAAAACTCTCATCTTGTATGTATGTATGTTCCCGAAATACAGCCAAAACAGTACACGGTATAGCAAAAATTTTAGGTCCACCTTACTCACCATTCTCCTGCGGTTTCGTTCAGTATCAAGTTTCATTCAAATCAACGAAGAAATTATTAAAAAATCAATTCACGATTCAGTCAAGTACTCTTCAGGAGAATTTGATCAATGCAAACAACCTCAGCGGTATAGTTCGCTGGAGCTATCCTTTTTTTTTTTTCTTTTTCTTGAAATGATTTTTTTCATCAACCGCCGTCACAACGGGTTCACGGGTCATCTCGTAATAAATATCTCTCAGGAATTTCCCTGGAGGTCTACCGATTAATTACTTTCAGACAGAGGTATTTCATGACCAAGCCAATTTTAATGTTTATTTACATCACATAACATGTGTATTACATGTTCATGAGTTTGTTTATATGCTTTGAAAAGTCGGGCAAAAACCATGATTTTGTCTCCTCTGCATTGTGAGAATGTACCTTCATTGGGCGGTGTATGTTAGACCGCTGCCACGATCGCTGCGAACAAAACATGCATCAATTTGTTTGACTTGGAATCAAAATGTACCTTTGTCTCCTGAAAACGGGACCTTTATTTAATGACAGAAGACACGTTGTTCAGTCTTCATATGTCATCAGAAACTGTTGAACAATCTCAGCTATGCAGAGCAAAAGATATGGCGGCGATTTCTGGATGGCTGAAGGGAAAGGCGCGGCCTGGCTGGCTAATGGGCAGTGCTTGTGAGACTGGGGGAGAGAGAAGACATGACCTGAAGAATGGGAGGGGCTTATGAGCCACCCACACACATGAACTCAGACATATATATACTGTATATATATATTTACCTTCACAAACTTTGTTGCGAAGGTTATGTTTTGATCGCTGTGTATTTATTTATTTATTTGTGAATATGTGTTTGTTTGTTTGTTTGTTTGTTTGTTATTCGCATAACTCCAAAAGTATTGAACTGAATCGCAGCAAATTTGGTGGGATGATTGGTTATTATCCGAGGACCATTTGATTAGATTTTGGGAGCGATCGGGTCAAAGGTCAAGGTCAAGGTCATGATAAGATCAAAATCGTCTTTTTACCATAGCGCGGTCAATTTGTATCCAATTTGCATGCAACTAATGCCAAAATGTTCAGAATTCAATGCCCCATCTTGTGATATGTGACATGACACAATGACGTAATAACCCTTATTAGCGGTTGGGAGTCAAAGGTCAGGGGGGGGGGTCACGACATTGCAAAATGTGCGGTTTTAGTCATAACACGGTCAATTTTTATCAGATTTTCATGAAACCAACACCAAAATGTTGACTGTTCTGTTCCCCACACTCTAATACGAATTACAAAATTAAGAGTACAAAGGTCAAGGTCGAGGTCATGAAAAGGTCAAAATCGTCATTTTGCCATAGTGCGGTCGATTTTTATCCAATTTGCATGCAACCAATGCCAAAATGTTGTGAATTCAATGCCCAATCTTGTGATATACGATATGACACAGGAAATTTAATGTTTTTAAGCCATCATAACACATATGGGATGGCAGATATGGTATGGGATTAAATACCCTCACAATCAACGGTTTCTGGGGGGGGGGGCAAAATGTAGCGTTGGCGAAAGTATGCGCTCTACTGAGTGCCCGTTCTCATTACATATATTTGTACGGAGAGTAAAATCACACCAAGTCGAAAAGAATAATAAAATTCTTTGTTAAAACCATGATGTTTCAGAAGACCACTATCTTCCATCCTCAGATGTAAAAAACTTTAAACACCGCACATGCAGCTGTAGAGAAATTATCTGTACTTTTGTCCAGAAAGAGCTGCGTGCCATGAATGGGCTGCGAGAGAGACCAATCAGCGTGAGGTTTGGGACGGATTTAATAAAGAGAGTGGGATTGGAGGGTGGATTTGCTTCCGGATTGGATGTTTGGTGTTTGGGTCACCGGTTCAGTGTCACGTGTTCCATGTGTGATCCGGGTTTGTGTAATGGGTTTGGCCTTCGCACCCGCAGGTGGGGGCTGTAGGTGATTGCGTAATCCTCGATAGGCAGCATGCAGGTCGACCTAACAGTTAATCAACTGTGTACCTGAAAGCCATGTTTCGATAATTTCCCGACTGGCCCAGCTGGGTGCCGAGGCTTTAACTGCCATGTTTTCCCACGCGAAGGTGTGATGTAGATTGTGACAATGTGCCGCTACCAGTGAAAGCTTGTCTCCACGTGTTACAGCTTGCTGGTGCTGTATCAACTATGTAGTGAATTGCTTGGACGTCTGGCCCACATCGTTGGCATCACAGTATCGACAGGGGATTTTGCAGCAACCATTTGGAATCCGGGTCGCACACAAATCTCAGCCAACACTCCGCGTGCAGCTGTCTAGGCCCAAGGACAGGGTGAATAGACTCGATATGATGAACGTGGTCTATGAAGTCACCAATCAGTGCAGGGCGGACAAGGCAGAAGTACGTCATGGAGCGGAGCAGAGCCCGAAGGGATAAAGGTGGGGTCAACCGGGGTGGACAGAGTTGCACCTTGCACCTCGGTGTGGAAAGTGATGCAGAAGTTTCGAGAAGTGCAGAGGAATTCATGCGGAGAGGATAATTGCAGCCAGAAGAGCCCAGGGGACTCAAGCATGTCATTGAAGATGGTTCATTGTGGTCCAGCCCTTGTTGTTCCTGCTGTCATCCACACGACATTCAGGAGAGCTGCGGAGCCGACCTGCTGTGCGGAGATGTTGGAATTCCCTTTCCAACTAACTACGCAACGGTCACATGGCCCACGTCTGTGTCACAAGGATATCCTTTGTCTCGTCAATTCTCCCTGATCCTCATTCTGTAGTGCAGCTGAGGCCTTAAGGCTTATCTTGTTAAGGATCTACTGAATGTATGAAACCTGGGCATGGATTTCATGTGTAAATAAATTCTCACATTTCCCTTGTTCTCCTTCCCTGTTGGTTTAATAAATACGTACATGAAGTCACTTTGTCTCTGAGCAATTCAAGTTGTCCTGCTCGCCTGCTTCGTTAATTGTCAGTTAAAGGTAATTAATTATTGGTTAAAGAACAGATTGGGATTGGGACGATTAGTGTCCATGCTACCCTGCATCTGGTGTGGTAACCACTCATGCCACTTTTTTGTGCTGGGCATGATTGAGTACCAGCACATCGTTTAGCTGGTCAGACATTCCACCAAGGTAAGGTGGAATGGCAAATAAGCCTGTGAACCTGCTTGGAGCATCAAAACCGGTGGATCTGCGTGACCACTTTAACAGAGGTTTGTCAGGATTCAGACCAGATAACTGGGCCAGCCTGACAACTGTAACAATATTATTCTATAATTTTTTTTTCTCGGAGTAATTTCAACCATTAAAAACAATTGTGCAACAATTCTGGCCAATATAAGGCAGCAACATTAAAGTACAGGGAAGTTTGTGAGGATCAATATCATGTATGTTATGAAAGTAGAGTTGTGCAAGCACAGTGTTGCATCAGAGAGTATGGGGCCATCTATCAAAAGGGAAGATTGGAGGGCTGTCTGGTATCCTGGTGCTTGTTAGATTCCATGATTTTTTTTTTCAAAAATAATAGGTCATTGTTATTTTATAGCCAGCTCAGGTTGTTGTTCTTTTGAACAGGTATGCGGCACAGAGCCAGCCGATCAGTCTCCCAGGAGTGACACAGTGATGCCCCACATCCAAGATGGTGTACCCCCACCTTCCGAAGCCAGGGCCATGAGAGAGAGAGAGAGAGAGAGAGAGAGAGAGAGAGGGAGAGAGAGCGAGAGAGAGAGAGAGAGAGAGAGAGAGAGAGAGAGAGAGAGAGAGAGACAGACAGACAGACAGACAGACAGACAGACAGACAGACAGACAGACAGACAGACATTTCTGCCCAGACAAATCCGGGCAGCAGGGATATTGGGGAATATCTGGCCCCCAACTTGCATTGGGTGGTATAACCACCATCCCCAGTAGTTGCATCGGTCATTGTGTGGCAGTATGTCCTCAGAGTTGCAAATTTTCGCCCTGCTGGGAAGGTAACAGTAAATGTACAGTGTAATCCTTCCTTAAGAAACCATTTAAAATATATTACATGTCTCATCACATCACCAGCATCACAAGTCTCTCCTGGATTCTGTGGATTCAAAGTTCCCTACATCATACCAAAATTCAAGAAGTGTCTGTTTGTTTTAGTTTGACTTCTGTGCACTCCTGAAGTGCTGGAGGGAATGAGTTCAAACCTGTTGGTTGAATTAGGCGTGTGTATGAGAAGGTTGAGGGTGGTCATATGAAATCCATAGTCCCTGGGGTTGAGGCTCGGGGGGAGGACCCCAACTCTCTCTCTGTAAATATGGACGATATAGCACCACTCCTGGTGGAGGTGGGTATTACACGTCATATGAAAACAAGCCAATTCTGGATGGATTGGTAACCCATCCATCAGGACATTTTATAATAATTAACCTATTTTGCTACATGGCACAGGCCCCAAATCTTTTTGGAAGCTATAGCGACGCCTCTGACTCTGACCCTCTCCAGCAATTCTAGGATGCATGCGTTCTTCCATTAATGACCTCCTCGTTAATGGCCAGTTATTAATGACTGACTGCTGGGAAGGCAATGGCAAACCAAAGAGCGCAACACTTGCACCGTAGCTCTGTTCACACAGTGTGGCACATTAATCTTTTTCTTCTTCCATATGCAGTACATGGCAACAGGTCGCATCAGCAGGCCTGGGCATGCAGCTGTGCTGCCGGGTACATTGATGATGGCACACACACACACACACACACACACACACACACACACACACACACACACACACACACACACACACACACACACACACACACACACACACACACACACACACACACACACACACACACACACACACGTCGTTATGGTGTTTATTGACGTGTCCTAGGTTGGACTCCTTTGAGTATATCTCGTTTGCAAAACGTTCTGATCACCCTTCATACTTCCAATGATATGCTTACGCCTCACATGCTTGAGTCATAGTCGATAAAGAGCTGACATTTCATTGAGGACGTCTCAGATTTCAACCCACATTCAGCAAACACCATACTAGGTGAAGGCGTGGATGACAAGCAGTTTATTGTGATTAAAATTTTGACTTTACCTTTAAAAACCATGACACGTGATTTGAAGTTCAACAATGCTATGGTTGTTACCTCCACCACCGAAGGTGAAGGAGGTTATGTTTTCACCCCCTCTCTGTCTTTGTTTGTTTGTCTGTTTGTCTGTGTACAGGATATCTCAAAAACTTGTCGATGGATCTGGATGAAATTTTGTGGACAGGTTCTGTAAGTGACAAGGACGAACTGATTAGATTTTGGTGAAGATCTGGATCCGGATCTGACGACTTCGAATTTTTAAAGTGATTCTTCACTATTGAGAGATTGGGCCAAAAACGATCTAGTCCTGTATAGAATGATATTTCAAAAATGTATTGGACACGATATGTTCTCATGGATCAGGCATTGCGTGGCGTAGGTATGCGCTCCACCGAGTGTCCTTCTAGTTCCTTTATTTTTTTCATTGAAACCACAAGATGGCTTAACAGAGGTAAAGTGCACATTTTGGAGAAGACAGAAGGCCATCCTGTACTGAACTTGAGATAACTGTCTGTCTGCCTTCACCATATCTTCTGTAACCTCTTTGTTTTTTCTCGCAGACAAATATCGATTTCACCGTCACATTGGTATATAAGTGACCAGCTATGACTTGACGATCAATACATCATACAATCATTCACGGTCCTCAATTGTTAAGACAGGCAGTTTTTTTTTTATCTTGGAAAACTTCAAAACAAATCTACTTGCATTGTAGAAGCAGATAAAATATTGAAAATTAATATAAGTCATCCTGTCTATTTAGGCAAATTCATCCAGATGATAAGTGGTAATATGCAGTTCATTATTTTTACAAGAGTATTTGACAGGTAAACTATTACATAATTTCATTCAACAGGAAATTATTATATTTTTTATGTGCATTCAGGCTAGCTTAATGTTTTGGGACAGCTCATGCGATTCTATTATTTATTCTCAAGTGAGCATGAAGTGTTTCAAGAATCCGAGATAACTTTTTGCATCTGAAACAGTTGTGGACCGCCTCAAACGAACTTCACACACGTTTGTCACTCTGGGCCTGTGTGTACTTGGAGAATAATACTCAGGGAGAAAAGCAGAAAAAAAACCTCCTAATTAAAGAATGAGCAACACCTCCTTATATCCACTGCCTCGAAAAAAAAAAAAAAAAATTATTGAAACATGGCAGTTAATTATCTTTGATGCGACAACATGTGGGTCTTGATTACAAGACGATTCCAACTCATTGAATGAAACAAAAGCAAATGTAATTAATTTATTTGTCCATACATTCTCCTCTTTTGTCTAATTATACAAGAGTGTTATAATTCTGTGTTAGTAACTTAATTTTAATTGCGCAAAGATTTAAGTTTTGTGTACAAACCCTATCTTGTAAAGCACATTGAGATTTCGATGAAATGTAATGGGCTGTAAAAGGGTTGCTGTTGCTGTCAAGCCTTTCCCTCTAGGATGGGATAGGATATGGGGAGGTTTATAGCTGTTGTAGGGTTTGTTTCTACAATTAGTGCCCCAAATATTTAATAATACCTCAGAGTTTCTTAGACCCCTCTGAGTACTCAACCAACATTAAATTTTATTTCTGCCAATGTCCAAGCTGTACTTCAGAGCCGGCTGGGACTTTTCAGAATTAAATTTTGCAACAATAATGCGAACATAAAGTATGCAGGGTTGACATAATTTTTGACCTTGACCCAATTTTAAGATCGTGACCTGATTATAGACATTTTAACATTCTTCCACCCTAAATTCGGCTAATGTTGTCCAATCGGAACAAAATTGCTATCTCTCAATAGCCTTGAGCAAGCCGCATTTACGCTTCATTTACTTCATACACCTCCAAGTTAAATGCCAGGGCAAAATGGCGGTCTGAAAAAAACACACGTCTTTTTGTCATCGCTAAAGTTTACCAATGTTTACCAACTTTTACCTGGAACATTTTACATTGGAACATCTAAAGTTTACCAACTTAAAGACCGCCTGGCCTTCCAAGATATTCTTGCATCCGAAATAATAATAGTGTACCTGCACTGAAGTTGTGCACATGATATTTGATTTGTGTCCTCGGCTGACCTTTTTTGGATTGTGACCTGATTAACAAAAAATACTTTTTTGATAATAACTTGATTAATTTTCGTCTGATATTCATGATGTTGAGTTTTATGGATTTATTGTAGATAGGGACGATTTGTTGTAGATTGTAGATAGGGATGATGATTGTAGATAGGGACGATTTTCTTATTGTACACTTTATCCCTAAATGTTGAAGGTCAAGGTCATATAGATGTCCAAAAATAATAAGGCCATCATTGTGTCATGGGCTTTACCCTTAGCGATTGCTTTGTGATCACAAATATCGAGTTGTTATTATCCCCACATTTTTTTTCAAAAAAACGGAGGATATTGTAATCATCTCTGTCTGTCTGTCCGTCCATCTGTCCATCTTCATGCTATCTCCTCCTAAACATTTGGGCAGAAATTCGCCAAACTTGGTGGTTATGATCAAGGTGTGAAAGCAGCATAACTTTAGACACTGCCTCCTGGGGCTAGGTCAAAATGTCAAATTCCAAAAAAATGAATTATGAGCACATTTTAAAACCTTTTTTTTGAAATGAAAATTTGTACTATGCAATCAACATTGAGGTCGCATAAAATAGGCAACAACTTTTTTGATTAGACTCCCGGTTCATGCTCCCGGTGGAAGGGATGAATAGCTTGCTGTAATTATTATTATCATTATTACAGTATTAAAGTTAACACAGTGTTAAATTTTTCATGGTAAGCTGATTCGTATCTTCAATAATGTTATGTTAAGTAATAAGAAAGAACGGGATACTTTGTCCGTGTGAGTTCAGCAAAGGCTGAAAATAAAGCAAAACAAACTTTTTGGAGAAATGTGTTGATATCCATAACGCCCTACTCGGTGATTTGAAGACAGCTTGGGATTCATGCAGGTCTCCAAAATACACCAGTGTGGTAATACATGTGAACCCGTTTATGGATGTTTTCCTGGAACGGCCTACGTGTCCCAATCCTTGAATAAGAATGTTCCAGGCAATTTAACCAACACTTGCAGAGGATTAAATCACTTTTTCTATATTTAATACACTCCAAGTGCATCGGTAAAAAAACCATGCCTTTTACAGATACATGAACACATCTTGCCCGACAGGGCAGTGTCACTCACGCCACACATGGGTGGAGCATAAATATGTACGAGGCAATACATGGGCGGAGCATGAATATACATTTTACATTCAAACTTGGTTACATCACGCTCCTCACCTGGCTTTTATATAAACCGCTACAGAAATTGATTGAGTAAAGAGAATTACGTGAACACGAGAACAGGGTCGTCACCTTGGCTCGAAACATTGTCAAATTGTTATTGAACATTTTCAAAAAGTGTCGAACATTTGTCAAACATGAAATAAACTGACTTCATAGGACATCATATTATAATACCAAACTCAAGGAACAGACTATGGCTAACGGATAGGGAAGTAATGGAAAATAACATGAAAATATGAAATTCATAATCAATAGAACACAATGAAGAAATTCACTCTTCCCCCGATGGTATAAGCAGAACGAGCTCAGTTACGGGTTGCAAGCAGATATGGGGCTTGCCGTCCTTCATGGTGTGGATTTGCACTTTTTGAACATGACTGTCTGTGCTGGGCAACGCTGGGCAACGTCTCAATCACCTATCCATAGGGCCAGTTGTTCCTATGTGCATCCGCCTTCAGAAGTACAATGTCATTGACACAAAGGTTGTGCTTCTTGACTTGCCACGACGTACAGAACTGCAGGGTCGAAAGATATTCTTTGTGCCATCATGACCAGAAGGTATTTGCCAATTGCTGTACATGTCTCCACTGATAGCCGAAGGTGTCTGAAGGACGACCTAAATCGTCTGGTGGTGCACAAGCTGGTGTCAAGATTTCTGGCACATCTGGATCTGTAGACAACGGAACAAGTGGACGAGCATTGACAATATCACATACCTCCACCAAGAAGGCAGAAAGGAGCTCGTGGGTTCGAGAAACTTTTGGTTCCAAGAGAATCGCGTTGAGGATTCCATGACGGACACCGATCATTTGTATCCACACTCCACCCATATGCGACACATGGTTGGGGGGGGGGGGGTTGAACTTCCACTTTGAGAAACGTGTGAAACATTGTGTTACCAATGAACGTTCATGCTTGGTAGCCAATATGGCTATTGAACGAAACTCCAGATCATCAACCAACTCTACAGCAGGCAAAGGGGGTTTAGTGGGTCGTTCGGAATCCCAGAGAAATCTTGGCCCAGACAGCCATTATGACTCCATCAGATCATAGGCTTTTACGGAGCAAGCGGCCAGGCCTGCTGGGTTAATGTTGGTTGCCATGTAGTTCCATTGAGAAGGTGATGTACTCTTTTGGATCCTTTGCTCTATGTTGGCCATGATGGTGATGGGTTCCTGTCTGAAGCATACTAATACCCCGAGGAGACTATTGATGAGGTCTGGACCAGGAAGTCGCACCTTATTTAGCGAGAAATCACAATCGGTAGCACTGCTGTCAAACACCACACGAATATTGTCACATTTGTGTGGATGGAATACAGCAAAATGAAGAAGATACCATAATCGTCATTTTGTCTCATTTCCTGGTTGAAGAGGCACAGCATGTCCTTTGGAAAAGGGTTTAGCCATGAAGTCCACATACTGCTGTTTCTGGTTTCTTCTCCAGAAGCTTTCAAGGGGATGTTAAGTGGTTGATTGCAAGGGGTCGATTGTCTGGAAGTTTTACATCATCTCTGAAGGGTAACAGTGTCACCCAATTGCCATTGTCATTTCTGATGAATCCATTCTCCATGACCGTGAGGAAATGGTTGTCTTCCAGGGAGCGACCTGGCTTGTCATCATTCCTTGTTTGCTGAAAGACGTCACTACCGACCCCGTTGCCATAGGCACTGTGGTCGCAGGATCTCCTGAAAGAAGCTGACTTGAAGGTGCACGACGATTTGGCAGAATGAGGTCCTTAATGATGACACGATTAGGACATGGTGAGCAGACTGATTATCTTCCATTGTTGAGAATGTGGGTACACTAGGCCTCCACACACTTGGCGCTATGGACACCACCCAGACATACATCACCAATTTTCACCCATCCAAGGTCCATACGCTGTGCCCTCGGAGCATTAGGTAGTCCATTCCGAAGTTATCTGATCTTAAGCAGATGAGGAGCATCTCGTCCAATTAACATCAAGGTGGTCGCTTCTGGGTCAGGTTTGGGAAACACTTCAGCGATAGGATGTGATATACAAATGTGAGTGGAGCCTTACGACTTCCGGTGTTGGAATCTCAGTGGATTTACAAGGAATTGCATTGCACTTGGTTAGCTCCGGGAGTGCAGGTGTTGCGATTCCATTGAAGGATTCGATATCGACGTTCCTGACATGCCTTCCACAGGCCGCCATCATTCCAGATCAGGTTTCGAGTTAATAGAGGACTAGATTATTTGGCACGTTGAAGTGGTCAAAGAGTTTGCTGTGGACCAGTCCGATTTGACTGGTCATCCAACACAGCATAAGTTTTCAGAAAATATTTGTCCAGCGATGGATTACCAGTGATGAATACCTTCACAAGACAGATTTTGGAACAAGACCTTCCTCTGGATCCAATACGACCACAAATGTCTGGACACCGATTAATCACTGAGGGTCACTCCTCACCATGCTTTCGAAGCCAATCTGACACTCTCTCAGGGTTTGAAGAGTCACTGATAAATTTCCTCCCTGTCGGTCCATCAAGGGGAGCACAACTGGCATCAAGAAGTGCTGAGCAATGATGGGTGCTGTCGCAGTGAGAACAACGAAGTTTTACTTGACACTCCTTGGCTGAATGGTTAGTTGACAGAGCACATCTGGTGCATATTTTCCATTGGTTAAGAAGGATGAGTCTGGATTGCAATGTTTTTGCTTTGAATGTTCTCCAATGCACAAGAGGATGTTTGGTCCTGTGAACAGGGCAGAATTGTTGCGGATCCTTCATGTGACGATGAGTGTGCTGATTTTCAGAAGGCGACACGATTGCTGCGGTGAGTTGCTCAACAATCTGTGGCAGCAATTCACCCATGACTTTGGTCTTGCTGACCCTGACCCTTGGACGACTGTCATTGGTGAAGGCAGACATTCTGTTTTTCGTAGCGAGTGGAGCTTTCACCTTACTTAGTAGCCGAAGAATGTGATTCGTCATCATATCCCGAGGAAACCATCAGACTGAGGTCATTTTGAATCTGCGTTGTGCCGAATGAAGGATGTGAGCATTGACAATGGCGGAAAGGTGACATTGTGTGTTTCTTTGTGCTTGAAGACCTCCATGCCTCCAACGATCCACGAGGCCAGGTGGAAGCTTTGCTATGATTGGTTTGAGGAATAGAGATATATCCAAAGTTGAAAATCTGGGATGGGAACCATCGTTTTTGGCAGCCTCTATTTCCTTGAAGGTGTTGTTAAACTTCTGCAAAGTGTTGCGGTCATGAGGAGAGATTTGAGGCAAAAGTTGCAGCTTGTTTAGCAATGATTGTGTAACTGCTTCATCGCTGCTGAGTCTTTCTTGAAGGCGATTCCAGACCTGCTCCAAACCGACATCAGGGTTAGAAATGTAGACTCGGTTAAGACGCTCTATGAGTGCTTTCGATTCTGAACCATCAGCCATATCAGTTCATCGGATGCCAGCAGTACTCCTCTGATCCTGCTCTGGAAGGCCACTTACCATGTCCTGAATTTCTCAGGCTTATCATCAAACACAGAAATCCTATTTGAAACCAAGTCTCGACGAGAAAAATAGTTTCCAGAGTCCTGCATGACAGGCATCACTGTTGGCATGATTGATGGCTTGACTTCTCGACCACACAGTGGGGTTGATGTGCAACCGTGACATGTAGCATTTAAGAAGGACGACGACCCTAAAGTTGTGTGGAAGGTTTTAGTTTGTGTCTGCTGAGTTTTGTATGACAGACCAGGGAGCTGGCATCGTGTTACACTGACCAGACAGAACTTGCCTGTTGGACACGTTTGATGTCCATGAGTTCTCCATGGATGCTGGTGCTGCAGCGTTGACAGCTGGTTAAAGGGGTCTGCCTGAAATGACATAAGTTTGTAGGACTTGAGGATGAGGGACATTCGTCTATGATAGATTCAGATATTTGAATGGTTTTTTTTTTAATATATTTTACACATTTTATGCAGGACCTTCACCAACGAAAGACAAGTTTGGATGGTGACAGGAGTCTCTCATAGCTACAGTTAGTAACTGTAAAAATAATTGTATTTGAACATTCAATGTGTGTATGATCATTGAGTGAAAAGTTTCCAACATCATGAGCAGATGTGCCTGATTTAGCAATTTTATTCACTTAATTAATTTAGTTTTGTTTGTTCACCTTTACAAGCTTCGTTTTCTTGTTTCATTCATTTTACATGATTCACGAGTCACGTTGGCTATTATAACATTTGTTTTTTTACACTCGTATTATTGTACTTTACTTGTCGACAGACATAATCTAAATGCGCTTCCCTTTACGTGTCGGTACGACTCAGCACAAGAGAAGGAATTTTGACAAAAAAACTACAAGTAATACATATTGTGAACAAGTCAGCATTATCAATTACCAATTTATATAAAAATAACTCGGTTTAACACAAAGTAACCATGTAGGCCAATTCAATAAATTACATGTTGCATCGTCCATCCGAGAGTAAATACCAGGGCTGAGTGATAGGTGCAGTGCTATTAATGATAAAAAAAAAATTACAGGTAACTTCAGTTATGAGGGCCAACTGACTAATAAGGAACAATTCTATGTAATCTATTTATTTCATGAGGAAACATCACCAATGAATGACCATTTTGCATGGCAATAAGGTCAGGTCAGGTCAGGTATGGGAGCATGTGCCGGAGCAGCGCGTCTCTGCGTCCATTTTCTGCCGGTACTCCAGGGGCCTCCGTCTGGCCATCCCCCAGGCAGATACCTGTCTCATCCCCATCTCCTTGAGATGATGAGCAACCTGCTGCAACCACAAGGCACGTGGTCGGCACATTGGCCTCTTCCACTCATGAGGCTCCCTCACTGAGAGAATCTGGTGAGCAGGATCAGCATCAGGAAAACGAGCCACATGTCCATAGAGCTGCAGCTGATGCTTACGGACGATGCAGGTAACAAATCTCATTTGGACTCCCTCTTAACTGAAGTTGACAGTGTTTAAATTTCTAAATAACAAGACGACAATAACGTAATAGCAATCAATAGCAACCTGTCTCGATATACACCCCCGATATACACCCCTGATATACACCCCCGATATACACCCCCGATATACACCCCCGATATACCCCCCGATGTACACCCCCGATATACACCCCCGATATATACACCCGCGATATATACACCCCCGATATATACACACCGATTTTCACCCCCGATATACATCCCCGATATACCCCCCCCCCCATGTACACCCCGATATATACACCCTGGAGGAGAATTCAGGTGGTTGTGAATGTGTGGAGGAGCTTGGATGGAGTAATGGCAGACAAAACTATATCAAGGAAATTGAAAGGTTAAGTTTTGATGTCTTGTGTAATGCCATCCTACCTTTACGGTCTAGAGAGGTTGGTACTGACAAAGAGAAAACAAAAGAGGTTACAGGTCTGTGAGAAAAACTGTGTCAAGAGGATTGCAAGAATGAAGAGGGCTGATAGAATGAGGATGGATGAACTGAGGGAGGAGATTGTGTGCAAGTAAGCCTGGCAGGTGATTGGGAAGAAGCTGGCTGGACACTCAGTGCAGATGGCCAAAGAGAAAATGACAAAGAGAGCAGATAGATTGAGGGAGCAGGAAGGAGGAAAAGACGTGGACCGCTGTTGAGATGGGAAGAATCTGTGAGGAGGGATATCAATACGGTCTGGGTGGTTGGAGAGTGGAGAGAGTTGGCTGAGGACGAGGGAAATGTAGGAGTATCATGGTCAAGGCAGGGTA
>NC_140964.1:125525605-125623105 GCF_056783735.1 Eptatretus burgeri | reverse complement strand
CTCTGCAGCTGACTCCGCTTGCCTGGCTCTTTCATGAGCAGATCGATCAGCAGTTCGCTGTTGCCGTGCGCGTGCAGTTCGAGAACTCAAATAACAGGAGGAGAATGTGTATGTTTAAAAAGTCAACGAATACGAACATTTTGTATTTCAAAAAACCTTAGCGTTTTTAACCATGAAGCCTTTTGTTATGATTCATACGCTAGCGCACTATTCGAAAGCCATTTGTTTTTTCTAATGGAAATTTTATTTATTTTATTTATATATATATATATATATATATATATATATATATATATATATATATATATTTTTTTTTTTTCATTTTTATGGAGAGCCACTTAGTGCATCCTGGAGCTGAATGTTAGTTCTATATATGTGTAAAGTTTCATCAAGATCGGTTCACTGGTCTGGGAGCTCATTCGTCACAAAAAAAACAAACAGACAGACAGACAGACAGACACAGACAGAAGGACTGCCATTTATATAGTAGATACATACATGCACACACGTATACATCTATCCTAATAAATGGCAGTGTGTGTGTATCACTTTCTTGTGGAACACAGACATATTATATTGTTGCGAATTCGCGCCCGCCGGCATGTGGATGGGCACTCGACTCGAATGGCAGCCGCCTCGCCCACCGGACGGACAATTCAGTCATGACCCTCTCGGAACAACGCTGGGAGCTAGTCACAGGTGGAGGTTTAACCCCACCACGACTGTGCCAATTGTCCACCCGCGCAGGATAGGGTTGCTCGCCAAATTCGATCTACCTAAGTACCTGCGTAGACGGTCGACCGGGCGATCATACCACGCCACAGGCCGACTCCGGACACGAACCGCTTAAGCGGTCCGTTCCGTGCTACAGTGATAACCGAGCGGTGTTATCGTCGGCCTCGACAGTTCCGATTAATTACCGGGCGTATTAAGCCCACTACGAACCCCTTACGTGAAGCAGGATGGAGGATCAATAAAGAAAAGATGAAGCGAAACGGGAAAACAGTTCACACAAAGCACATTTATTTCGCGACACACAGAAAGCACATATATACAGCCATACACAATCAAAAATGCACATATAGCAATTAAAACAAAAGCAACGATGACGCAGAGTTACTACCGACTACGCGCACACATGGCAACACTTATACAGTTCTACTTTACAGACGGCGCCAACACACATTTACTCAAAAGCAAAGGAAAGAAGCCACGCTCATAGACAAGGGGGCAGACGGGCCTATAGGCCAATATGTGCGCGTGACCTGAAGGAGCGCGGCCAGGCCCGCGAGACCGGGGGGGGGGTCCTACCCGCGTCCTCGTGACGCGTTGGCGGACGAGCCGCAGATGTGGCCGCATGGCTGTGCCCCGACTCCGTGCTCCTTGGCACGACGTTTGGAGTGGGGTGGGAACGGGGCCCCCTTGTTGCACTATCTCAGCACGGGGGAAAGGGGGAATTGTTGATGCCCTGGGGGAGGAGAATGGCTGGCTGGCTTGGGTCCCGCGACGAGCGATCTCACACCGCGACCGTCGCCGACCGCCGTCCTTCTCGCCTCGGACCCGAGCTCCTTTGCCTCTTCCCGCAACTCTCCTCAGCCGACTGCAGAACCCAACTCGATGCCACACCGATGACTTCGCCACCCGACTCCATTCTCTGCCACACCGATAACTCGACTCTCTGCCCTGCCGACACACACTGCTAATGCCACACTCTGCCACGATTCGCCTTGCGCTTGCCGTTTTATAGGCCGGCAGGAGAAAACAATATGCAAATATCCGGATCAGGATGACCTCGGGGGCGGAGTCACGCGCACCAATTGGACGGAGGAAAAGTGGGCGTGAACCTCTCCTGATCCTAGAATTTGCATATTTTGATTTCACACGGAAGCGCCTGGAAGCGGGGCCAAGCCGCTCCGCGCTTGCTAATTGGACGGATCAGAAGTGGGCGTGTAGCGTTCTAGATCCGAATTCTCCCTCAGAAAGGCCGCTATTTGCGCTCGCGGCTCGGTGCGTATTGCTGAACAAGCCCAAGACAGCCCGACGTTCAGTGTTCACAGGTGGTGCGGGAATGGCCGTAGAAGGAGAGAGGTGAGGGTGGTGGAGGGTTTATCGGTGGTGGTTTGATGGTTATGGTGCCGTTTGGGAATGACGGTGATGCGATGTTTGCGGGATTGAGTTGTGAAGGTAAAGGTCATGGCTGTTGGCGTTGTTGTTATTGTCTGAGGGTTGGAGCGTGGTTGTAGTTGGTGACGATGCCTGGCATGGTGGTTAAGGTGGTTGTTGTGTGATGGCGGTTGAGACGTGGTTGGCTCAAAATAAAGATAGAACAGAAAAACGGCTATCTCAAAGCGTCGCAGCCCGAATGAATCACATAAATTCCCTCTAGACAACGGGTTTGGGGTTAACTACACATGTACTTAGAGCTATCTCACCTACGGGCCCTGAATGGTGGTTTGCGAATTTCCACAGCCGTAACAATATATACATACAAACACACACATATACATCTATCCTAATAAATGGCAGTGTGTGTGTATCACTTTCTTGTGGAACACAGACATATTATCTATACATACATACACACACATATACATCTATCCTAATAAATGGCAGTGTGTGTATATCACTTTCTTGTGGAACACAGACATATTACACACACACACACACACACACACACACACACACACACACACACACACACACACACACACACACACACACACACACACACACACACACACACACACACAAACACAAACACAAACACAGACACAAACACAAACACACACACACACATCTATCCTAATAAATGGCAATGTGTGTATCACTTTCCTGTGGAACACAGACAGATTTTAAATACAGGATATACATATGCATACATATACATATATACTAATAAATGGCGGTGTGTGTGTGTCTCCTGCATAACTCAAAAACAATCAAACCTAACAGGCTGAAACTTTGCATGCAAACTAAGAAAACTCGAAGGAAGTGCAGGAGTGAAAATTGGTTGTCAGGGTTAATTAAAACACGCATTGTGACGATAATTAACGGCATTATTTAATTATATAATTCACCAGGCAATCCTCGGCCATCTCGCTCTTTGGAGTCTTAAGGCGTTTCCTGGGGAACCTCGCTGGGGGCTGAAGCCGCCATGTGTTTTGGGCTGCTCAACCATACCCTCCTTGACTTGGAACAGGCCACAACGATTTTTTTCATGGTAAAGTTGTTTTTTTTCACTTTCTTCACTCATATTATCGAATGTTTGTTCATCATTGCCACAAATCGCTGTATAAATCGCTTTTGTATGGACGAAAGTTGTCAATTTAGGAGTTTGGAGCAATTTCATGCATGATATCATGCAATTTTCTTTGATATACTCTCACAGACAAATTAAAGTATATCATCGAAATATTATTTCGGCTTTGAAGATCTGATATCGTCCGGACTAAATAAGTGTCAAAATCTGGAGTGAAATCTGATAATTTAAAGAAATAATGAGTCTTATAACTCGGCCTATATACCTATTTTCTTTAAGCAAGCAAGGCTATGTTCCCTCCTTCTCCATATATACACAAGAAGATGTGAAATTTCCAAAACATTTACCACGAACCAATGTACCACTTGATGTGTGCACAGCTGAGCAGGCAACGTGGCGGATAAGATGGAAAGATTATTTCACTTTCGATGTCGACAAGGTTGCTCAACATTAAAGAGCAACTCTTTTGTGGATAAAGTCATGATTTGAGCGAATTCATTTAATTTCTTTAACTGCTGTGATTGCGGTGAATTTAAAGGTATCCTAAATGGTGTGCAGCTACAGCCTGGCCAGCCGTTCCTTATCAATGATTTAATTGGAGTGCTTGCTTCAGTGCTGAAGCCACTTGCTGTGCACCCGACAGTTGACAGTGGTACCGTGCTACGTCGTTCTGAGTGAATCGTTCACTCACTGCAGACGCTTTTGCCATGCCACATCATTCAGAGCGATTTCTTCGTGCTCCATCATCCTGAGGGAGTTGTTCATGCTCCGTCATCCTGAGCGAGTTGTTCATGCTCCGTCATCCTGAGCGAGTTGTTCGTGCTCCGTCATCCTGAGCGAGTTGTTCGTGCTCCGTCATCCTGAGCGAGTTGTTCGTGCTCCGTCATCCTGAGCGATTTGTTCGTGCTCCGTCATCCTGAGCGAGTTGTTCTTGCTCCGTCATCCTGAGCGAGTTGTTCGTGCTCCGTCATCCTGAGCGAGTTGTTCGTGCTCCGTCATCCTGAGCGATTTGTTCGTGCTCCGTCATCCTGAGCGATTTGTTCGTGCTCCGTCATCCTGAGCGAGTTGTCCGTGCTCCGTCATCCTGAGCGTGTTGTCCGTGTTCCATCATCCTGAGCGAGTTGTCCGTGCTCCATCATCCTGAGCGAGTTGTTCGTGCTCCGTCATCCTGAGCGAGTTGTTCGTGCTCCGTCATCCTGAGCGAGTTGTTCGTGCTCTGTCATCCTGAGCGAGTTGTTCGTGGTCCGTCATCCTGAGCGAGTTGTTCGTGCTCCGTCATCCTGAGCATGCTCCGTCATCCTGAGCGAGTTGGTCGTGCTCCGTCATCCTGAGCGAGTTGTTCGTGCTCCGTCATCCTGAGCGAGTTATTCATGCTCCATCATCCTGAGCAAGTTATTCATGCTCCATCATCCTGAGCGAGTTGTTAATGTTCCATCATTCTGAGCGAGTGGTTTGTGCTTCGTCATCCTGAGCAAGTTGTTGTGAAATAGCACCCGATTTCCGAGTCATTTGCCATCTTAACGTATTTTCTAAATTATCGATTAAAATGTTTTTTCAACCCGTCACACACAGCTGTTTATAAAGATTAATGTTTTTGAACATATCCCAGAAATGGCTATGAATATGCAAGTTTGTTTTTACGTGAAAGCAACTCAAGGTTTTTGAGTTGTTTACAGTATGTACGAAAGTCAGTAATCACACTGATTCCAACCTGCCGATTCCCGAAAAATTACCGATATCGGCCAAGCACTGATGTGTGTGTGTGTGTGTGTGTGTGTGTGTGTGTGTGTGTGTGTGTGTGTGTGTGTGTGTGTGTGTGTGTGTGTGTGTGTGTGTGTGTGTGTGTGTTGTTCATAAGGCATAATATATTATCTCTGCTCCCTCTTTGACCCCCACCCCCCTCTCTCTTTGTCCCATCCTTGCCCAACCCCCTCTCAAGACAGTGCAGCACACTTCTCCCACACCTTCCTCTCTCATTCTTCACTCTCTGCCTCTGTCTATATCTGGATGGTGGTTATTTCTGGACGGTGTTTGTCTCCGGACGTGTCTGGGTGGGGTTCGTCTCCGTACCTGTCTGGATGGTATTTATCTCCGGACGTGTCCGGGTGGGAGTTTGTCTCCAGAAGTCCGGGGGGCAGTGTTTATGTCTTTATGGGAGTTTATCTCTGGACGTGTCCAGACAGGAGTTTATCTCCAGACGTGTCTGAGCAGTGTTTGTCTCTGGACATAACAGCTTGGCTCCGGATGTGTCCGGGTGGTGATTGCCTCCGATTGTGTCCAGGCGATATTTATGTCCAGACGGGAGTTCGGGAGTTTTTCTCCAGATGTGTCCGGATGGTAGTTTGTCTCCAGGTGTGTCTAAGCAGTGTTTGTCTCCGGACGTGTCTCGGTGTTTGTCTCCAGATGGTATTTTTAGTATGTCAAGTAGAAAATGGATTTCAGACATTTTGTTTCCGTCTTCACTGTTACTCCATGCAGAATCATTGTGATAAGACAGTACGAATCATAATTAACCCTCCACCGCAAGTCTGCCTTCTCTTGCTCTCACCTCACACTGTTTTCCCTTCCCCCACCCCTCCTCACTCCCACAAATCTCCTCGCTCCCCCTCCCTCCTCTCTTTTCCCCTCCACATCTTCACTCTCCCCCCTCTCTCTCTCCCCCACCCCTCTCTCACCCTTCCCCCCTCTTTTTCTCCTCTCTCGCTTTTGTATTCCCGAAGTGACAGGTGGTTTTCGCTAATATATATATATATATATATATATATATATATATATATATATATATATATATATATATATATATATATACATATACACAAATATATACATACATATTGTTGCAGTTTTAAAAACTGCATGCTGAGATTGAAATGCACACAGCATGTAGACTCGTTAGAATAGTTATTTCTGTAATGAACGTTAAGAATAGCACCTTCCCTATCGGGATTATTATGTAATGAAATGCATTGGGTTTGCTAGTTAGCACCCCCTCTCAACCCGCTGGGATAATGGAGACATCAGCGTGTGATGATGTGTGTCATGACTGTCATCACATAGGGCATGCGTGTTTTACTACTATGGCATTCAAAGTGTTCCCCTTTATTATTTAAAGCCCCACAAAGTCCTTGTTTGTCTGTCTGTCTGTATGGATGTCTACTCTGCAATGTGATTTATTGCTGTCTATCCCTGTATCCTTTCGTTCCCCTAATCTTCGTTCATTCCCCTCCACCCAAAATGACCGGTAAATGGACCAGGACACGACCCAACCTCCTTTCAATAATTGACCCATTCCCTGGCTTTGTTTCATGGACACTGTTGGTCGTTTGGGGTTCATCCCAGAAGCATGGGGGTAGAAGGGGCGATTGCCCATGTTAAGTGTGAGTAGGGTAAGAATACTGATTCTGGCTCACTTTTCCCCATGTAAATGAATGGGGGATTTTCAGCGATTTATATTTTTTTTCCCTAAAAATAAACCCCCCTTTTTATCCCAAGGTATATTTATTTGTCTCCCCTTTTAACTTGGAGGTTGAACCTCATTGAATTGAACACCTGGGGGTTGAACAGCTCACTCATTGAACCTATAAAGATTTGTTCATTCTCAAATTCCTTCAATAGTTTAATTTTCTTTGCACAATAATCCCCATCTAAAATATTGACAAACAAAACATTTGAATCTTTATATTTTTTAAGATACCCCTTTTGTGCCATTACGAAATGATAAACTTCTCTTAATGCTCTTGTTTGACCACCTCCTGAGCCACATATCATTTTGAGATTATAGTAAATTGTTTTTTCATTGTTCAATTGATAACCATCAAAGTTTTCAGTCCATTCAAGGATATTCATTTTTTCTTTACATCCTCTAACTTACTAGTTTTTAAATTAATTCGCTTATTTGTTTTATTTACCTTTGTTTTAGTTATTTTTTTCAATAAGACTTATTTGATATTTTTCACATTCATTATGTTTTCCATTTATATACCAAGACTGAGATTTTCTCCACTTTTTAGTTTGATTAATACTTGGTTTAACCATTTATATATTGTGAAAAACCAAGTGTAGCCCTTAAAAACCCTAACCCATCTTCCCATCGTTAAAACATAATCTATTTTATACACTCTATCATACAATATCCATATGGAACACAATCTATTCCATTATCTAAAATAAATCTCTTATCATCAAAGGCTCCTAATGCCTTTTTATTTACTTCTTCACTATATATGTTATGTTTATAACTTCTTATTGTATTCATTTTCCTATATTCTTCTTTCTTATTCATCAAACAATTATAATAATTTCTAAAAGTTATTGATTTCTTTATTACATATTTCTTTATTCCCTTTAACCTCTTATCAATCTGTTCACCATACTTATAAGCATATGCCTTTGCTCTCAATCCAATAAACTCACTCATTACTTTTCCACCCAACTCATCCTTAAACTTACCAATAACCTTTTCATTCTTTTTGGAAAATAACTCACTCTTCTTGCTGAAATTACTTGTATCATATACTCCAATATTTTTCTTCATATCTTCATAAACATCATCAGTTTTTATATCTAGGATAAAACTATCAGTATCCATATACAACAATGAAACATTTTCACCATACTCTTTCTTTAAGTCATTATACAAATAATCATACATCAATATCTTTGATAAATCAAGAACTGCTGTTCCAATATAAATTGGTTTATCCATTACAATACTTTCCTTTTTCATATGAATTGCAGAAAAGTTCTCTGAAAAACCTCTTCTCTCTCAAAACTTGGTTTATTTATCAATCTCAAGCTTCTTTCCAAGATGTTGCGAATCTAATGTTTTGCCTGTTTCTAACATTTTCCATAGTCTTTCCAAATACAGCATTATTCATTAATTTATAAAAGTCCCCTTCAAATTTTACTTTTGTATTTGCTCTCATATCTGTATTGAATTGAATATACTTTTTCACCCAAGGACTTTGTTTAAATTTTAAAACTCTATGAATTTTAGCTACTCTCAATCCTTCTCTCAAAAACTGTTTTAAGCTTCTCTGATGCAAAACATATCCCTCTTTATCATAGAATGTTGTTAATAACTTTTCTGTTGATTTACCTTTAATATTAAAACTTTTATGATAATCACTTAACCATTCTTTCTTTGGAGTTTCTTTCTCACATGCAAAAGGAAGATCTTTATGCTTATTATGAAGATCACTCGGGTACCTCAAATCAACTTCAAAATAATAACCTTCTTCTTCGTCATTCAATTCCTCTTGAGAAGAAATAACAATATTCATCAAAGCCTTTTCATAATTCTTTTCTTCCACCCACTCTAATTTACCATAAGGTAGAGATTGAGACATTGCCCATCCATACAAATTATTAGCATCAAAATACATCAAATAATTACTATCTTTTTCACTATCATAATTTGGGAGATATTTATTATTTGCTTTAGCATATCTTTTTGAACATACTTGTGATATTCCACCTCTCTTGGACTTCTCAATCATCAAAAGCATATCCACATCACTGATTAAATCTATATCTTGTTTTGTCATTTTCAACATTGCACTCCAAGCTAAACCAGGAGCTGTGAAATAGTGGGCAGGATCTAATCCATAACAATTTTTATTATGACAGAGTGATCTAAAAGCTTCAAACACATCAGCTAACAATAAAACATCTGTTTTTAGATATAAATCGTGATATTCTCCAAGGTTCTTTATCTTAAATATTTTCCATATTTCTTGTGCGTGTTTATATTCCTTATCACTTATCTCTTCTTCATAAAGGTTATTATAGAAACTTTCTTTTGAAGGAAGTTGTGTTTTTTAAATCTCATAAATGAATCCATATAATCATAAGGATAAATTCCCTTACTTGTAAGAATTTTCTCTTTACTTTGAATTTCATTCCTTGTTTGAATTTCCTCTCTCGTAAGAATTCCTTCTTTAATCAGAATTTCATCTTTAATCTGAATTTCCTCTTTAGTGAGAATTTCCTCTTTGGAAAGAATGAATTAAGATTTGGAAAAGAGTCTGTGGAGCTTAGATTTGATGCGAGGTAGGCTAGTGGTGTTCCCATAAACTTGTAAGAATCTAAAAACCTAATACGAGTTAAAGGTTTTGTGAATATCATTTTTGAAAATGAAATATACTTTTGACTTGTGTTTGTTATAGCAGAAATATTCCCTGGTGTTTTTGAAAGTTCATTTATAAATAGATGTGTATCATAGTTGGCGCTGTTGTGAAGAAAGACTGGAATAAAAGAAGGTAATTTATAATTAAGATTACAACAGGAATGAGCGGGACCTCTATATTTACCAGTAAGATGACAATGGTCTCTAACTTTAGACTCCTTAATTTTCCCCTCACAAATATGACAGATATTGTTCATTCTAAATTCTAATTTTTTCTTCTTTGGTTAATTTCATCGGTTCATTTGTTTCTTTCATTAATTTAGTGAGTCTTATACAATCCTTTTCTAATCGTTTTACAAACTCTTGTGAAGCATTTTTTCCACGATAATGTTCAAGTTTGTTATACTTTTCTCCAACAGATGATTTGATATAATAACAAAAACCACAAGGAATATGTTTTTGATATTTATTTGTATATGGTTCTTTTGGATTAGGAGAAGCAGTATTTATCTTTTTTAAGGATACATTCAAAATCAGCGATATCACAAATAGGTGCATGATAGATTTATTATAATCTTCAAAATAAATCTTTTCACCAGGTTTAGGCATTGTAATTACAGCTGATTTATGATTACTACAATATTTTGAATGTTGTTCTAATCGCTCTTTTGTATGAAATGAATTAAGACATCGCTTACAAGGATATATTTTGTTTGCTGTTCTGAATACCTGAGAAGAGATTAATCTTGATAAATTATTGATGTATGTGTAATGTGAATTCTTTCCAACACTAAAATATAAAAGGTCAATGTGTGTTTCTTCATTTTTATAGTTGTTTGAAATTTTTAATATTTGAATTTTGTTTGTATCCGTTAATCCATATACATTAATAGAAAGATTATTCTTTTTCTCAAATTTAGGAATATCTGTTAATGGCATTGGGAATTTAAAATCTTTAATGTCCAAGGTATTCTCATATTTCATATATTGTTTTACTCTTTCTGAATTACATTTTGGTGGATGTAAGTGAGCAAGAACAGACCAGAGAAAACATTTATTATCATTGTTCTTAATATTAACAACTGCCTTCTTTAGTTTTATTTCTTTTGGTAATTCAATATAAGAAGAAGCTTTAAGAGGGTTTGATTTTAGAATGTGTATATCTAAAAAGATGATTTTTTTAATATTGAATCCACTTCCTACCACTGTATTATCAACATCCTCCTCTTGTCTTGATAGTTCTTCATAAACCCCACTATTCAAAAAATCTTGAAATGATGTTATAAAATGAAGATCTGTTCTCATATAAGGAGTTTGTTCTTCATCTTGTCTTTTCATATTCATTTTCACTCCCATATAAAACTTTAAAGTTTTTATTTCTTTTAATGTCTTTTTAATAAATTTTTCAACATCGGGTTTCACTATTTCAATTGATTCAGCTATTGATGATGGACCGGGTTCTCCAAATTGAAAAATCCTTATTTTTATATGCCCTTTAAATGCCCCATCAGTGTTTTTAATATAATAGTCTCTCTTTACTTTAAACTCATTTTTCTTGTGTTTTTGTGATTGAAGATGTTGATTATAACTACTCTTCAAAACATCCTTTGAACAGATATCACAATGTTTTCTTTCCAACTCAAGAGGAGATATTTGATGAAATAGATTAAATGTGTGTTTGTTGGTTTGGAGGTGTTTTCTATAATGTTTATATTCGTGATTACAAACATCGCAGTACGTTGTATTCACCATATTTATAGAATAAAACTTTGCTTAAACTAAAATTTTCTTGATGAAAATTTTGTTTAATTTATAGGTGAATCTGTGCTTAAAAACATTTTATCCTCCAACTTTTTCACTTAATAAATACAATGTTTCAAGACACAAAAGACAAGTTTCAATCAATCTCTTCATCTGTTAAAGATACTGAGAAATATGTCAAGGATGTAAAATTGAACAAAGATAAATATAACAACTATTGGATAAAAACTATTATGGTAAATAATATGAGTTCTTCAATTTCCTTCAGTGGAAGGGCTTTTAGTATACCTGGTAGAACATCAATTAAAGTATCTCTAACAAAAGTTTCTCCTCTCCTTCTAGTAATATATACAAAACTAGAAAAAGCAATGAAACAAGAAAAAAGTATCAAAGAACAAAACCTTATGGATGAAGCTTTAGGAAAGAAAAGATAAGACCATCTGTAATATGCAAGGAGAAATTTGTATTTTTTTCAACAACCCTAAAGATGTAAATCTTGATGAAATAAAGGATGTTAATATATCAGGTGAAATGACATTTCGCTCAATAGTAGTTAACGATAATTTTAAAATTACCTTTAATATAAAAAATGTTGTCGTTGAATCTGATAATGAAAAAAAGTATATCGATATCGATGGTAATATACAACTGAAAGTATAGATGAATTTCAGTTTAAGTAAAGTTTTACTTTATAAATATGCTAGACTTTCCTGATTCTCCATATGACAAATTTGAGAATTGTCCTGCGTGTGAAAGACAGGGATTAAACACAGAGTCAAAAGCCTATAAACAATGTATATTCTGTGATTATCTTCTAATTAATGATAATAAAAAATATAAAAAGGAAAATAATTCTTTTAGATTTACACCAAAAAATGAATTACTTTACAAGATTGATTAGAGAAATGAATGTAAAGTATGAGGATGATAACACACCTTTCCTTACAAGGGAAGAAACTGAACGTATAAGAGAAATGTTCAAAGGATTGTTGTTGTATATTATTCATGGATGTAATTTTCAGGGAAATATCAACACAAGATATTGTATAAATAAAATAATGGATTATCTTGAAATTAAACCTGAACTTAGGATAAAATATAGAGTTTCTAAAAAAGCCAATAATAAATTAAATAACCTGTTTTTCAAATATATAAATGAATGATTTTTTACCTATTTGGGAAAATAAGATAAAATTTAACAACCATAAAAATCTCCCAAATTCATTAAGATGTCTCATAGTTGGTTCAAGTGGATGTGGAAACACCTGCTTACTTTCAAAAGTGCTCCTCACTCCCAACCTTTTAGATTATGATAATTTAATAATTTTCACAAAGTCGAGTTTTCAACCAGAGTATCAACTACTCTCACAAGGTTTTAATGCTGGTCTTCAAAAAGAAGATATAATAGGTTTATTTAAACGTCAAAAAAACCTAAATGATTATAACATTGAAGATATAATTCAACTATTTTGTGATACACAGAGATGTAAAAAGAAATCAAATCTTATAACTTGTATTCTTAGTGATAATACGGATGATATACCGTCTCCCCAAGATTTGGATAAATCAAAAAAGAACCTCGTTATCTTTGATGATTGTGTTAATGAGAGAAACCAAACGGTAATGGACAGCTACTACACAAGAGGGAGACATTCTTCTTGTAATTGTATTTATCTTAGTCAATCGTACTTTCAACTTCCTCCTTGTTCCATCAGAAACAATGCTAATACTTTTATTTTATTCAAGTTAAATTCAATAGATATCAATAATTTTTGGAGAGATAATTGTTCTACATTATGTAGTAAAAAGAAATTTGAGGATTATATGAAGCACACGACTGAAAAATATAAATATATTGTTGTGAAACAAGATGAGATATTAAGGGATATATTTTTTGTTTTATAAACAATTACATATATAAATGACAACTATTATTATAAATCTTGTGGGTAAATCTGCTTCTGGAAAAAACTTTCATAAATCAAGGTTCTTGTGTAGTACAAAATGAGAATATTGTAAATTTACTTAAAAAACACCCCGTGATACGCATTGTATCAACAACAACTAGAGCAATAAGACCTGGAGAAGTAAAAGGTGAAGATTATCACTATATTTCAGTGGAGGAACATATGCGATTGAGGAATGAAGGACAGATATTTGAGGAGGTTTCTCTTGGTACAACAAAATATTCACATTGTAAGAGTGAGTTAAAGAAACTAAAATCTGGTGGTGTTGGGATATTAGAAACCAATCCAGAAGGAACGAGACAAATTATTAAATATCTGAGCGGAGTGAAGATTTTATCATTCGGTTTTGATGTTGATGAAGAAACTCAACACAAACGTATGAAAAGCAGAGATGCAAGGATTAGTGAAGAAGAAATTACAACTCGCATTAATGTTAATAAAGAATTTGATGAAATATTTAAAGAAAAGGATTTATTTGAACACATCTACTTGAATGATGAAGAAAAGGAAAATTTCCCTGTTGATCTTTACAATTCATTAAATGATATTTTACAATAAATAAATGGATACAAAAGAAAGGGCAAGAAGATTTAAGGAACATCAAGAGTTGGTTTCAAAAGTTGTAAAACAACAGGAAGACATAAAGAAGAAACGCAGACAGAAACTAACGGGCGAAGAAGCATTTGAAAAAAAACAAGAGAAATTTTTTAAACCACTTTAAAAAACTTCCCAAGAAAAAATAAAATATGTTTCCACAGTTCCCAGTAGAATATACTCCTAGAAAGCTTCAAATGTTAAAAGATTTCAGTCAAATGACGGAGGAAGAATTAGAGCATTTAGGAGAATTAGAATATGATGATGAAGGTTTATTTCAACAACTGGAAGAGATTAATCAACCCCCTGATTATATTGTGAATGCTGTTCAAAACAATGAATATTCAGCGGATTCAAAAACCAAAGCAGGACTCATTCCAACAGAACAACCAGCAATATTTCATCTTGTTCAAGAAAAGGTATTGATATTTAATGATGAATTAAGGTTCTTAAGTTCTGCTCAACCCCCTGTTAAACTAACTCCGAGATTAATGTTTCTTCTCACAAAAGATGGAAGACAAGGTTCAACTGTGAGGGATGAATCAAAGTATATTGATAAACCATTGGATATGGAAAATAATGATGATAGAGTATATATTGATTTGCTGAACACTCTAAATTATAAGGTTATTCTTTCTGGTAAAAAGTAGGAAGAATGAGAAGGAGAAACACATTATTCAGGCTTTAAGTATCCTTGGTTCAGGTATTAGTTTTCTTCCAAATGACCCATCGCAATTAGTTAATAGACTGTTATTGTTGTTCGGCAGTAAGAAGGCTGGAAATAACAATTGTTTTAATGAAGCATCAGCCATTTTAGACCAGTTGATGAACATGAAAATAATTAATAAATCTCAATATAAAGACATTTTAACTCATATTAAATAAGATGAGAAGCACAATCCTGAGTTTTAATTTCACAACAAGCGACCACACATCTTCATTCCCATACCCACTACAACTTGACACAACAAAAGAATATGAGGCATCTTTATTGTCCATGGAGACTTATAATACCTTATTTAATATAACCGAGAAAAATGACAAGTTTAGTTATAATCCGGGAAGTGGATACAAAACGATAACAGTCTCACCCGGAGCATACGAGATTTCTCAAATATCTTCCGAAATTGCTCGTCTTATGAAAGAACAGGGTGATGAACCAAAAAAATTGTTATAAACATTCAAAAACATACTTCAAAATCAACGATTAAAGTTAAAAAATAACTACAAGGTTGATTTCACAATTGATAATTCATTTAGAGAGTTATTAGGTTTCTCCTCAAAAAAGATTGAAACTAATGGGACGTTTTACAGTGATAATGTCATTCAAATATCCTCAGGAATAAATTCGGTGTTAATTCACTGTGATTTGATTGATGGTGCTTATAATGATGGATTAAAAACAAATACAATATTTTCATTCAGCGCATACTCAACCCCAATTGGTTATAAATTCAATATGGAGCCTAAAAATTTGGTTTATCTACCTGTGTCAGGAAAAACCATACACAGAGTAAATTTTAGGATAACCGACCAAGATAATCGTGTGATTTCTTTTAATGGAGAAGTTATATCCATCAGAATTCACCTACGTGAAGTTTTTCAATAAATAAATACGATGGTTATTGTGAGGAAGCACGAGTTGGGAAAATATAAAATAATTACAGGGGATGGGATGTTCCTTTCCCCGTACTACAAGGGTGAAGGTATGTATCTTGGTAGAGGATACTATAAACCTAAGAGACAAAGGGGTGTTGGACATCAATTTAGAGGAGATGGGATAATTGATACTCTCATGGGTATTGGTTCAACTATTCTTAAACATAAAGACCTAATTGGTTCAACTGCTTCTGCTGTGGGAAATGTAGCAGGTGCTGTAAAGAGTATAAAAGATGCTCAGAAAGAATCTCATAAATTACAAGCAATTAAGATTGTAATCAACATATGTAATCTCATAAATTACAACTGGAAAAAGAAATTAAGAAAGGTAAAACTCAGTTGTCCCCCCAAGAACGACAGAAAATAATTCAAATACTTGGATCAGGGTTTCAAAAGTTTTAACATCTTTTTTCCTAAATAAATACAAGTATGGAAGCAATTGATAGTATCTATGATTTGGATGATACTATTATTATCTCAAACTCCACTAAAAAAGAAGATTACTTCAAGGTAAATGCAATAACTGGAACAGACTGGAATACAAATGGTACAAAAAGTTTTGAAATAAATAATCAACAAACCTATTTGAATCTCTCCGAAAATTTCTTGTTGTGTAAATTTAAATTCACTAAGGCTGGGAATAACAATAAACGCTACACTTGTAAATGATTTCTTCTGGAAAATGTTTGATAGTGTGCGATTGTATATTGGAACACAAGAAGTTGAAGCGGTTGATTATGTCTCTGCTGTATCTGAAATGATGAAATTTACACTCTATACATTCAGTGATAGAATGGGAAAGGGGTCTGTCGAAGGTTTTATTCCTGATATGTCAACGGGAACAAACACAGACCCTGGATATATTCAAAGGAAAGGAATGTATAATGATGATACAAAAGCAGAAAATAGTTTTACTGTGGCAGTTCCTCTTAAAGGTATATTTGGATTTTGTGATTATGATAAAGTTCTGTATGGTCTTAAAATTAGATTTCAACTACAAAGGAATGATAATGAAAATAGATTGCTTTTTGGTGTTGGTAATGCTTTTGGTGATCAGAATAAATTTGTAATTGAGGAGATGAGTTGGTATATCAGTGAATATACTCCTAATCTTAAAACAGAAGAGATGTTGAATCGAAGACTTAACTCAAAAAACCACTCAGTGTATCATACCTCAAAAGAAGATGTCAACACGTTAAACTCAATCAAACTACTTACACGTGGAATTTGGGTGTTCTGGAAGGAAAGCCACGATATCTGTGGATGATTTTTAAAAAGCCAGATGGTGATACTGCGACTGATAAGAATAATGCATTGAGTGATAATGCTAAGGTGAAACAACTTCGCGTTTCTCTAGATGGAACATTTTATCCACGAGATAGATTGGAAATTAATTGGGAAAAAAATGATTTTGCTGAAGCATACAAGTCTTACCAAAAGGTGTGTGAAAGTAATGGAAATAAAGAACCTATTTTGGATATGACAGCATTTAAAAGTTTGTATACAATCTATACGTTTGACCTAAGCGCTCAAAAAGAAACTATAAAGTCTAATCGAGTGGATACTTCCCTATACATTGAAAGAGGAGAGAGTGAAGAAGTTGATACATATTGTTTGCTTTTGGAAGAAACAGAATTGCAGATTAATACAGATAATGGTGTGATGATTAGTCTCACATAATTTTTTGTTAAATAAATGAGTGGCAAAGTACCAACTGGGGTATATGTTAATCAAATCAATCTTCATAAACTATCATCTTGTGTTCAAAATCAAAAGCCTTGTACGATTAACGTTAATACAATTCAGAGAAAAGGAGCAGTAAGAATTGATGTTTTGCTCACAAGAGAACAGGTTAAAATCTTGAATGACACTGGCTCACTTAAAATTAAAATGACAAAACCAATGTTGAAAAAATATTCAATAAGAGAGACGAGTGGAGGATTTCTCCCATTTCTAATTCCTTTATTTGCTGGTTTAAGTGCGGTTGGAGCATTGACGGGTGGTATTTCAACAGCGGTCAAAACTGCCAACGAAAGGAAGGCTCAACTCCAGGCTCAAAAAGAATTGGAAAGACATAACAAAGAGTTGGAGAAACAAATTAGTGGAAGTGGTGTAATTGTAGATTTTGCTGAAAAACTTGAAGGTCTGCCTGATAAAGCGAGATTGTTAGTTGGAGATATGCTTTCTTCTATAGCACAAGCAGGTGTAAAATTAACGAAAAGAGGTAATGGATTATATCTTTCTAATAAATAAATGAGTATTGATGAGTGGTTGAAAGAATTTGGAAAGAATACAACATCAAATTTACAACTTGCCAAATATTGTAAGAAATTAAAAAATTCATAATGTGGTTATTTGTATGAGAGATGAATTAACAAATGTGTCGAAACATACAAAGAATATTATTATGAACTTAGAAGATAATGATGGAACGGTTCTCATTGGGTTTGTATTTTTAATAGTCAAGACAAATATTATTTTGATAGTTTTGGTCTTCCACCACCTGTTGAAGTCATAAAATTCTTACAGAATGGTGTTTATCAAACATTTCAAGTCCAAGAATTAAATTCCAAGTGTTGTGGTCAATTATGTCTATATGTGTTATTTCAACTCAACAAAAATAAAAAATTTTATTATATTATTTTTAATCTAATATAAATGACTTATGTTGGTAAAGATGGTTCTATCTTTGGTGTATCTCAAGAACTGGATATTGATTTATCAAATTATTACACAAAGGCACAGGCTGAACGACATAAATATAATATAAACAAAAATATTAACATGAAAAATGCTTATAAATTAAAAAATTATCCAAGCCCGACTGACGCGAATGACTTGGTGAGATTAAGCGATTTATCACAATATATATACTTAAATAAAACGGCTGTGTATTCTAAAGATACAGAAGTGTTGATATTATCTCCAGGTCATACAGAATTCACAGTTCAAATTAAAATAAATTTTTATAAAGAAGGGCGTATCGTTTGTATGAGAATAGAACAATGGGGGGTATGATATGAATGATTTAGGGTATAATTGGTCATTTAAAATTAACCTCGAAGACCTGGAACAATTAAATCAGTCTCGTAAGGAAGAATATTATCCACTTGGTATCGAGAATGAGTTTTGTGGAGCCACGATTAGTAAACAACAAATAAAAAGAATTTAATAAGGGTAAATATAATAATGGTTTTGCCCTTGTTTATCTCATGAAAACAGAAAACAGGATTATATATAATAAGTAAGGAAATACAAAATGATTTAACTATGGGAAGATGGGGAGGTGTTTCAGGTATAATATTATTCTAACATATATTTCTAATACATAAATGACAGCAAGAAGGCTTCAAGAAAATTATCATTTCTGTGTCCAAGCATACCTTCAAGAAAAGGGTATTCGGTATTTTAATAAATATGTTCTACAACATAAGAATGAGGTATT
Source organism: Eptatretus burgeri (assembly GCF_056783735.1). NCBI lineage: Eukaryota > Metazoa > Chordata > Myxini > Myxiniformes > Myxinidae > Eptatretus > Eptatretus burgeri. The sequence continues at coordinate 125,604,293 of NC_140964.1, read as the reverse complement.
TTCAATAAAAGATTGGCATTATGCTGATGTTGATAAACCAACAACTTTAGATTTAATTAGAATGTTAAATAATGAAAAAATTATAAGGTTAAGAAAAGGTAAGGCTCTTTTAGAAATTCAAAAGAAATTTTATTGGTATCCTGTTGTAAAAAAAATTATTTTGGATACAGGAATAACAAGAAATCCTGATGAATATATGTATAATATTCTATGGGGTGTAAACGATTCAAGTATAGTAAGGGATGAGGAAGGAGTTGAAGAAGAGAGGGAAGAGGAGGAAAAGGAGGAGGAGGAGAGAGAGAGAAGGAGGAAAGAGAGAAGAGAGAGAGGGAGGAAAGAGAGAGAATGAATAAATATCAAAATATGGAAACCAGTGAGATTCAAAAAAGAATAGAGGTATTAAAGAAATTAACTTATCTCACCAGGGAGGAATACAAAGAATTAAAAGTCTATTTACAATACTTTCGACAAGACTATCGACATCGAGAAGACATGTATTTTAATTCAAGTTTTTTCTTAAATAAATGGAGGAGAGAGGAAGGCATTTCTAAGGATTCTTTATGTTTTAAAAATTAAGATTCAAATGTGCATGTTGGAAACTAAAAAGGTTTTTGCACTCTGCAGAAATTTTTCTCATAAATAAATGAGTTATTGTCTCAAATGTAAAAAGAAAACTAATACTAAAAATATTTCATATATTAAAAGTAAAAATAACAGGGTTATACAAAAAGGTATATGTTCGGTGTGTGGTTCAAAAAAAAAATCAATTTATCTCCAAACACAAACTCGGAGGAGATATACAAAAGTTTTTATCAGGAAGTAAATTTACAACTACTGGAATACCAGGGGAATTACATCTTCCAGGGTATTCTTTCTGTGGTCCAGGCACAAACTTGGATAAAAGATTAGATGAGGCAGACAATCCTAAATCCTGGAGTAAACCAATCAATAGAGTTGATGAAGTGTGCATGAGACACCATATTGATTATGGGAATACCACAACGTTGGAAGAAAAGCATGAAGCCGATAGAGAAATGTTATATAATTTGTCTCTGATACAAAATCCAACCTTGAGAGAAAAAGTTGATAGGTTCATCGTGAAGAAGATGATTAGTGCTAAATTGAAACTTGGACTTGGAAATTCAAAAAACTTATAGGCTCTAATGATGCCATTAAGACTGAAGAGCAATTAGCTGATGAATTACATAAACCAATATTCACAAAGTTTCAGAGAAGGAAAGTTTATTCCAAGGAAGTTGATTATATCTGGTCTGTTGATTTGATTGAACTCAATAATGATAAGGGGTACAAGTATGCTTTAACCGTTATTGATTTGAGGAGTAGATATGCGTGGGTTGTCCCTTTAAAAAACAAAACAGGTAATACTCTTGTGTTAGCTTTTCAACAGATATTTAATAAAAGTAAGAGAAAACCTAAGAAATTGTGGACTGATGAGGGTAGAGAGTTTTATAACAAGACATTTATGAATTTTTTAAAAAATAACAGTATTACATTATACAGTACCTTTAATGAAGGGAAGGCAGTTGTTGTTGAACGTTTTAATCGTACCTTAAAAGAGAGACTATATAAAAAATTCACACAACTCGGTTCACAACAATGGTTATCTTTTATTCAGGATATTGTGGATAAGTATAATGACACGATTCACACGTCAACGAATATGAAGCCATCAGAAACATTTACAAAATTAAAATATGAAAAAGAGATTAATGTCAGAAAACCTAAGTTCAAAGTTGGTGATATCGTAAGAATATATAGGTGGAAATCTCATTTTGAAAAGGGTTTTACTGAACGATGGACGAAAGAACTTTTTAAAATTGTTGATGTAATAGATACAGTTCCTTGGACTTATAAAATATATGATTTGGAAGGGGAAGAGATTTTAGGTTCATTTTATTCACAGGAATTACAAAAGACAAAACTAAGCATATAATACACCTTGTGGACACTAGAGGAACAAGTCCGAGGTGTATTACAGTATATAATGTGTGTCAAGGGGGACGTTCTTAGATCTCAGAACCCCAAACACAGAATCCTCAACTGAATAGTCAAGGCTTAACTTTTGTTTGTGTGTGTGTGTGCAATGGGAGCAATAGTTTGGCGCTTCACTCCCTCCTACTATACACCGTTGTGGACACTCGAGGCCAAGTCCGAGGTGTATAACAGTATATAATGTGTGTCAAGGGGGACGTTCTTAGATCTGTGAACCCCAAACACAGAATCCTCAACTGAATAGTCAAGGCTTAACTTTTGTTTGTTGATGTGTATGTGTGTGTGTCCCAACCCTCACATTCAAAATCTCAACCCTAACCCTCACATTCAAAATCTCAACCCCAACTCAATCCTCGCCCAACACAATGTCTTTTTCAAAATGAGATTTCCACCTATATATATATATATATATTTTTACGTTTTTTTTTTCTTCTTCCAATTCTGTCTTTAAGGCTTTCAGGTTTGATGACGTAGAAAGAGGGAGTAAGCCTGCACTTTCTTCCCAGAACGAACAATGTATATTTTTTGTTTTTTCTCTTCTTCCAATTCTGTCTTTTAAGGCTTTCAGGTTTGATGACGTAGAAAGAGGGAGTAAGCCTGCACTTTCTTCCCAGAACGAACAATGTATATTTTTGTTTTTTTTCTCTTCTTCCAATTCTGTCTTTTAAGGCTTTCAGGTTTGATGACGTAGAAAGAGGGAGTAAGCCTGCACTTTCTTCCCAGAACTTTCTTGATCTTGCTCCCATCAAGCACCATCCGACAAAGAACTACATCGATAGGTTTAGATCCCAAAGAGTGATAGCAACTCCAAAAGTCTCCAAAATATAAATAAATAAAATAATAATAATAATAAATAAATAAATAAATAAATAAAAGCCCCCAAAAAGTTTCAAGTGTCCAACATAAACCCAACTTTCCAAGTCTTCAAGGTATAACCACATTCCCGTTGAGTTTCCAAGATATGTATCACATTGTGAGTTATCAATCCAGAACCCACATTTCAAGTATTCAAAGTAAAACCAACTTACAAAGTCTCTTAAGGATAACTCATTTACTGATTTTTTCAAAATTTGTGAGTCTCCAAGGTAGGCCCCATATTTAGAACCATCTTGGCAGAACCCTTTTCCTGAGTCTCCAAGGTAGTTATTTAAACCATCAAGGCAGAACTCATTTACTGATTTTTTCAAAATTTGTGAGTCTCCAAGGTAGGCCCCATATTTAGAACCATCTTGGCAGAACCCTTTTCCTGAGTCTCCAAGGTAGTTATTTAAACCATCAAGGCAGAACTCATTTACTGATTTTTTCAAAATTTGTGAGTCTCCAAGGTAGGCCCCATATTTAGAACCATCTTGGCAAAACCCTTTTCCTGAGTCTCCAAGGTAGTTATTTAAACCATCAAGGCAGAACTCATTTACTGATTTTTTCAAAATTTGTGAGTCTCCAAGGTAAAACTTGTATTCTGGCTCATCAAGGTATAACTTGTTCAGTGGGTATTGTCTTGATAACTCACAATGAGTACTATTGCTGTAAAACTCTTTTTCAGGATTTTGCTGGTCTCCAAGGTATAACTCTTTGGTTGGGTCATCAAGGACGAACTCGTTCTGTGGGTCTTGGTCGCTCATAAGGTCTTCAACCAAGCCAACAATTTCGCCCCAAGTTGTAGCAAAAGCAGTATTTTCATTCCGTATTTCAGACACAATTTCCTGTGAGAGAAAATAATAATGTATTAATTAAGTTATTTAATTATTAAATGAGTATGCTTCAATCAAAGTTTGAAAATAGGAAAATAAAAAATCTTACCTCAATAGATAAGAGGTTTGAATCCAGTTCATCAACTTGAAGGTTTAGTTCCATAGAAGACAGAGAGTTCCAAGGAACACTAAAGTCATCCCACTCAAGGTCTTCAACCAAGCCAACAATTTCCCCCAAGTTGTAGCAAAAGCAGTATTTTCAGATACAATTTCCTGTGAGAGAAAATAATAATGTATTAATTAAGTTATTTAATTATTAAATGAGTATGCTTCAATCAAAGTTTGAAAATAGGAAAATAAAAAATCTTACCTCAATAGATAAGAGGTTTGAATCCAGTTCATCAACTTGAAGGTTTAGTTCCATAGAAGACAGAGAGTTTGAGACAAGCACACAGAACACCATTGCCAGCAAGAACAAATGTTTAAAATGGAGCCTGGGTTTGAAGCTTTTATAGAGAAAGACTGGTGGGTGTGGTTTCCTTTGGAAATTCCCTGGGCAAGCCTAGGCAAGCCTTCATTGGGAAATTTTTCAAAACCATAACATCCTGTAATTTTCTAGTGATTTCTTTGTGAGTCAGAGATGAACTGGAAATGATGTAAGAGTGGGCGGGGCTTAGCAAAAGTAGGCGGAGCTTAGGAAAAGTGGGCGTGGCTTAGAAAAAATACCTTATGAAAAGTGGGCGGAGCTTAGCAAAAGTGGGGGGGCTTAGGAAAAGTGGGCGTGGCTTAGAAAAAAATACCTTATGAAAAGTGGGTGGAGCTTAGCAAAAGTGGGCGGAGCTTAGGAAAAGTGGGCGTGGCTTAGAAAAAATACCTTATGAAAAGTGGGCGGAGCTTAGCAAAAGTGGGCGGGGCTTAGGAAAAGTGGGCGTGGCTTAGAAAAAATACCTTATGAAAAGTGGGCGGAGCTTAGCAAAAGTGGGCGGAGCTTAGGAAAAGTGGGCGTGGCTTAGAAAAATTACCTTATGAAAAGTGGGCGGGGCTTAACAAAAGTGGGCGGGGCTTAAAGAAAAGTGGGCGGGGCTTAACAAAAATAACCTGTGGCTCAGGAGGTGGTCAGATGAGAGCATTAAGAGAAGTTTATCATTTCGTAATGGCACAAATGGGGTATCTTAAAAAATATAAAGATTCAAATGTTTTGTTTGTCAATATTTTAGATGGGGATTATTGTGCAAAGAAAATTAAACTATTGAAGGAATTTGAGAATGAACAAATCTTTATAGGTTCAATGAGTGAGCTGTTCAACCCCCAGGTGTTCAATTCAATGAGGTTCAACCTCCAAGTTAAAAGGGGAGACAAATAAATATACCTTGGGATAAAAAGGGGGGTTTATTTTTAGGGAAAAAAAATATAAATCGCTGAAAATCCCCCATTCATTTACATGGGGAAAAGTGAGCCAGAATCAGTATTCTTACCCTACTAGTGTGGATATCTGTTCATGATGACAGCTGGAAGGACCGAGTGAATGAATATCCGGCTGAGCAGCAGAATGGGCAGGGCTGTGGGGGAACCCTCCAATGGCTGGCATGGAGCACCTCGTAGGATCTGACGTGGCCCAATCGCTGGTCCCAGACCACCTCAGAAGATGTGACGTGCGGCTCTTTGGCCACACCTGCCACAGGGGCTATAAAGCTGTCCTTGGCACCTAGTTCTCTCTCTTGCCTCAAGCTCTCTCAGTCCTGGTCCTGGCATGCACTCGAACTCTCGTCGCCCTTGAGCTACCTTAGTCCTCATTGTCACATGCATTCTCTCTTTCTTTGTCCTGGGCATCACACTCGAGTTCTCTCTCTACCCTGGTCATCACATTCGTTTCTGCCCTGGTCCCGGACACTCTGCATCGACCTCACTTCTTCCCTGGTCCTGAACGCTTTGGTGTGTTTTCCTGACGGAGCTTGTGGACCCTCAGTTGTGGAGAGCAGTGTCGGGGCCATTCCAGAGAGCGGTACCAAGCTGGGGAGGGTGACGGTGACAAACATACTGGTAGGCTGATGCCACCCTGCTCCTCCCAATTTGTCTCCCCATGTGTGTGTGGTCTCATGGGTACCCTGTGTTGTTATCCGATAGGTAAGGCACAGGTTAAGCTATGTCTGCAACTTGTATATTTTCTTTCTTTTTTGTAAATACACATCTTGATTGCTCCTTTCATTGCATTTCCCCTTTTCCTGCCCCGGTTTCCCTTTGACACCATTAAAACCCTTGAGTTCTCTTCCCTCCTTCCCGTACCCCTCATCGCTCATTGTAAATATATTATTCTTGTTATATTTCCAATCTGCCTGTGGTTGTGCTTTCTTCCATTGGTCCAGCAATGTCTGTATATAGATTAGCCCAGAGGTTATAATTCCCCAACTAATTGGCTCTCATATCAGTCCAGCATTGTGCTAGCGGAAAGCTCAGCCGCATTAATCAAGATCGAATAAAGATAACAGCAGCACAATTGTTGAGGGCGTGATTCCCTGGGAAGGAGATCACGTGTTCTTAGGTAAACGATTGTCACATGTAGGACCCTGAGTCACGTGGTCAAGTTATTTGGCATTCGCAGTCGATAGCGACCCACCACGACACAAGTTATTCGTGTGTGACGGCCTTGATTCCCCGTGAGTTTGGGGAGATCCAAGGATACCCCCACCCTCGTACCCTCGTGGTTTCTGGTCCACAACAACATATACTCGTGGGGTATGTTTCCACATTGTAAGCAATAATGGGCCGTGCTTCCACATTGTCTCGGTTCGCTCACCTGCATTTGTTTTTTTTCCAGTTTTTTTATTTTATGTATATTTTCATTTACAGATGTTTTGCACTGGTTCTATGATTTTTTCCGGTGTATCAGCTTCGATGTCCGTCGGTACACAAAATTTCCATGCTTCCACATTGTCTCTGGTCGCTCACCTGCATTTATTTTTTCATTTATTTATTTTCATTTATTTATATTTTCATTTGCGGATGCTTTCCAATGGCTATGCGATTTTTTTTTCCCCCCAGTGTATCAGCTTTGATGTCCGTGTGCATGCAAAATTCCAGCTTTCTACGTCACTCGGAAGGAGGATAGAGGAGATTGGGACCATACTCTGTGCAGCGTGTTGGTGCTGCTTAAACAGTCTCCTTGGCTATTGGGCACAATCATGGACGGGTCGCCACTCCGACACAGTATACCAACATGCTGGCACTCATTTTGCCGACCTCGGATGGATGACAGGCCGAGTTAACCCCACCTGCGATTAATTCAACGGCTGGGCGGGATTTGAACTCAGGACCCTCGGAACAAAGCCCGCCACCCCGACCATTAAGACCCAGAAGGTACTGATCTTTAACATCAGTCAGTGAGTCTGTCACTAGAATAAGCCTGGTGTTGGCTTAATGGTTAGGGTAGCTGGCTTGGGATCTTAGGGTCCTGAGTTTGAGCCTTGTTGGCAACTGAATTAACGCTAGGTGGGGTTGACTCAATCTGTCATCCTTCTGAGGTTGGTAAAAAGAGTTCCAGTGTTGTGGTATAGGGGCACAGCATCAGCAGCATAGTTGCACTCCAACAAAATTAGAGTTACCTGCCAATCTGCAATATGCAAGAAGTGATCCGAATATCTTCTTCTTCTTCTTTCGGCTGCTCCTGTTAGGGGTCGCCACAGCGGATCATCCGTATGATCCGCATAGTGATTTGGCACATGTTTTACGCTGGATGCCCTTCCTGACGCAACCCTGGTCACCTCTTAAGACACAGGGATATGGTACACCTATTTTAACTGGGGTATACACCGGCCCAGTACACTGGTACTCACTTCGCCGACCTCGGAAGGATGACAGGCTGAGTCAACCCCCTGGTGTATTAATTCAGTGGCCCAACGGGGCTTGAACTCAGAACCTTTTGGATCCCAAGTCGCTGCCCTAACCACTGCGCCAACACACCAGGCTGAAGTGGTTCGAATATATATATATATATATATATATATATATATATATATATATATATATATATATATATATATATATATATATATATATATATATATATATATATATATATATATATATATATTACACTGTACTACTGGGGTATGCTTACACATTGTAAGTAATAACGAACCATGCTTCCCCATTGTCTTACGTTGCTCACCTGCATTTCATATTTCATTTTCGGATGCTTTCCGACGGTTTTGTGATTTTTCCTGGTGTATCGGCTTCGATGTCCGTCAGCACGCAAAATTACCATGCTTCCCCATTGTCTCGGGTCACTCATCTTCATCTTTTTTTTCACTTGTGGATATTATCCTACGATTCTGTGAATTTTTCCGGTGTACCAGCTTTGATGTCCATCGGCATGCCAAATGTCAGCTTTCTACGTCACCCAGAGGTACTGATGTTTAGTATCAGTGAGAGTGAGTCAGTCAGTTAGTGTTTAGAAAGAACTTTATTTTGTCGTGTTCATGCCGATTAGGTTGCTATCCCACTCCTGACCCAGTTGTCGTGTTCGGTCAGGTCAACACCGACCTGGACGGATAGCCAAAGGGTTTTCACTTGGAGGCGAACAACTGAGATCCTTGGAGATTATGGTGCGTGCGGGATGGAGGGCGGCGAAGGCGCATACCAGACGGAAGCACATGGGTTTATCCTCGAATCCACAACGAATTGACAAACACAAGGAAATTTAACAAATGATGGTTCAATAAAGATAAAATCAACAAGTTATAATGAAAATAAATCGAGGGTGAAAATGATGTGTGAGGTTAAACTAAACTGTAATTTGAGACGTCTCCACTCAGTCACAAAAACAGACAAGGGGAAAGATAAAAATAATATAAAATCCTCCTTTTATGGCGGTACTCAGCTCTGTATCCGGAGATGATCTTTTTGGAGCCTGGTGTCATCGAACCTCGAAGCCACTGCATGGGAAACGCACAGAAAATGGCACGAAGTCACTCTTTGTGGTCACGTACGTGAGGCAATTCGCACGGACCGTCCTCAATGCCAGGAACCACAAACTGCTGTTGAGTTTCTTCTCACGATAGAGATTGAGATCTAAGTTCCAGGTCCACACACACACCAAGTGGCGTGACCTTTCTCCTTGATCGTACAACAAGGCCACTGTTGAGGCTCCAACACAAGGCCAAGAGACGTTCCCCTTATTCTTCTCTCCTCTCCTCAAAAACATACAAACTTCATGACCCAGTTGAACAGTCAATGGCTAGTTTCTTGCTCCAGCATGTGAGCAAATTCACACAACACAACAATGAGAATCAGGCAGCTTTCTTGTCATGCCGAGAAGAGCAAGCAAGAGACATCCTTCTCTTCCAATCGCCGTCTCCACTCAATCATCTCCCTATTAAGTGATGCCGACCAATCCTCAGCCTTGGGGGCATGGCCTTCTGGTACAAAGCTGGGAAGGCAGGGTTTTTGCCTATTGTTGTTGTTGTTGTTGTTGTTGTTGTTGTTGTTGTTGTTGTTCAAAACATGGTTCTTTTATTGCCAGCTTTGGAAATGCAAAAATGTAGGAAAAGATCACGGGGGCAATTACATACTGGGGGAACTAGCCTCAAACCCTGCCTAATTAACACAGCACCACCCCCATGTGGTGACATGTAACAATCCTAAGCTCACCGTTGTCCCCACTTAATTTACATCGAGATGTCTCCTACTCGTCCAGGGACCATGCTATACTTTACAATCCTATCTTTATTCTGAAATTCCTCCGTCTACCCCACAAAGACAACAATATTATATTTATAAATTGATTATTGCTGCAGTTGTGCAACCTTGGGAGTTGGATCTGATATCATAATCGTTGGCGGTAAAGCATTTATTTAATTTATTTTTTTCTAATAGATTTTGAAGGATAGTTCAGTGTATGGTATGGCAATTGATCATCACCTACCCCATCCTCCCACTTTTCAACCGGTATAATCTTCGATCAGTCTGGGTCATATGTTCAGTATCCTGGATGTCAAAACGAGAAGGATTTCTGACTGATGGTATAGCTCGCAGTTATTAATGAAAGATGTGCACCATATTGAACAAAAGGATAGAGAAGGATTATATACTCTCACGTGAATGATGGCTTATTAACAAGGCGGAACAAATAATGGAGCTTTCTGAGCTCAGAGGGCCAGCAAGTTGTTAATTAGCCCAGTCGTGATTAGCCCACAATTGATTAATTCGTTGTATTTTCATTATTGACTGGATGAATCCAAAGAGCAGTCCCTCAGCAACTCACCTGGTGAGCAGGTGTGTCAATACCGCTTGGATAAATCATCCAGTCCTCGAACTGTTGAGTATCAACATTTTCTTAACAAGACACACTGGATGTGAAATTTTGCTGGATGTGAAACTTCATATGTAATTCGTAGAATTCACGACCAAGGATCACCCAGAGTGATGCCATTGGGGTTGAAGAATAAATTCATCGTCTTGATGGGGCTGGCAGGATGTTGTGGAGGTATGTACACTGCAACAGTTGTGTCTGGAGAGAGAGAGAGGGAGAGAGAGAGTAGGGAGAGGGAGAGAGAGAGGGGAAGAGAGAGAGAGAGAGAGAGGAGAGAGAGAGGAGAGAGAGAGAGAGAGGAAAGAGAGGAAAGAGAGGAAAGAGAGGAAAGAGAGGAAAGAGAGGAAAGAGAGGAAAGAGAGGAAAGAGAGGAAAGAGAGGAAAGAGAGGAAAGAGAGGAAAGAGAGGAAAGAGAGGAAAGAGAGGAAAGAGAGGAAAGAGAGGAAAGAGAGGAAAGAGAGGAAAGAGAGGAAAGAGAGGAAAGAGAGGAAAGAGAGGAAAGAGAGGAAAGAGAGGAAAGAGAGGAAAGAGAGATCGGGGTAATTTGATATTTCAAGGAGTGCAAGTTTTATGCTTTGGGCCACACACTCCCAAGGTTATATTAAATCAAGTTAGTTGTGTCGTAAAAGATTTCTTCATAAAATGCCTTTTGGCCGCATTCTTGATTAGGTTCATAACAGTCTTTATGCACATCCTTTGATGAGCACAATTACTCGTAAATACTCGACCAAACAGTAATGACCATGCCATCTTCATTGCATGGGCTGCAGGAGGTCACTGTGGCTGGATCTGCAGAGGCAATCTTCTTTTCTTGTTTGTTTCTTTTTTTTCTTCCAAAGCACATTAAATTGTTCATGGAGGACCACTCACACCGCATGTCGCCTCTGTATCAGGAGAATATAAGAGCGAACGTATTTAGATTGCTCCAATGGAGGGCAATTTCGTATATATGACTTCCTTCCAGCTTGTTAGCTCACTTATTAAAAAAAGAAACAAAAATTGGAAATATCAAGCAATATTAAAAACCGGCGTCGCACCCCAGGCTCAGGACCAATTGATGTAACGTGGTCAGAGGTTCAAAGGGAAATTTCACTGGATCATTCACACAAGACAAATGGCTTTCATAGCTGCCTGCACGACTCGGGGCTAATTTTAATCAAGGAAGAGCAACTGGGAATACATTATCTGTGGGAGTAAGCACAGAGCTTGTGAGAGCGGAAATTGCATTTGAAGAAGCAGTTTTTTAAACCCCACATTTCTGGAGCTGCTTTGCTTTCATAGTTGTTTTGGCTTTTTAAAATTTTGTTTGAGATTTTTGGTATCTTTGTCAAATGGCTGTTGAGCAGACCAATGATGAAATGCTTTGTCTTTTGTGCTTCTGATCTTTTTGCATGAAATACGCAGGTTGTTGAGGATGCAGGTTGGGGGACAAGCCCATTTGGTGTCTTATTGAAATAAATAACATGTAGCTGCAGCAATGTATTCGTACTTCTTTTATTGCAAACGTATGACAGTTATGTGCTTGAATGAAATGGAAACATGTCACGTGGGCTATATGTATGCACACAAATTGCGACGCCAACTGATGGGAAGCTCGAAATGGCCTGGTCGAGCAATTGTGAAGCTCGGCGCGGCCTTCTTCTAGCTCCCAAAAACGATGCTGCTCTGCTGGGTGACACACACTGATGTCTGTATATTATCTCACTGATCTGTATACGTGTATTTCGCTTTGTTTGTAATCTCTTTCATATACTCTCCCTAAAAAAATCAACAACAAACAAACAAAAAACAAACAAACAACAGAAACAAACCAAAAAAAACAAACATAAAATTTTTTTTTTGGGGGGGGGGGGTAAATATTGTTGTGGTGCCGGATTCGGTGGCAAGGACGACTGCTAGACAGAGCAGTTGGGCCGTCTCCCACCGAACACCGGAATTGAAGGTCGTAACCCTTGGATAACTCCGAAGGTCACGGGTCCCTTAGTGGATCGTGGACGCCAATATTTCAACGGCGTGGGGTAGGGTTAATTGTGTAATTCCAATTTACCTAAGTACCCACGCCGTCTCACTACCAGGGAAGCCACACCCTTGGCCAACTTTGTCCGAACCGAGTCGCTGTTACCGACTCGGATCCAGCATAACCGAGTGGGGATTACGAAAGCCTGCCGGACCAAATGAACAATTGACGGCACAAACAGCCTCCCTATTTCTCAACCCCACACCATGCTGGGTCAATGGTAGAAACGCCAGGCAACGAGCTGGTACATTTAACAGGGGTTTATTTACAATAATCGGGAAGGGAGACAGAGCAGACTTAATCACGAACATGCAGGAAAATGTACAATGGAATCACTTAAACAGTTCTACTTTCAGATTGGCCACAGACAGACACATATACCCCAAAATAAATGGACCTCGTGGGTCTTTATTCGGTCCTTTAGCCGAGGAGGATAGTTCAGCTGGGGGTCAGAATCTGGCCGGGTACCTGGCCGCCTCGTGCGGTTTCACCGACTCCAACCCACCATGGTGGGACTCGAACCCACGACCCGGAATCCAACGAGCCCCCGATCCTGGCTGCCACAAACGACGATGCGAGCACCATGGAACACCTCCATCATGACCACCACCACTACTAGGAACCCGAAAAAGGCCGCAGACCACCGAAAGACCTCGGAAAAGACCTCAGACCAGACCAAGACCACAGACGATGACTACTGCAGACCAAAGACCAAAGAGCACAGACCACGACTACTGCAGACCAAAGACCAAAGAGCGCAGACGACGACGGACTGCAGACCAAAGACCAAAGAGCGCAGACCACAACCAAAGAGCCAAGAGCAAAAAGCAAAGAGCGACGACTGCAGACCAACGAGCGACCCCACCCCCGACACGACCACTTTTCTTATCCTCCCCCCCCCGCCACGTGGGGGGAGGGATCCGCTCTGAGGTAACTCGCTTCCGGATTGGTCGGGGGGGGGGGCGTCGGGCGATCGGTGTCCTCCCCTCATTGGACTAGGAGAACATCCCATCTGGCTGGGGCGGGGCTGGTTCTGAGGTTATCTCTCCCCCGATTGGACGAGGGGAACCCCCATCTGACTGGGGCGGAGTCGGCCCTGAGGCGAGGGGGTTCTGTCCACGTCTGTAGCCTTGAACACGTGGTTTATGGAGCCGTGGTGTGGAGTGAATTTATATAGAAAACTAACTAAAAAAATAACTCGCAGCGCACATACACTTAATCACCCATTAAACATCGGGATGGGACCCTAACTATAAACACATACTTATCGAAATAACTGAACTGTGGGGACTCTGGCTGTTGTGTGCAAATGGCTGCCAGATTCTTAACGATATAAAAGTACTATACTAACATTGCACTGAACAAATGCACCACCTAACTGTCACTGCAAAGATTTGTGACCGCTTCTATAAAAAAAAGGAAAAAAGTAAAACAAAAAAATATATAAAAAGGAAACCTTTCCGAATGTTGCCAAGTTTGTCTCAAACAAAGACTTGAATCATTACACTGGACAACAAAGATCTTGCTACTGGGGTGAAAATACATGTTCTACACTAAATTGAGTATGCTGATTCTGAATCTGGAGTCTGAATTTTCTCAGCACGTCAGGATTCTGAGTTACACATATGGTCCTTTTACTGCAGCTTGCCCTGGAGGGTGATTTTGAGTGATCATAAATTATTATTTTTTGTATTTTTGGTTTCAATGATGGCAATACAACTGTTGTAAAATATCATTTTTCATAAAAAGAGCTTTAGAATGCACTTTATATTAATAAAAGTGGATGAAAACCGACCAAGCTGTTTGGATATCTGAAAACTGATCAAGCTGACCAAGCCCCAGATCCGAGAACTGCTGTGTGATCCCGAGTTCAAAAAGAAACTGAACCCACTTGGGTTTGCAGCATGGGAAGCATTTGTGTTGGTTGTGCAGGACTTTCTTGGGAACCAGAGAGCTGAACAGTATGTGGAATTAGTGGACAACATGCTAAAGGCCCATCAGCGAATGGTCTGTAGGATGTCTCATGAAATGCACTTCTTGCATTCTCATCTTGATTCCTTCCCACCTAATCTAGGTGAGGTAAGCGATGAGCATGGCCAAAGGTTCCACCAAGACACTTTGGTCATAGGAAAATCGGTATCAAGGCCGGTGCAACCTGAACATGATGGGTGATAGATATTGCACTAACATTCACTGCTTACTAAATTGCAAAATGAAAGAGTAATCATTTTGTGGACCACACTGTGTGTGTAGAATTATTTTTAAAATTTTGTTTGACTCTGTCATTGGCATTTGACGTTCAGTGGGTTCCAGAAGCAGCGCATGTGCAAGCAAATGTGCAGGTGTGTTTGTGTACATTTCCTCATCCGTTATAGCAGATATATTCCTTCCTGCTGATAAAGTCTTTGAACACTTCTTGAGATGATTTGTTATCAGCACTTGAGCCGATTGAACATCAGGACTCTGAAGCAGAGCTTTTTTTTAACTTCAGTAACAGAAATACCTGTTGTGTCAATATTTGGAATCATCTATTCTCCCTCATTACTCTGAGGCAAGATATAAAACAGAACTGCGGCGCCTTTGAGGATTTTTGGTGAAACCGGCCAAGAAAAGAAAAACATTTTCCAGTAATGAACCACTCGGTTGTGTTCTAAGCCGAGGTCTGCAGGAAAGGATGTATTTGGTGTCAGGGAAGGGGATAGATGTGCCACAATCATTCCATGTAAATGAAACGTCGCAAATTTCCAGGAATCCCATGAAACCCAGAGTCCAATTGACCTTGTTGGATTTTACGTTTTATTTCACGATGCAATAAGTGCTGTTCACCGCAACGTAGCATTAAGTAGAAACCTCAGAGTTTACCTTTCACCGTGGTTGCTTCCACCAGTTTTATTTTATACAATCCGTCGTTTTAAATTATGGATGTGTTTGGTTCACCAGTCAATGGAATTCCAGCATGATAAAAACAAGAATACACAAGTCTTCATCGAGGTCACAGCCCACAACCCCACCTGAAAATCGGACGCGTAGATTTTACATTTTAATAACTTGATAAATAAGAAATAAATATGTAGGTAATGGAGATGGTAAAGTGTGTATAAATGAATAAATAATTCAAGGTGGTATGTCGGTAGTGCACCGACAGGATGCCTGAGAGGTATGCACACTCACCTCGAAGCTGTCTAGCCTGAGTTTGAATCCCGACCCAGCTATAAACTGTCATCGCAGTGTTTCACAGCTCGGGTGATTCATCAATATGTTTCCTGTTCCTCGAATTGGACGTTAAACTCGTATGCGTAGACGTTAAAGATCCCATGGTGTCATTTGCAAAGAGTAGGCGAGCTATCACCGGCACCATGGCCAAATTCCAAATTCCTGCCCTGACTTCCTTAGCTAGAGTGACGACCCGACCAGGATAGTGGCCGAGTAACTGCTACGGCAGCACTGACACTCTGCATCGAGTTTGGAAGATGATGATGATGATGATGATGATGATGATGATGATGATGATGATGATGATGTTGGTAGCCGAGATGGTAAAGTGTATATAAATATATAAATAAATTCATAGTTACGTGTTGGCACTGGTCCATGGGGACCAATTGGTGCTCTGACCATGGCGATGCTGCCTTGATGAATCTGCGCAGCAGAGAAAACTGGGTAGGATTTTGCCCCCGTTTGTGTTGGGGTTATAACCACAGTGAAGAGTCAACCCACAGTTGGTATAAACATGGTCATTGTTATACTCGTGGTCATGAACCCTGATAGTTATGCACATCACAGTGGAAATATATCAACAAAAAACAACAGAGCTTATATTTTTCATGTCTTTCTGACTGTCTGTGAGCATTATATCTCAAAAAGTTATGGACGGGTTCAGACGAAAGTTGATGGACAGATTGGGTATGTGAAAAAGACAAATTGATTCGATTTTGGTGAAGATCCGGATCCGGATTCGAATACTGAATATATTTATATTTTTAAAGTAATTCTTCACCATTGACATATCGAGCCAAAACAATACATCCATCCATCCATCCATCGGACCATACTCGAAGCAGAGCATTGATGCCCTTGGCTATTGGGCACAATCCTGGACGGGTCGCCACTCCGACACTGGACACCAGCAAGGTGGCAACATTTTGCCGACCTCTGAAGTATGACAGGCAGAGTCAACCCACCTGATATTAATTCAACAGCTGAGTGGGATTTGAACTCAGGATCCTCAGATCCCAAACCCACAACCCTAAACATTAAGCCAACACCAGGCATTAGCCATTATAGAGAAGATTTTTGAAGGTTTTATGTTAAAAACAAAATGGTAGCCGAACCATGTGGCTGATGATGTCATCAATTTTTTTTTGCCAATTATAATTTTGCCCTGGATGACTCTCAAGAATTTTCATACTGATCGGATAAAGCGTTTGACATATGCAATTTTGACGTCATCACGAAGCCACCTGTGACATCATCCACAATCACACTTGTTTCACATTGGGAGTACTTCACATGTGCCAAGTTTCAATTTTTTCCATGGAGCGGTTTCAGAGATACAGAGGTCCAAAGTTTTTCCTTTTTTCCAAAATGGCTGCTACATCATTCAAGATGATGATGATGGGTTACATCACCGATTACATCATAGTTATCACAAAAACATTCTCCATAAGTAGTCACATCTGTGGTGAAATTTCTATGGTGAAAAAAAAAAAAACCATGCCGACCCACTACGATACAACCCCGCTTCGATCGGATACCTGAACCACAACGTCCTCTTTATCAAATCCAATTCAGAATGGGTGGCTAATCGCATCTTTGGAGTTTCACATTAATCAGATAAGTCTTTTGTCCAATATGGCTACGAGACCATGTGACCGATGATGTTGAAATTTTCAACCAATATTCCCCATGCTGAGTCGATTATATTAAAAAATAAATATATATTTCTCTGAAACTGCTTAGCCTTTCGATGCGAGACTTTGCAGTGATGATCCAATACTATTGCTGCAAATATTTTATTTAACAATGACCTTGTCAGTCACATGATGTGGCAGCCACGTTGGTTTTAAGGTAATAATTAAACAATGATTTCCCTGAAACCGTTTAACCTATCAATACCAGACTTTGCACTTATGATCCACTGCCATTTCTGCATACATTTGACCGTAAAATGGCATCATCAGTTACATGCCACAACATATAGCACGATATGTCAAAACGTTGCAGACGGTTAACGTTGACAACGTTGACGTCAAAACGTTGACAGAAGTTTGTGGATGAGTTGGGTCGGTGACAAGAACAAGCCAATTTGATTTTGTTTGAGGTCCGGATCCAGATCCGGCCTTCAATGGGATACAAAACGTAAACTCTTCGGCCTGGTGGAGGTATGCACTCTACCGAGTGCTGTTCTGGTTGTTGCTGCTCTTGTGGTGCCTGTGGTTGTTGTTGCTTGTGTGCTCCTTCTGTTTCTGATCCACGTATAAAGCTCTTTCTAACCACTGACTGACTGACTCACTCACTCACTGACTGATATTAAAGATCGGTACCTTCCGGGTGACGTAGAAAGCTGAAATTTTCTGCGCCGATGGACGTCGAAGCAGATACACTGGAAAAAAAAAATCACAGAATCGTCGGAAAGTGTCCATAAATGAAAATAAATGAATGAAAAATCAAATGCAGGTGAGCGACTCGACACAATGAGGAAGCACGGTAATTTTGTGTGCTGACACTGTGTAAGCATCCCCAGCGAGTACTTCGATATATTTTTCTTTTGCTTGGAGAAATATTACTACATGTAATTTTGTGTGCTCCTATCATGTCCTCCTAAAGGGTTCCTTCTGTGTGATGTTACCGTTGGACTCTCATTCCCATGGAAGATTGAAGTGGAATTTAGCTCCTTTTTCCTCTTCTTCTTCATTCCCAGTAAAAGGTCTTTTAAAAGAGGCATTTTTATAATTTAAAGCGGACACCAATTTTTGTTCCAAGTAAATTTGTCATTAGCATTCCATCTGAACCATTCTTTTTTTTATTGTTCTATGACAGCAGGAACCCTTAGAATGAAGCCTGACAAACAGATGGCAGATGCTTCTACTTTTAACAATAGAAGATTATTTTCATTATTGTTTGGCCGTTTTCAATTCTGTTTGTACCATTCGAAAAAATAATGTGTGACTGTTTTTGCAATGCATTCATTTTAGCGAAATGATCATTACCTTTACATTCTGCGAAAGGTTATGTTTTGGTCGGCGTGTATTTATTTATTTATTTATTTGTAATCTTGTGATTCGTATAACTCAAAAAGTATTAAACCGAATTGCATGAAATTTGGTGGGATGATTGATTATTAGCCAGGAAGCATTCGATTAGATTTCGGGATCGTTCGGGTCAAAGGTCAAGGTCAAGGTCACGTAAAGGTCAAACTCGTCTTTTTCTGATAACACGGTCAATTTTTAATTCAATTTGCATGCAACTAACGCCAAAATGTTCAGAATTCAACGCCTCATCTTGTGATATGCAATATGACACAATGACACCCATACTCTTGTTACCGGTTAGGGGTCAAAGGTCAGGGGGGTCACGACCTTGAAAAATATGCGGTTTTTGTCATAACGCGGTCAATTCTTGTCCGCTTTACATGAACTCAGCACCAAAATGTTCAGAATTGAATGCCCAATCTTGTGACACAATGACGTCATAACACATGTCACCGGTTGGGGTAAAATGTCGGGGGGGGGGGGTCACGCCCTTGAAAAATATCCGGTTTTCAGCATAACTCAGTCAATTCTTATTCGATTTGCATGAAACCAGCATCAAACGAGATTACCTTCTCTTGTTGAAACGTTGTATTCACCGAGCTTGCGAGTGAAGACTCGCCAAAACGACGTGAGTTGATTGTTGTTTAGTCCGTAGCCCCCGAAAGTCGGGGGGGGGGTCATGACATTATATAAATGTGGTTTGTGTCATAAGACCATTCATATGAAACCAGTTCCCCACACTCATACCACGAACAAAAAAAGTAGTGGCAGCGAAGGTATGCGCTCTATGAGTGCCCGTTCTAGTTTTACATGTAGTCTATTTAACATGTACTGTAGGTCTAGGCCAGGCAACATCCCTGTACCACCTGTGGTGGCAAAACCTAAATGGTACTAATTAATTGGAAGGGTCATTAGATAAACAATCATATGTGAGAGCAACTCTAAATGAGCAGCTTTGTCATTTTTTTCATCATTTTGTGTTTTCGCATAGCATAGCATTATGACGTACATTGAATAGAATTATACAGCGTTGATAGAAAGTCCACACCCCCTTTCGTTGCCTTTTTGCCTGGAATTAAATTGCATTAGATCAAACTTTTCCCACCTTTATTTACACATCGTAATCCACAACTTCCAGGGGAAAAACAAAGACTACAAATTCCAGAAAATTAATTAAAAATACAACACCAGAATATCTTGGTTAGATAAGTGTCCGTCCCCCTGAGTTAATACTTGGTGGAAACACCTTTAACAGCAATTACAGCTGTGAACTGTTGGGAGAGGTCTCTCCCAATTTTGCACACCTTGTTTGGGTAATATTTGCCCATTCTTCAGCACAAAACTGTTCAAGTTCAGTCAAGTTCCGTGGGGAGCGTTGATGGACAGCAATCTTCAAGTCATGCCACAGATTTTCGATTGGATTTATGTCGGAGCTCTGACTGGGACACTCAAGGACATTTATCTTTTTGTTCATTTGCCACTCCATTGGAGCTTTGGTTGTGTGCTTCAGGGTCATTGTCATGCTGAATGATGAACTTCTGTCCCAATTTCAGCATTCTTGCAGAGGGCAGCAGGGTTTCCTCGAGGATTTTTCTGTGTTTGTTCCATCCATTTTCCCTTTTATCCTACCAAGTTCCCCAACCATGACAATGAGAAACTTCCCCATAACATGATGCTGCCACCACCTTGCTTCACAGTCAGGATGGTGTTCTTTGGGTGATGTGCTGTGTTGAGTTTGCGCCACACGTAACATTTTGCATTTCGGCCAAAAAGTTCCATCTTGGTTTCGCCAGACCACAAAAACTTTTTGCTACATGGCTTCAGAATCTCAGGAGTGGTTTTTTGCATACCTCAAAGGTGAGCTTTTTAAAGTAATGGCTTCCTTCTTGCCATCCCACTGTACAGGCCAGACTCGAGGAGTGCTTGCGATACTGTTGTCACATGCACACAGTGACCAGTCTTTGCCATAATGGCTTGTAGCTCTTTCAAAGTTGCCATTGGCCTCTTGGTGGCCTCTCTGATCAGTCTCCTCCTTGCTTGGTCATCCAGTTTAGAGGGATGACCTTATTTTGGCAGGGTCTTGGTGGTACTATATGCCTTCCACTTCTTAATGATTGTCCTGACTGTGCTCCAAGGGATATTCAAGGCCTTGGAAATATTTTTATACCCATTCCCTAATATGTGCCTTTCCACAACTTCATCCGGAGGTCTTTTGGAAGCTCCTTGGTGATCATGGTTGAGTCTTTGCTGTGAAATGCACTATCCAGCAGAGGAAACCTTCAGGAACAGCTGATTTTATTCTTAAATAATCACAATCACTGCAATTTAACACAGGTGGAGGCCAATTAACTTGGTGTGTGATTTTAAAGGTGATTGGTTATACATGAGCTAATTTGGAATTGCTATTATAAGGGGGATGGACACTTATACAACCAAGATATTCTAGTTGTATATTTTAAATTACTTTTCTGAAATGTGTGTAATTTGTTTTTCACTTGGAAGTTGTGGGTAACAATCTATACTAATAAGTGTGTGTGTGTGTGTGTGTGTGTGTGTGTGTGTGTGTGTGTGTGTGTGTGTGTGTGTGTGTGTGTGTGTGCGTGCGTGTTCTCCATAACTCGAAGACCATAAAACCTGGCAGCCTGAAACTTTGCATCAATCCCAAAAAAAACTCCAAGGAAGTGCATGAATGAAAATTAGGTGTTTGGGTTCATTAAAACACTGCTTCTGAAGATAATTAACGGCCATATTTCATTACATCCTTTAACAGGCAAAAATGTGAAATTTCCAAAGCATTAAACTTATCTTTATCTCCTGTTTGGAACATTACATTGAGTGAACAAAGTTTTAAGAATGTGTTAAAATTAACAAGCTTCATTGAGCTCTGATTTAATGCATTCACTGCTGGACCTCACCCCCTGTCCCCCAGAAGGATTGCTTATCAATAGCATCTGCCAGATCTGTGTCTATGTTTTCAGAGGTTTCTCGAGGTGCTCACCAATATAATCAAAGCAAATCTGGTGAAAGAAAAAGATGTTTCAAAATAAAATTATATTTTTTGCGTGAACCACAAACCAATATACCACCTGACGTGTACACAGACGAGCAGGCAACGTGGCAGATTATGGCGGCTCTTCAATTGTTCTACATTAAAGAACAACTCTTTTGAGGATAAATTAATTGTTTGAATGAATTCATTTAATTTCTAGAACTGTTGCGTTTGCGGTGAAAACCGGCTTTAAAGTTAAAAGAATCCTATATGGTACGCAGCCACAGCCTGGCCAGCCATTCCTTCTCAACCCTTAAATTGGAGTGCGTGCTTGAGTGCTCAAGCCACTTGCTGATTGCCCTATAGTCGAGAACGGTATGGTACCGCGTCATTCTGAGCAAATTGTTCACTCACTGTGGATGCTTTTTCCGCGCCATGACATTCAGTGCGAGTGGTTTGTGCTCTGTCATCCTGAGCTCGTGGCTTGTGCTCTGTCACCCTTAGCTCGTGGCTTGTGCTCCATCATCCTGATCGAGTAGTTCGTGCCCCGTCATCCTGATCGAGTGGTTTGTGCTCTGTCATCCTGATCGAGTGGTTGGTGCTCTGTCATCCTGAGCGAGTGGTTTGTGCTCTGTCATCCTGAGGGAGTGGTTCATGCACCATCATCCTGAGTGAGTGGTTTGTGCTCTGTCATCCTGAGGGAGTGGTTTGTGCTCTGTCATCCTGAACGAGTGGTTTGTGCACCGCCATACTGAGAAAGTGGTTTGTGCTCTGTCATCCTGAGCGAGTGGTTCATGCACCGTCATCCTGAGTGAGTGGTTTGTGCTCTGTCATCCTGAGCGAGTGGTTCATGCACCGTCATCCTGAGCGAGTGGTTTGTGCACCCCAATACTGAGCGAGTGGTTTGTGCTCTGTCATCCTGATCGAGTGGTTCATGCACCGTCATCCTGAGGGAGTGGTTCATGCACCGTCATCCTGAGGGAGTGGTTCATGCACCGTCATCCTGAGGGAGTGGTTCATGCACCGTCATCCTGAGGGAGTGGTTTGTGCTCTGTCATCCTGAGCGAGTGGTTTGTACACCGCCATACTGAGCGAGTAGTTTGTGCTCTATCATCCTGAGAGAGTGGTTCATGCACCGTCATCCTGAGCGAGTGGTTTGCGCTCTGTCATCCTGAGCGAGTGGTTCGTGCTCTGTCATCCTGATCGAGTGGTTCGTGCTCTGTCATCCTGATCAAGTGGTTTGTGCTCCGTCATCCTGAGCGAGTGGTTCGTGCACCGCCATACTGAGCGAGTGGTTTGTGCTCTGTCATCTTGAGCGAGTGGTTCATGCACCGTCATCCTGAGCGAGTGGTTTGTGCTCTGTCATCCTGAGCGAGTTGTTGTGAAATTACACCTGATTTCCAAGCCGTTTGCCGTATTCTCGTGTTTTCAAAATTACCAAGCCAGGTTTTTTTTTCCACCCACCAGACACAGCTGTTTATGAAGAATAATGTTTGTGAACATATCCCTGAAATGTCGATGAAAATGCAAAATCTTTTTCAGTGAAAGCAACTCAGGTTGTTGGGTTGTGAACAATACTTACTGGAGTCCATAATCACACTGACTACAACTTGCCAATTCCTGAAAAATTGCCGATGTTAGCCAAGCACAAGTAAGTGTGTGTGTGTGTGTGTGTGTGTGTGTGTGTGTGTGTGTGTGTGTGTGTGTGTGTGTGTGTGTGTGTGTGTGTGTGTGTGTGTGTGTGTGTGTGTGTTGTTCATAAAGCATCACACATTCTCTCTGCAAACTCCCCTACCCCCACCTCTCTCTCTCTCTCTCTCTCTCTCTCTCTCTCTCTCTCTCTCTCTCTCTCTCTCTCTCTCTCTCTCTCTCTCTCTCTCTCTCTCTCTCTCTCTCTCTCTTTGTCCCATCCTATCCCTACCCTCCTTCCAATACAATGCAGCACCCTCCTCCCACACCTACCTCTCTCATTCTCCCCTTCCTCTCTCTCCCTCTCTCTCTGGACATATCCGGACAGTGGTTATGTCTGGATGGCATTTGTCTCTGGACGCGTCCGATTGGGAGTTTTTCTCCGGACGCGTCCGATTGGGAGTTTGTCTCCAGTCGCGTCTGGATGGGAGTTTGCCTCCAGACATGTCCAGATGGGGGTTTGTCTCCGGTCATGTCCGAGCAGTGTTTGTCTCTGGACAACTTGGCTCTGGATGCGTCCTGGCGGTGTTTGTCCCAGATCATGTCCGGGCGGTATTTACGTCTGGACAGGAGTTGGTCTCTGGACGTGTCCAGATGGAAGTTTTTCTCCGGATGTGCCTGGGCCATGTTTATAGTATGACCGGTAGAAAATGTATTTCAGACATTACTTTGTTTCCATCTTCACAGTTATTTGATGCAGAATCGTTTTGATGAAAGGGTATGAATCGTAATTAATGCTCCACCGTAATTAATGCTTAACGCACATTTGCCTTCCCTTCCTCTCACCTCACACTGTCTTCCCTTCCCCAACCCGTCCTCGCTTCCCCTCCCTCCTCTCTCTTTTCCCCTCCATGTCTTCACTCTCGCCTCCCTCTCTCTTCCCACCTCTTTTTCTCCCACCCCCATTTTGTATTCCCGTCAGCGAAGCGACGGGTGGTATTTACTAGTGTGTAAATAAAGGTGGAAAAAGTCTGATTTAATGTATTTCAATTCCAGGCTTTTAGGCAACAAGAGATGAAAATTTTGAAAGGGGGGGTGTGGACTTTTTATAGGCACTGTGTGTCAATCATGGCTTGTTATTTGGGTATACATTCATGTTCAGGGTGATTTTTCAGTAGAAATATTGCAATAAAACACATATGCAAAGCTGATAGACAATGTCTTAATATATAAGTGCAACCATTTTTTTTTCTTTCCAAATTTTGGAAGAAAATTATATTTGGAGTCGCTGGTACTGCACAAGGGAAGAAAAAAAAAAGTCGCAACATTTTTGTTGTGTTTTATGCGTATTTATGTTGTTGTGGCTGAAGGAGACAGGGCTTTATTCACGAGAAAGGAGGCGGTTACGAGGACCTCGAGGAGATATGATAGAGATGTTTAAGATAATGAAAGGTGGAGATAAAATATGTGCAGATGAATTATTCAGCAGAGTAGACAGTGATAGGACCAGTGGCCATAGCCTGAGAGTAAATAAGAGGAGAGTTCAGACGGTAGTAAGGTAGAGGACTTTTACTCAGAGATTAGTTCATGCATGGAATGGTCTCCCTGGAAAGGTAGTGCCATCAGAAAATGTAGATAAGTTTAAATTAGAATTACATCGGTTCCAGGAAGTTATGGAGATAGAGGGATATGGGGATGTTGGTAGGACTTTCAGGTAGTTTGAGCATTGATGATGGGTGATTGTGGATGGAGTGCTGTTGGTGGGGGTCTTGTCAAGGGGTGTTGTGTGGTTGATGTTGTGTGTTTTTAACCAAGCCCATGCCCCATCCCCTGAGGGGAAGAAGGAAAAAAAAGCAACCCCCCCCCCCAAAAAAAAACCCCACAAATTTTTTTTTCCAGAGTGCCCTACGGTCTATTGGGGCACTCATTGTGACTGTATGGGGAAAGACTGTAGGGCACTCATTTTGCGTTTTTTTTTGTTTTGATCTTGTGTTGATAAATTGGTGTCGTATTGATGTGGTGCAGGTATGATGGGCCGAATGGCCTCCACCTGCGTCTAATTTCCTTGCGTGTATTATTATACAACAAACCATGCCATAGTAATCGATACCATTTTCCAACCCCTCCCAAACCCCTGTGCTAGGGATAGCTTACAAAGCCCAATCTGATGGCACTTATAAAATGGGCATTCATTACCACCAAGCTGCCACTCTGCGATTGCTATCATATCAATTTATCATCTGCAGACATCGATTACTTCCAAAAAGTCATCACGACAATTTGCCACCTCACGTCGTAATCGGTGAAATTTCGGGTCCTGGCCCACAGACTAATATTTTAAATATTTTTTTTCTAAACTTTTTTGGAAACTAGTCAATATTTTTTCCTTGTGATGATATAATTTGTGATTTTTCAAGCGTTTGTTGTCGGATTTTCACCATTTGAGTGCGTGCAATGACTTTCAGGTCAGGTGTGGGAGCATGCGCCGGAGCAGCGCGTCGCTGCGTCCACTTTCCGCCGGTACTCCAAGGGCTTCCGTCTGGCCTTCCCCGAGGCAGATGCCTGGCCCACTCCCAGCTCCTTGAGATGCCGATCAACCTGCTGGAAGCACAAGGCACGTGGTCGGCCTGCACCCACGAGGTTCCCTTTCGCAACCATTGAAACATCATGTTCCGTGCACTTTTTTTTGAACGTAAAAAAATAGACTCACCTGTTTGTAAATCTATTATTGATAAAATGTAAAATTTGATCCCAATTTACCCTTTTTTTAACTTTGAAAATGACCTTAGAGGTCAAAAGTGAGAATGTCATCCAGTCAGTTTCCATGTCAAAATAAAGCAACCCTGGCTGTATCCTACAATTTCTTGCATTAAATGCCATGACATAATTCAGTCTGTACGCCATTGGGAGTCGGAGTCTGGGCTGCTCATGACACATATCATTCCATATGTTATGAAGTGTTCTCCAAGGTCAACTAACTCAGAGATATTTATATCTACCAACATCCTTCGGCTTCATTATCGACGTCCATTGTTACATTATGTTTCCTTTCACCTTCGTAAAAGCAATTTCGAGCTTTGCCCTTGATTACCTAGTGGGGCTGTGCTGGATGCCTGTACAAGACTTATCTGTTGTCAGTTGATCAGTTTGACAGAGAAATGATACAATCATTGATGAGGGTGAAATGGCAGATCTTAGTCACATACTGGGAGTGCAATGCTTGTTATAAAGAGTGTTGAAAAAAAGCCAAGTGAGCCAGGCTTGTTTGAGGATGCACCTACAGATTTTGAGGATGCACCCGTGAGACACCTGCACACATCGATGTGGATTGAATGGGGAAACTGCTTGACCTACCAAACCGTATTAGCCATGTCGTGCCATTCGTTTCAAATTCCACTCCCGCCTTCAGACCTGGGCGGCAGTGCATGTGTTGGAGCACCACCCAACGTGACCCAGTCGTAAATTCTAAAACAATTGCACACCATCTGTTGTCAGGCTAATTATGTGATCATGAGAGCAAAATATTAATGGCAGACAAAGTGAAAGATGATTTTTTTTTTATTCTTCTTTGCACTACACCAGTATTTATGGTAGAACAATGTGGACGCAACCATATACTTGAATTATTTAGGTTTGCAATATAGATGTTCATATTTCATAGGTCAGGAGCAGCCTGCGGAGGAAAGAAAACGACTTATTGCTGTGTTGACATTTCATTTCTTGGTTACCCAATTTAAATTGATAAAACAAGGCTTTCTCAGTGAGAAATACAGGGGTGGGGTGTGTTGGAGGGAATGGGAAGAGATAAGTGATGTTGCAAACTGAAGCTCAAGGGAATGGATTGTGAGAATTTTATTTACTGTAAACTCAATTTGGATGCAAACTTTGCTTGCTGGCCATGAAAAGTTCATCGAGCGTTTAGAAAGTGCCTGGTTTGTGTTCTAGCAGCAGCAGAGCAGATGGTTGTTGATTCCAATGAGTAAGGAAATCTTGAACAGCCATCCGGCTCTACGCCGCTAAAAGGTCTTCCCATCTGCTGTAACGTTTCTCAAAATGGATCATGTGAACATATAGCGTGAAGGGTGTGCTGTAGGTTAGCTGCACAGATGATGAAGTTGATGACATTTTGATCTGGCGGGCCTCTTGTGTGTGTATATATATATATATATATATATATATATATATATATATATATATATATATATATATATATATATATATATATATATCTATAACCAAAAAAGGCAAAAAAAATCTCACTCTCTCACTCTCTCTGTATGTGTTTTATGCACGGCAGTGATGGAGGACTCGAGTCCACTTTTAGGGGGATTCGGACTCACACTCGACTCTTCAGGACTCGGACTCCGAATGCCATGAACTCAGACTCGGCCTGGTTCCAGAAAAATTTAGCGGACAATAAAAATTTAAAACTCTGTTATTATTTGAGATAGAACCTCGAAACTTGGTTTACTGAACTGCAAATGCTACCCCTGAGGATGTGTTAAAATATGAGAGCCACAGCATGTCGGGAATCGAAACAACAATGGTTTCCAAGCTGTTAGGGTTACGATTATGGTTTTTCATATTTGATTTTTCTTAGAAAAAAACAAAATCACATCACAGTATGAGGGGGATTTTCTGTGAGTACAGAAAGTGGTCGGAATATCAAATCTGACCAACCTGAAGGAACTACAGCAAAAATAAGGGTTAGGGTTATGAATTTTTGTACACCGCTCCTTCCCAATTCCATATCCAGGTGATGCATGACGACATCGCCGGGTGCCAAGGAAGGGAGTACTCAGTTATCACTCCGTTTGTTTGTCCGGCGATATCTCGGCCATTCTTTAAGAGAGGAAGCTCAAATTTAGAAACACAAGTGAAGATGTGATTTGGCAAAAACGATTTTTTTTTTCTCTTGATCAATTAATTACTTCATTATTATCGATTTATTAATTCCTTATTTATTTTCTTTCTCATCTCGGCAATATCTCAGGCACCTTTTGAGCTAGGAATCTGATATTTAGACACGACAGTGAACAAGTGGTTTGGCTATAAAAGGCATTTTTGATTTATTGATTAATCAAGTAATCAATTAATTATTCATTTTTTGATGAATTACTAAATTTTCAAAAAGTTACAAATTCAGATGAAATAGTGGTGGTTTTGGGTATGCTTTTAGGAAATTGATGAACAGAAATTACTTATGTTATGATTATTATTTATCTTAATTATGCTATTAATCAATTATTGTACACCACTCCCTCCCAATTTCGTCTCCACATGCTGAATGACGGCATTGCCAGGTACCGAAAGCGCCCCAGCAATGTCGCGCGCTGGAGGATTTGTTCTTTATTTATTTGGCATGGGGGCCATGTACTTGTTGGCAGTACGTACGTTGAATGTACCATGTACTTGTTTGTTGTTTTCCTTCAAACAAATCATACCATGGTGTGCAGGGGATTGTTGTGATTACAGAAACTGGTCAAATCCAACAACAAAATGAACTAGAGGGGGAGCACTCGGTAGAGTGCAAAACCCCCGCCGCCAATACTGCTGGGTCACTCAAGTGAACCTGATATCCTATTCATTGTAGGTCAAAACTGATCAGACTCCACTGAACCACGATTGAATAAACTAAACTAGATCGACGTGCATGTAGAAATGCCCAAAAAAAAAAAATCGAATTTTTTTTGAAAAAAAAGGTGCAAAATTTCTGGGTTTTTTTTCTCTAACAAATTTTTTTTTGGGGGGGGGGTTTGGAAATCACTTAAAACATGTAGAACTGCAAAAAAATTCAAATATTTTTCAAATAAAATCGAAACTTTTTTGAAAAAAAGTTGCAAAATTTTGTTTTTTTTTTCTCTAACAAATTTTTTTTTTTTGGTTGGAAATCACTTAAACCATGTAGAAATGCAAAAACAAACATTCAAATATTTTTTCAAAATGGCCGCCATAGCGGCCATATTGGACTTTGAACCAAGTCCAAAATCTAATGGCATGATCCTTGGACCATACCTAATCCCCCCACCAAGTTTCGTTAAGATCCGTCCAGGAGTTTTTCCGTAATACTGTTCACAAACAAACAAACAAACAGACAGGGGTGAAAACATTAACCTCCGTCCATCTTCCATGGCGGAGGTTAAAAAATGAATGAATAAGAGCAAAAACAAGAGGCAAAAAAGCTCGGTTCCAAACATGATTTCAGGATAAAACTAGAAGGGCACTCGGTAGAGCGCATACCTCCGCCACATAATGCCTGATCCACGAGAACATATCAGTCCCAATATATTTTTGAAATATCAAGCTATATATCGTTTTTGGCCCGATCTGCAATGGTGAAGAATCACTTAAAAAAATTAAACAAGTTTTGTATCCAGATTCGAATCTTCACCAAAAATCGAATCAATTCGCGCTTGTCGAACACCCAACCTGTCCACCCAGTTTCGTCCGAATCCATCCACAACTTTTTGAAATCCTGTGCTATATATGGGTTTAGCCATATCTCTCAAGGGGGAAGAATCACTTAAAAAGATTATCAGATTTGCATCTTCACCAAAACTGAATAATTTCTTCCTTGTCAGACACCCAACATAGCCACCAATTTTCGTCCAAATCTGTCCACAACTTTTTGAGATATCATGCTATATGTATCGTTTTTGGCCTCATATCTCATTGGTGAAGAATCACTGAAAAATTCTAGTCGCCGGATCCGGATCTTCACCAAAATCTAATCGGTTCGTCCTTGTCACACACCTAACCGCTCCACCTTCAGAGACTGGTGAGCATCCAGGGGGTTGATGGCAGTTGTGGCAGTTATAGTGAAGTGAGGGAAGTGCTGGGGTGTCTGCAGTAAAAGCGTTGAAATGTTGGGAGTGGTTGAGGTGATTGTGGTGATGAGGTCGGGCCTAGGTTGTTGTGGGGATTTTTTTAGAGGCGTTTGTAGTGATCATGGTGAGCATTGTAGCATCATGGTGAGCATGGTGATAATCTGAGTTGAGGCGTCGGTTGGTTAATGGCATGCATATGCAAATGAGGTGGCTGCTGTGTTGCTGTGTTTTCCTGACGCTCCTGGTAGTTACTGTGCATGCATGGTGGGTGTATGTATGAAATAAGGGAAAGTAAAGTAAATGAAAGAAAATCGGGTTGAAGACGTAACTAAAATCGGGTTGGCCGCACTGCAGATTCCACACGTGATAAAGCTGAATGTCTAAACTCGGTGTTTGCAGCTAAATCTTGTGTCCCAAACCCATCACTATCTCTACCCACTTTACCCAGTCGCACCCAACTGTCCCTGGACTCTGTGTCCTTTTCTCCTGATAAGGTGGAGAGCTTGCTTTCAAACCTCGAGTCAGATTCTGCAACCGGTCCAGACGGCATCAGCCCACGTGTCCTCAAAGCCTGCTCTTCTGCTCTTGCTCACCCTCTCTCTGTTCTATTCACCCTCTCATTTTCCCAAGGTCATCTGCCATCTGCTTGGAAATCTGCTAACATCACTGCCCTGCATAAAAAAGGTGCAAAAACAGATCCCTGTAACTACAGACCAATCAGCCTTCTCCCAATCATCAGCAAGGTTATGGAATCCATCATCGCTTCAGACATGAAATCCTTCCTCTTCTCCAATGGCTTGATTTCCAATCATCAATTTGGTTTCAGACCAGGTCACTCTACCCTAGATATGCTGCTACTGCTCTCCCATCAATGGATGGAGGTCCTCAATGCCAGACAGGAAATCCGAGCCGTATCCCTGGACATATCACGTGCTTTTGACACAGTCTGGCACCCTGCCCTACTCACCAAACTCTCTTCCCATGGTATTCAAGGCCATCTCCACTCATGGCTCGCAGACTTCCTCTCCTGTCGCAGTCAACGTGTGGCCCTAAATGGAGTTCTTTCATCCCCTCTTCCTGTGCAGGCTGGAGTTCCTCAAGGTAGCGTTCTGGGCCCTGTTCTTTTTCTGGTTTTCATCAATGATCTCTCGGACTCTCTGGAAAATCCTCTATTTCTCTTTGCCGACGACTCCACCCTCTGCCGTACCATCTGTCATCCCTCAGACCGGCAAGCAGCAGCTTCTTCGCTCACTGCAGATCTGGATAAAATCACAAACTGGTCCAACACGTGGAACATGTCTTTCAATCCAGACAAATCTCACACTCTCACTATGTCTCTTCGAAAGGACCGTTTACAAAACCCCCCATCCACTTTCTCAACAATCCTCTGGAAGAAGTCTTTTCTTTCAAGCTTCTGGGTCTCACTATCTGCCATGACCTTTCCTGGGAAAGTCACATTTCCAACCTTGCCTCAAAAGCCAGTCGCCGACTGGGAATCCTCCGTCGTGCAAAGTCCTTCCTCGGCCCTCTTGAGCTCCTGACCACTTACAAAGCTTTTGTCCGTAGCCTGATGGAGTACTGCTCTCCCCTCTGGGCTGGTGCTCCTGCCTCCCACCTTTCTCGACTTCACGCTGTCGAAACCAGGGCTTTTAAGATCATTGGCATCTCCCGCAATGAAGCTGAGTCTTTGGGCCTCTCACTCAATCACCGCAGGTTGGTCGGTGGTCTTTCTGTCTTCTACCGACTCCTCTCCAGCCTTGCCCCCTGCTCTCTCTGTGATTTGTCCCAACCACATTTCCACAGGGCGCTCAAGGTCCGCCAACAACCACCTTCTGGTAAAACTACCAAAATCACGAATCACTGCTCATCTTCACTCTTTCATTCCTCTTTTTCCCGCCTTTGGAATAAACTTCCTCACTCTATTCTTTCCCATTCTTCCCTCCAGGCTTTCAAAACAGCTGTTCACCACCACCTCTTATCTTCCCCCATCCAAATCCTCGATCTTTTCTACCCCCGATAATCCACCCAAGCCCACTTCCTTCAATTCTCCTGCTTTCCTTCCTGAAAGTCCCTTTAATGTCCATCTTCCCCTCGCCATGTTCCCCGTCCCATCCCCATCCCTCTCCCTTCCACAGTTCACCTGTGTCTGTTCCCCAATGTTTTGTCCCTTCCACTCCCGCCCCTCTTGTCTCATGCCTCCTTGCTGTGAGTTGTGTGTTAGCTCTCATACGAGCCTCGACCAAGGTATACAAAAAAAAAAAAAAAAAAAAAAAAAAAAAAAAAGCCCTACACAACACATCTTGTCCCATGCACCCACGAGACATATGGAAAAGGCTAACTAAATGAATACTATTGACATAACTGCGTTAGGATCGCTATATGTTGGGTGCCATTGCTTCTGAGGAGTGCCGGTTTTGCAGAACCACAACAATATAATTGGTGTCACATAATGCTTTCAAATTGTCTGCTTGGCTTGAGCTTCCATTTAGAATCCACAACTTGTATGACTTGCGAACTGTGTATTATAAGGATCAGACAAATAATGTCCCATTAGAGT
This sequence comes from Eptatretus burgeri, assembly GCF_056783735.1. NCBI lineage: Eukaryota > Metazoa > Chordata > Myxini > Myxiniformes > Myxinidae > Eptatretus > Eptatretus burgeri. The sequence goes on along the minus strand of NC_140964.1, from coordinate 125,572,012 downwards.
CCTTCCAATCCATCAGTACCATACTTTTTAGGGAGCATTGGTGCTGCCGAAGCAGTCTCCTGGGATATTGGGCACAATCCTGGATGGGTCACCTCTCCAACGCAGGATACTTGAATAGCTCAATCATCCCAACAAGCTGGTACTCATTTTGCTGACCTCGGAAGGATGATAGGCTGAATCATCCCCACCTAGTATTAATTCAACGGTTGGCAGGATTTGAACTCAGGACCCTCGTATCCCAAGCCTGCCACCCAAACCATTAAGCCAAGAGCAGGCATATTACAGTCCTTGCTGCACGAGTTGTGACCAAAAGTAGCCGTCTGCCACACGAACATATCATCTGTTGCCTAACTATAGCCCTGTTTGGAAGACTCAGTTTTGCGGTAATTGCAAATTTTATTTGCAAGGTAATAATCGTAGTTTTTGCAGACACAGTTTTCCTTTGTGTCCATTGAAGGTTTCTTCAAGATGGGAACTGCTAAGGCTTGTTTGAATGTGTATAGATCTGTTGATGACGCAATGAAACAATTTATTATTTTCATTTAAAGTGGAAGGAGAACTGAAAACCATGGAACAGCAATGTTGATGGAACTAGATGCAAATAAGACGTTTTCTTTGAGTAACTGATGATTGATTGGACTGATTATTTATTGACAGGTTAAAAACTGATTCAGAAAAGGGAGTATTAGCTGATGAGGAGGAAAGTATAGGATCCAAGGCATTTGTGCTGTGTTTGCAATACTTAAGTATCATTTGAGTTTTGCTGATTGAGCAGTCTTCTTAATGTGTGGGGTGGTTCTGTTAGTGTCCTTTAGCATTGGCAACTTTAAAAACATTCTGTTACATCCTATTCCAGATTAGTTTTTTGAACGATTACTCTTCTTTCCTGGGAAGTGAACTTTTGAGCAATTACTCTCATCAACAAGAGAGCCTGAAATATAAAGATCAAATAATAATATTGTGCCATTTTTGCTCCTACTGGATGGATTCTGTTTTGAAAGTGACCAATATGTTTTGGTAGAAGCTTGACATTCCAAGCAACACAATTCCATAAGTTTTCAATGTTTCATAAAAATACTTTAAAGCTTTTATTTCATGTCCTGCAGTTATTCACTTGACCTTTTACAACATGTGACAGCATAAGTGCGATTTGGAGATATTCATCAGTCTTTCGCTTTGCCCTTTGCAAATAAAGTCTATGAGGATGTTTGTAGTGTCACTTCCAATGTGAAAATGACTTTTTCAAAATGCAGCTTTAAATTGTCAGATTGAAACCACCACGGGAGAAGTTTTGAGAATGCTTCACCAAACTATGAAGAAATAAACCAAGGAAGAAGTTTTATTGGGCCAAATTATATCGTCCGTTTCCTCGATGAGCTTCACGGAAACAGCAGAGAATTTTATATAGAGAAGGAGTGCTAAAGAAATGCAATATCACTTTTCTTTGCAAAAGCAGTACATGTGTAGGCGTTTCAAAAGCATCCTTGAAGTGGACATATATATTGGCTTTTGTATATTAATTATGAGTAATCCAATTCCTTTGACAGACAACATGTAATTAATACGCCGATGTAATCCAAATGATATTAATATCATCGGAAGCTTTGGTCTTTCATAAAATTGACAGTCTAATATTCTTATCAAGCTTATGCCTGAGCCTCTGGTCATTATGAGTGAATTTCTGGTAAGCTGAGATTTTGAGAGTCATTTTCTGGGAAAGCTTGGCAGCGGTGAGTGCAAGATGTAATGAGCTAATGTTGAGGAAGGGAATCTGGAATGGACACTTGATTCGACAATCATGGGATGTGAAATCATATCTTAAGTTATTTGTACTCGGAGGTTTAGTAGGGCAAAATGATTGCTGCAAAACAGCTGATAAACAAGAGGATATTGAAACAGAGCTCAGTTGATTAGATTTAAAAAACAACAACATTTGTGCATTAATCTTCTGGCATTTTCACCAAGCTGCTTGTCGACACTGACTAATCCATGATGGATCATACCCACAGGGTCTGCAAGTTGCATGCGTGTGCAACAACAATTGTGTTGCTTTACTTGTAAAACGTCCTGCGGAGATCTCTTCCGTGATTGATAATAATTCATTTCGATTGAAGTTTTCTCCCTTCTGAAATCAACATTCCTTGTGAGTGGTAAACATACTTGTTATGCTAATGCCATGCATAATGATGAGCTGTAAAACAATTAATTTTGTCTTTGCTTGACTTAATTTTCTTCTCTTTATTCTGCTCTTTTATTTTTTCCATCTGCAATCTTTACTTGTTTTGAACTTTTAAAAAATATTCCTACTTTCTTCCTTAGTTTTTTTTCTTCTTTCTATACATTTGGCTTTAAATCAGCTTCTTAAATTTACATAGGTACATTTACCCACTACACCAAGCACACACAACTTTCAAGATGAATCTTATATTGAAGTTAGAGTAATATTTGAAGTTTTGTTCAGTAGTCAATATGCCCACCTCCTCTTGCAATTAATGTTTGTTTTCTGTTGTTTTTTTCGTCGTGAATGAGCTGTTCATGAATTCCTTGATTCAATGTTCCCCACATATGGACCGGCCATGGTGGACCCATTGCTTGGCCCACCAGATCCCCAGACCTGACCCAATAATAAAGAAAATAATGAAATAGAAGAAAGAAAACAAGTAGAGAGAGGTACATTCAAAGTACACCCCCCCCATGCCAAATAAATAAATAACAAATCCTCGAGCGGGCGACATTGCTGGGGCACCTTCGGCACCCCGCGATGCCGCCATGCAGGTGCCCTGCGATAATTGATTGATTAATTGCACAATTAAAATAATTAATTCCTTAATCAATTGGCTAAAGCATACCAAAAACACCACTGTTTCATCCGAATCTGTAAATTTTTGAAAAATAAGTAATTCAGAGAAAAATGAAAAATTAATCAATTAATTGATTAATCAATAAATCAAAAATACCCTTTATATCCAAATCACTTGTTCACTGTCGTGTCTTAATATCAGCTTCCGAGCTCCAAAGATATCTAAGACATAACCCATATGAAAAATAAAATAAATAAGTAATTAATAAAAGGATAATAATGAAATAATTAATTGATTAATCAAAAAATAAAAAAAATACCAAAAAAAGCACATCTTCACTTTTGTCCCCAAATTTCAGCTTCCGAGCCTAAATGATGGTTGAGGTATCGCCCGGACAAACAAGAAAACAAATGGAGTAAAAACTGAGTATTCCCTTCCTTTGGTGCCTGGCGGTGTTGTCATGAGTCACCTGGATATGGAATGTTCTTGTTCTGAAGCCATTCCAGTGTTGCTTTGGCTGTATGCTTGGGGTCATTGTCCTGTTGGAATGTAAATATTCCCCGCAGTCTAAGGTCTTTTGCACTCTGAAGCAGGCGCTGCTCAAGGGTTTTCCTGTATTTCAATTAATTGTCCCCTATATCCGTATAAGTCTCCCAGTCTCTGCTGCTGAAAAGCATCCCCATGGCATGACGCTGCTGCCACTACTCTTCACAGTAGGGATGGTGTGAGATGGGCAATGAGCTGTGCTCGGTTTCCGTCAGACGTAGTGCTTTGCATTCAGGCCAAAGAGTTCAATTTTCACCTCATCAGACCACAAAATATTTTGCCTCGTACTCTCAGTCTTTCACATGCCTTTTTGCAAACTCCTTTTTCTCAGGAGTGGCTTCCGTCTGGCCACTCTCCCATAAAGCCTAGGTTTGTGAAGTGCTGCAGATATTGTTGTCCTTCTGGCAGGTTCTCCCATCTCAGCCAAGGAACTCTGCAGTTCTGTCAGAGTGGTCATTTGGTTCTTGGTCACCTCCCTGACCAACGTCCTTCTTGCCCGTTTGCTCAGTTTGGTCAGATGGCCAGCTCTAGGAATAATCTGGGTAGTTCAATATTCTGTCCATTTCCTAATGATGGAGCTCACTGTGAGCTCATTGTGCTCTTGGAAACTTCCAACACTCCAGAAATCGTTTTACTCTACCCTTCCCCAGATCAATGTCTCCTCACAATTATATCTCAGAGTTATACAGCTAGTTCCTTGGACTTCATGGTGGAGTTTCTGCTCTGACATGCACTGCCAACTTTGGGACCTTGAAAAGAAAGGTGTGTTTCTTTCCAAATCATGTCCAATCGATTGAATTGGCCACAGGTGTACTCCAATCAAGTTGTAGAGACATCTCAAGGATGATCAAAGGAAATTTGATGCCCCTGAGCTCAATTTGGAGTGTCATAGCAAAGGGGCTGAAATACTTATTGACGCAAGGCGTTTCAGCTTTTCATTTTTAATTAATTTGTGAAAATTTCTAAAAAAAAATTTAAAAGTCCACCTTGACATTATGGGATATTTTGTGTAGATTGGTCACAAAAAAACTCAATTTAATATATTTTAAATTCAAGCTGTAACTTAACAAAATGTTAAAAAGTCAAGGGGTCTGATTACTTTCTGAAGGCACTGTACATACATAAGATTGAATCTGTTATTTCTATTTATTTGATGAACAAATTATTTGATTGGAGCATATTTATTATTTGATGGGAACATATTGATGAATATGGGCAGGGAGGGGAGGGTGGGTGAGGGCTCAGGGTTTGGGAGAGGGACTTGATGACTTGTGGTCTGTGAGGGGAAAGGGGGGGAAGGGAGTTGAGGACTTGAAGTCACACTTTACATTGTGCGGATGTTCCGCAGGTACCTGCTAGTATTATTATTCTTGCAAAGGTACCCGGCATTGCCAGACAACTCGGGGTCCCTCCTTCCACCCCTTCCCCTCCCTCATTCCATCACTTCCCCTCCCTCCTCCCACCTCCTCCTATCCCCTTCTTCCCCACTCCCCTCCCACCTCCCACAAACGAATTTTTGCAGGGTGTATATTGTTGCGAATTCGCGCCCGCTGGCGTGCGAACGGCTGCGTAACTCGAATCACGGCACGTCGCCCACCGGACGGACAATTCTGTCATGACCCTCTCGGACCAACGCCAGGAGCTAGTCACGGGTGGGCCTTTCGACCTCACCACAATCGTGCCAATCGGCCACCCGCGTAGGATAGGGTTGTTCGCCAAACTCGACCTACCTAAGTACCCACGCGGATGGTAAACCGGGCGATCGTACCTCGCCGCAGGTCGACTCCGGACATGAGCCACTTGGGCGGCCCGTTCCGTACTATCGGGATAACCGAGCAGTGTTATCGTCGACCTGGATGGTTCAGATTAATTACCGGGATGTTGCACCCACTACGAACCCCTTACGTGAAGCAAGATGGAGGGTCAATAGAGAAAAGACAAAGCGAAACGAGCACAGTTCAACAAGCAAGCATTTTATTTATAGCCACAGACACAAAGCACATATATACAGCCATACAATAATCAAAATGCACATATAACAGCCAAAACAAAAGTAACAATGCAGAGCTACAACCGAATACGCGTACACATGGCAACACTTGAACAGTTCTACTTTACGACACACGGCGCCACAAGATCCATACAAAAACCCCGAAAAGAAAATGGTGACTTCCCTTTGGGCTGTTGAGTCCCTCTCCCACGTCCGTCGGCGTGGTCGCGCCTGGCCGCGACTCCGATCCCTGGCGTGGTAGGCGAGTCCTCTCCGGCGTGCCTCGTGCCGGCACGTGTTGGCCGCCTGACGCCACGGATGGGGTTTCCGGCGCTATCTCAGTGCGTATAGAAAGGAGGGGGGGGGCAGAAAACGTGGTTGCTTGAGGTCATGGTGTGGGGAATGGCAGACGCTCCGTCCCATCAGCGAGGTCTCGGGACCACACCACAGAAGACCAGGCCAGCGGCCACCACGAAGAGGAGACGAAGAGGAAGAGCGAGCCAGAGAGAGAGAGAGAGAGAGAGAGAGAGCGCTCTGCCCGTGTCCGACTTTTATAGCCCGGGGCTCCGCCCTTCACTCTGCCCCCATTTTTGGCTCCACCCTCCTTGGAGAGGATTCTCGAAGAGGGGCGTTCCCTCTCCCCGACCTCCTCACGCTGGTTATCCACCAATCGGCGGCGAGCTGCCCTCCCCCCTTCCTTCACACCAAGCGCGGGGAAAAATGGCAGGAAAAACAGGCGGGAAAACCCACGCGTCCTCGCAGCTCCTTCCTTGGCGCCCTTGTTTGCCGTTCGGAAGCGGACGTAGTGGCGAAGATGTCGTAGCGTAGATGGTGGCGGTGGCGTGGTTGTAGTGATGCTGTTTGTTTGAAATAAAAGATAGAAAAAGAAAAACGACTAACTCAAAGCGTCGCAGCCCGGATGGATCACATAAATTTCCTCTATACAACGGGTTTGGGCTAACCACACATGTACCTATGAAGATATCTCACCTGAGGGGCCCTTTGTGGTGTAATGCGAATTTCCACAGCCGTAACAATATAATCACTTCTAAAAAAAAGAAGTAAAAAAAGTGAATGTCCTTCAATTGGACAAGTCGTTCGTCCATCATCATTGTTTCCAAGCAAATGGATCAGATTTGTTAACATCTTCAGACGTGCTGTGGAAGAAATGCCACGGATCATGTGTAATTTCACCAGCATCAAGGACTAGCTGAGTGGGAAGAGTTTGAAGAGAGTGGGCATGTGAGAATGTGGAATTTCTGACACCTGCTTGTGCAAGGCGGCGGCACTTGATGGATTCTCATTGGAACACGCAGCAGAGGCAGATGGACCTCGAGTATTGAGTGTTGCTCGGCAGATCTTCCTTGGAAGTAATTTGGTGCCTTTTGTGTTTACTCGAGAAAATGCTTTTAGAATCTCAGCTCAGAACACAACAAAGTTCATTATTTAAGTTATTATTGCATTGTATTGTGTAGAGTGTTTGTATAGTATGTCTTTTTTTTATCAGTACAACACAGTCAAGAAATAAAAGTTTCCACGTGAAACTCAAGCAGCGTGTCATTCAACTGATAAAATCTTGGAATAATTCGGCAAAGACCATCCATATTGGATGACTTGTGTAAATATAAATTGAAAGTTCAGTCTTGGCACGTATTCATTATTGGTTAAGTTGTTCTCAGCTGAAATCCATTTATATTAGAACAATAAAGTATATGTAATATTAATTATAGGACTTTTACTTTTGGAAGTTACTTTGTACTTTTGTTGTACTTTTTGAGGGGAAAGTGTTAAGTATTCTTCTGCTTTGTTGTGGGCATGCCCGTTTGCTTTTATGAGTGGGAGGATGGTGAGGAAAGGAGGACAGAGTTGGGGTTGGGAGGAGGGGGTGGGGAGGGGCAAAGATGGGACAGAGTTTGGAGGGGGAGGTTGAGGCTGGGGGGGGGGGTTGAGGAGTTGTGGATGGGGGTGGAGGGATTTGAAGGCTTTAAGTGGGGAGCATATTGATGAATTATGGCTGGGAGGGTGAGGACTCAGGGTTTGGGAGTGGGGTTTGATGAGTTGGGGTTTGTGAGTGAGAAGGGTGGGGGGAGTTGAGGAGTTGATGTCACACTTTACATTGCGCGGATGATCCGCAGGTACCTGCTCGTATTATTATACTAGCAAAGTTACCCAGCAATGCTAGGCAACGCTGGGTCCCTCCTCCCACCGTTTTCCCTCCCTCATTCCATCCCTTCCCCTCTTTGCCAATGTTCTCACAATCTGAAGAAGGTGAAAGAAATCCAAAAACTACTTGGTTTTGTCAACAAAGGACACAAACAAGCAAACAAATAAGTATATTTCGAAAAGAGAATGATATACAACATTTGATGTCAGTTGGACTTTACTACCTTGTATCTTCATTCTCTCCGAGACAATCATCAATGGCAGTTCTTGGTCTCACATGGCTAAATGCCACATAGACTTGACCATTGATGAACACAGAATGTGGTAAATATATAACGACCATATCTAATGTTTGACACTGGGCTTTGTTTTGTTGTCATGGCAAAGCACGGACTCGGAGGAAACTTTTCGCATCAAAGTAATTAAAACTCAGAATGAAATAAAAGGAATGGTATCACTGGGGGACGGGGGGGGGGGGGAACTGTTGGTTTACTTATTTATTATCAGTGGCCATTTTGTATTTTAAGTGCCTCCTCTCCGGTTTAGATCCCTTTGCTCTCTCGGTCCAACCCTTCCCCTCCTTCAATTCAAGCATGCACTATTGTACCAAAAACTCCATCCTGCTTCAACTCCTAAAATGCAGCCTTTCACCCAGCTCCACTCTTTTGTTCCTTTTTTCTCCCGTTTCTGGTCCTGCCTTCAAGAGATGGTTCAATCACACCCTTCATTCAAAGGCTTCAAGCTCGACGTGCTACACCATCTCTACCCCTCCCCGTGGTCTTTCTACCTTCATTTTCCATACCAAACCCAACACTCACAAACATGCAGGTTACTGTTTTCTCCCCTACTCCCTGTCTCCTATTTCTTTGTTCAGTTTTTTTTTCACCTTGCTTGATGAGTTTAACTGTGGCCACACTGTCAGTTCGTTGCCATTTTACGCTCTATTTTCTCGCTTTCCCATGAGCCTAGATTGTGCATATGAAAAAGAAAGCCACGGCCTTTGCTGCCATAACGGATTCAAGCACAGTTGTCGTGGCTCGAAGGGCTTTCAGAGTCGTCGTGGTTTGAACTTTGTTGCCATTTCTTTCCCCTTCATTTGGGCCAGCCAGGAGTTTCCAAAGTTGCACGACAACAACATTTACTTTGAGCTCCATCTCATGAGGTGGCTTGCCAAATGGACAGTGAAGTCCTATAATATAACAAATTATCCGCTGTTTATAACTCATGTAAGGTCATACGATATCATACAACAATTTTATGGATCATTAGGAATAGTTAGAAATACATTTTTGTTTCCATAGCAACTGATGTGCAATGCCTAATGTATAAAACTGAAAAAAAAATGTCAAGTTTACGCAAATTAGCAACATGAATATTCTTTGTATTAGCATTTTCAGTTCATACATCGTGTGTCCCATTCATAAACTTTCACTTGAGCCATCATTAATATTCCTAGGTTAAATAGATCAAATTTTACGTCATATAATGTTCTAACTCTTCCACGAGCCTTTACTTTCTTTTCAAATTAAAAAAACAACAAATTCCATGCCATGCTATTAAGTACCCTGATTACCATGGAAACTGCCAATTTACTACATTATACACCACTTGACAACAGTACAACAGGGCTAACATTGACGCAGAGATGTGAAGGATTAATTTAAGCCTTGTTGTAAATTTATATAGAGGGAGTAAGGATGAGGGGGTAGGCGGTGTGTCTGGGGGAGGGGGTGGTTAAATTCTAAATTTAACCTTGATTTGCATGACCCACCTACAAACACTTTTGTCACTCCCTGCCTCCGAAGTGCCAATTTCTAGATCTACAAATACATGATATGCTTTTATCTTTTTTTTTGACAAATATTTCTCTTGAATCTGACGAGCAATGAAGTTTGCACCAGTCGTTGATCATCCTCTCATAAATCCAAACCGGTTTCCACATATACTTACGACTTACCTTAATTTCTCCCAAATCACCTTTTCAAATATTTTCAATGCTTGCTCCATCAATTTTATCCTTGTACTAGCAGGGTGTGCTTACACATTGTCAGCAATTACAAACCGCGCTTCCCCATTGTCTGAGGTCACTCACCTGCATTTTTAAAATTTACCTTTTTCATGTTTTTTTTTTTTTCATTTATTTATATTTTCATTTATGGATGCTTTCCGATGGTTCTGTGATTATTTTTTTCCTGGTGCATCGGCTTTGATGTCCATTGGCACTCAAAATTACCGTGCTTCCCCATTGTCTTGTGTCGCTCACCTACATTTATTTTTTCATGTATTTATTTTCATGTGTTTAGTTTTTCAATCACTGATGTTTTCTGATGGTTCTGTCATTATCCCCGGTGTACAGGCTTCAATTTCCGTCACCACACAAAATTTCAGCTTTCTATGTCACCCGGAAGGTACCGATCTTTAATATCAGCCTGTGAGTCAGTGCCGAGAATGAGTTTATCATTCGACCAAAGTTCGTTATACATTTTACTCCAAGTTCACCTGATACTTCTATCATCTCAATCATAATTTCAGTTTGACGAGGTGATTCACCTTTCTTCATCTTCTTCATTGCAATTCTAATTTCCTTGTTTGTTAGCTCCTTTTCTGAAACTTCCATTTTGCTGGATTCAACAATTCCATCACACTCATTTTCTTCATTCAGCAAACTTATGAAAACAGTTTTTTCACTCATCTTCAATTTCCTCTTTACCAAATACAAGGTTTCCATCTTCACTGAAGACTTTTCAAAACCACACCTATGACTACACCTCCTTCCTATCCTTTAGAATGTGCTTTCCTATCATGAAAACCCTATTCCTTCCATCAAGTGTATTTTGGTGCTCACTCCATTCTTCAAACTTTTCCTTCCCGGATTTTGTGACTTCTCACTTCAGCTCTTTCTTTGCAAGATTATATTTTCATACATGCTCTCCACTCTCACTCCTGTTTTTTCACTTTTGATATGCACACTTCTTCCATGTTATTGCTTCTTGTATAGTTGCAATCCACCACCATGTCTCTCTTTCATGTTGCCATTTACCTGTACTAACTCCAAATGTTTCACGAGCAACACTTTTGCAAGCATCTCTTAGGTCTCTCCAATAATTATGAATCATATTAGAAACTAGAACAGGCACTCGATAGAGCGCATACCTCCGCCAGGCTGAATAGTTAATGTTTTGTATCCCACTGATAGCGCGGATCCAAATCTGAACCAAAATCTAATCAGCTTGTTCTTGTCACCTATCCAACTCATCCACCTTGTTTTGTCAAAATCTATACACAACTTTTTGAAATATCATGCAATATATTGTTTTTGCCCCTTTCTCTCAATGGTGAACAATCAGTTTAAATTTTTTTTATTCCAGCATCCGGATACGGATCTTCACCAAAATCTAATCAATTCGTCCTTGTGACACACCCAACCTGTCCACCAAATTCCGTCCGAATCCGTCTGCAACTTTTTGAGATATCTTGCTCACAGACAAACAGACAGATAAACATGGGTGAAAACATAACTTCCATCCATTTTCGGCAGTGGATGTAATTAATGTGTATTTTTTCCTTTCCAATTTTACTTGAAACTCTTAATTAATGTTTTCATCCTTCGATTTCGAGACTTTTATTTTCGAGACCTGTAAACACAGAAAAAGCCTGGAGTTGGCGCAGTGGTTCGGGCAGCGGCTTGGGATCCAAAAGGTCCAGAGTTCAAGCCCCGTTGGGCCACTGAATTAATACACCAGGGGGATGACTCAGCCTGTCATCCTTCTGAGTTTGGCGAAATGAGTACCAGTATATTGGGCCGGTGTATACCCCGGTTAAAATAGGTGTACCATATCCCTGTGTCGTAAGAGGCGACCAGGGTTGCGTCAGGAAGGGCATCCGGCGTAAAACATGTTCCAAATCACTATGCGGATCATACGGATGATCCGCTGTGGCGACCCCTAACGGGAGCAGCCGAAAGAACAAGAAGAAGAAGATTTCGAGTCTTATTTTCAGGGTGTTTATAATCTTCTTCAATTAGCACTCAGTCATAATTTTCAAGTTAGCTACAAGTAACCTGCATTAAGTCAGACAGTCCTCCCCAGGAATGACGAACATTCACTATTCCTTTCTTCTGACCCTTGGATTCCAAAAGAAATTCAGTCTGACTCTTTGACTCACCACTCACATAAACCCTTTTTTCTAGAATAAGAATTGAGTATACACCATATACTCAACACTGTATACACAGTATACTTCTAAGTCTGTAGTTTCAGCCATTTGTAAGATATATATCAGGTCAGGTATGGGAGCATGTGCCAGAACAGCGCGTCGCTGCATCCATTTTCCGCCGGTATTTCAGGGGCCTCCGTCTGGCCATCCCCCAGGCAGATGCCAGGCCCATCCCCATATCCTTGAGATGATGGTCAACCTGCTGCAACCACGAGGCATGTGGTCGGCCCACTGGCCTCCTCCACTCATGAGACTCCCTCGCTGAGAGAATCTGGTGAGCAGGATCAGCGTCAGGAAAACGAGCCACATGTCCATACAGCCGCAACTGACGCTCACGGACTATGCAGGTAACAAATCTCATCCGAGTCTCTCTCAGCAACCGCTCATTGGACACAAAATCTGACCAGCGATAGCCAAGGATTCTCCGAAGAGACCTGGTACCAAAGGAATTAAGTCTCCATCTCAGATCCTTGGTCAGAGTCCAAGTCTCGCATCCATAGAGCAAGACTGGAAGTACCAAGGACCTGAAGACTCAGACTTTCATCCTCCCGCACAGGTACCGGCAGCGCCACACCCCATGATCCAGTGAATCCATCACTCCCCAGGCCCGACCCAGACGTCTATTGACCTCTGACTCACAGCCAGCAGAGACATGAATATCACTGCCAAGGTAAGTGAATCTCTCCACGACCTCAACATCCCCACCACAAACAGACACAGACAGGACAGCAGCATCCAAGATGTCACCGAAAGCCTGGATCTTAGTTTTGCCCCAAGAAATCCGTAATCCCAGTGGCTCCGACTCCTCATTCAGCACCTTGAAGGACCCCAAAAGGATATCTAAAGTCTCCGCAAAGATGACTGCATCATCTGCAAAATCAAGGTCCGAGATCTTGACATTCCCAAACGATGCACCGCAGCTTGATCTCTCCGACATCCTCCCTAAAATCCGGTCCATACAAGTGCTGAAAAGTGTGGGGGCCAGTATACACCCCTGACAAACTCCAGTAACAACTGGAAATACGCCAGAGATGGTACCACCACACTTCACAGCACTCTCAGTACCAGAGTAGAGTTCAGACATCAGATTGATCAGTTTTGGTGGCACCCCACGAAGACGAAGAATCCTCCAGAGGACATCCCGATTCACTGAATCAAACGCTTTACAGAGATCAGCATAGGCTGCAAGCAGCCCCTGCTGAATCTCTCGTCTGCATTCGGTGAGGACACGAAGAGCAAGGATACGGTCAATCGTTGACCTCTTTGGTGTAAAGCCTGACTGCTCTGGACGCTGGTGCTCAAGCAGATGGTGGCGAACCCTATCAAGAATTATCCGAGCAAAGACCTTGCCCGGCACTGAGAGCAGCGTCACCCCTCGGTAGTTTTTGCAGTCTTGGCGATCACCCTTCCCTTTCCAGAGAGGAACAACAAGGCCCCTCTTCCAATCAGTTGGGATGATGCCTGTGTTCCAGGCAGAGCACAAAACTGCATGCAACGACACGAGTGCAGCATTTCCACCAGCCTTGAGAAGTTCAGTATGGATGCCACAGATCCCTGGAGCTTTGCCCCGTTTCAACGGGTTCACCGCAGCCCATGTTTCCACAAGCGAAGGTGGACCACAGTTGATTCGAGGGTCAGTAACAGGGATTGTAACACCCTTGACGTCCAACTCGACAGCTGGGGGATCAGCCTGGTACAACCGCTCAAAGTCACCGGCCCAGCGGGCCTTCACTTCAGACTCCTCTGTCAAGGGCCTACCACTCTCTGCTCTAACTGCAGTGCTCCGAGGGATGGGCTTGGATAAACGCAATGCGCGAATTCCCCTGTAGGCGGGACGAGAATCACCTGTCCACAGGTGATGCTCGATCCCCTCACAGATTCCTCGCACATAGGCCTCCTTGTCCACCCTCAGTGCACGTACAGATATATATCCACCTGCCACATTTCTTTCACCATATCCAAAACCTCCTTCCTGCACCCCTTCAAAACCAACCGATTTTTATCCAACATGTCCATTCAAGTCTTTACCCAAGATCAAGGTACGGTGAAGTCGAATCCATGAACTTCCGTAAAGTTGTCTTGAGGTGCATATGCTGAAATAACAGTCAGCTTAAGCCTCAAAATCCTTGCACTATATCTATTCACAACTAGGAAATTCTGTATAAACTTCTTTCAGACTAGCACATCTACACCCTGTTCTGCCTCCTTTCCTCCAAACCAAAATAACTCGTATTTCTCTTTTCCTCTACCCTAAATCTTACTTCTTAAACATAAATGCGGTATCTAACTTCCTTCAACTTAACCTGAGTTGGGAAGATGGCCGAGAGGTGTGCACACCCGCCTCTGGGCAGTTTTGTCGAATTTCGAATCTCAACCCAGCTATAAACTGTCATGTGGGTGTCTTGAGGTGGTGAGGCATTGATGTGTTCTGTCCCTCGGGTGGATGTGAAACTTGGCGTCCTGTCTGCTGACATAAGTTGGTGGACGTTAAAGATCCCATGATGTCCTTCATGAAGAGTCGGTGAGCTATCGTCGGAACCATGAACGAACAAATTCCAAATTCCTGTTCCAGCCCACTTAGGGTGCTGCATCAGCAGCACAGCCACACTCCAAGCAACCAGCAGCAATTGGCTGCACATGAAATGAAAGAATCCTTAACATTTTCTATCACCTCTCCTGATCTAGCTGCCATCATTCTGACATTTTCCATTCCAACTCTCACAACCATCTCTCCCTTTAACTGGGTAATCTGAGCTTTGTTGGGCAGTTGGCCTTCAAAAAGGATTACTGAGATAATCAACCTCATTTTTTTTTCTCCAGGTTGTTTTACCATGATTTTTAACTTAGCAAATGAACATTCCCACAAAAACGTGAACAAATGGAATTTTAAAAGTACAATGGAAGTAGTAAAAACATCATTCATGAAATATTTAAAGAAACACATTTTAAAACATTTTCATTGGTTTGCGAGAGAGCCGAGTCGATCATGTGGGAAATCCGTCAAAATGACAGTTTCTGTTTTTGCATAACAGCTCGATTCAGGACTAAGCGAAATGGATGAGCTGGGTAATGTGCATGTAATCTCTAAGGTAAGGTGTGCACGATTTAATATGTTGTTATATAATAAAATGTATGATGAGCATTATAAATATAAAATACATGAAACCCTCCAACAAGAAAGGTGAACATCCTTAGGTAGAAGGTTGAAAAGTAAGATTGCATTGTTGGGTTGACTCGTCCGAACATAGATGAGGTTTTGGATCGATAAATGTGGATCCACATGCGGGGTTGTGGACCCACCGTTTGGAGAGATTCTGGGTTGAAAGGGTCAAACCCTCTACATAAAACGGAGTGCAGCTGATGATCCGGCCAGTGGAAAAATCTATCAATTGCTCACAAGTTAATAAGTGTCTTACTTTTGGTAAACAACTATTTTTAAGATTTGCAATGAAGGTGAAGTTAAGTAGAGGGTGTTTATTTTTCTACAAGAGCAAGACTTGTGGAAGAGCAAGGTTAAATTGACGGTGGGGTGGCGGGGCAACATCTGGGCACAATTGGGATGGGATTATTGAGCAGGAAAGGGGAGAGAGAAAGAAAGAGACTCAAATCAGCAATAAGAGCATTGGGTTAGGAAGGGTTAATGGGGGTAATAAAGATCATGGGTCAGGATGGGGGATGACATGAGGTGGCAGTGCACTGCCTGCTTGAAGCACTGGAGGGAAGAGTGGGAATGAATGGCCTCTGGAAGGTGGTGACATAGATGTGAGAAGTAAGAACCAAAAGAGTTGCGATGTGTAGTCAAAATTTTGGAAGTTTAACCAGGAGAGAGTTACTGGAAGAACATTTGCACCCTGGAGTTGGGGATGGTCAGATGATTGAGAGAGCAGAAGGAGCAATATCCGAGAAGAGACTATGGAAACAAAGAAGAGACTATGGAAACAAACAAAGAAGAGAAGAGACTATGGAAAACCGACCTGCCTGAAATGTGAAAGCAACAGATCTTGTGCGTCAGCCACGTCGAGGGAGATTCCAATAATGTTGAGAGCTTCAGATTTCACAGAATCCAGGAGGAACACATGTGATGTTAGGATGCCAGCCCAAAAAGGAGAGCAGTACTCCTTTGAGCGATGGACAAAGGCCTTGTAGACTGAGTGTAGCTCTAATTTTTCAAGGAGAGACTTGTATCAACGGAGGATGCCTAGTTTTCAGCTGGCTTCTGGAGCGACAGGGTGAGAAGGTGAGATTTTTCCATGATTGACCGTTTTTACAGCCATTTTTCGCTGCTGTGCAGGGGTTTGGCTTTTTCTTGAGGCAATGTTTTATGGCCGGATGCCCTTCCTGACGCCAACCCTGGTCGTCTCTTACGACACACAGGGATATGGTACACCTATTCTAACCGGGGCATACACCGGGACCAGTACACTGGTACTCATTTCGCCGACCTCGGAAGGATGACAGGCTGAGTCAACCCCCTGTTGTTAATTCAGCAGCCAACGGGGCTTGAACTCAGGACCCTGGGATCCCAAGCCGCCACCCTAACCACTAAGCCAACACCAGGCTAGATTTTTCCATGATTGAAGGACATAATCCATTTATCAGACGAGTATCTAATAAATTCCAGATCGATATAGATTGACGCAGCTGCAATCTCCGAGCAGTGGGATGGGAGTACTATACGGTGGTGAGAAAAATTTGTGAAACCTTTCGAATTTTCTGTACTTCTGCATAAATATGACTGAATATGTGATCAGATCATCATGTAAGTCCTAATAGTAGACAAGAAGAACCCGATTAAACAAATAGCACACAAAAAACTACTTTTTCATTTATTTATTGAGCAAAATGATTCAACATTAAACTTCTTTGTTGGAAAAAGTATGTGAACCTTGAGGTTAATAATCTCAATTAAGCGGGTAATTACAGTCAGGTGTTTCAAACAATGGGATAGCAATCAGGATTGAGTTTGGGTTACCCTTCCTGCTATGAAAAACAGACTTTGTTCATCACCATCAGTCTGGTCTTCACCACACAGGTTTGTAGAAGCGTGTCATGCCCTGATAAAAAGAGATTTCTGGGGACCCCAGAAAAAAAACAGTTGCCTGTTCATCGGTTTGGAAAGGGTTGCAAAACCATTTCTGAAGATGTTGGGCTTCACCAATTCACTGTCAGGCAGATAGTGTACAAATGGAGAAAATTCAACACCATTGTTATTCTTCCCAGGAGCAGTCGTCCAGCAAAAAATCACTCTAAGAGCAAGGCTTACAATAATCCAGGAGGTCACAAAGAACCCCAGGGTGATTTTTAAGGATCGACAAGGCTCTCTTGCATTGGCTAATGTCAGTGTTCATTCGTCCACCATGAGGAAAACGCTGAACAAGAATGGTGTGCATGGGAGGATAGCAAGGAGGAAACCGCTGCTCTCCAAGTGGAAAATTGCCACCCGGCTTCAATTTGCCAAAGACCACCTGGATGATCCAGAAGACTATTGGAAGAATGTTCTGTGGACAGATGAGTCAAAAGTGGAACTTTTTGGTTTAAATGAGAAATGTTATGTTTATTGTCAGGTCAGGCAGGATTAGATCTGTGACTTGCTGCAGGTACCATGTAAACCTGTACTAACCTGTTCCATGGTCGGGTTGTTGGTGATGAAACCATCTCCCCCACCATATTTCCTGGTGAAGAAGGTGTGTGGATATTGATACCCAGCAGGATTAAAAACAAAACCTGTCAAAGGGCGGAGGAGCTCTTTGTGAGCCAACGGCCATCCATATCTAATGCCGAACTGTGTCTGTGGATGTCCTCCTTCAGTTGGGTTACCTTTTTTAGGAGGTTGGTGGCAGGATTTTCACTCTCACCACCGTAAAACACTTCATTCCGCAAAACCCACAAAAGCAGAAAAAACTGAAAACGCACTCCGAGGGAGAGTCACATGTGTTGCTGTCCTTCCCAGGGCATCTCACTGGATGATGGGATTGGGGCAAAGCCTCCAGGACCCCATTCCTTGATAAGAGGAAATCATGGGGTAAACTTCTTGGGTCAGATTGCAGTGGTGTGTGGTGGAGTGGTGCTGAGGTGTCATCTTCTTGTGTTAACCTGAGGTGGTCCCTTCGTATGGGTGTTTGGAATGTCCTATCCCTAAGAGAGGATGATCACCTGTCTTTGTTATCATCTGAGCTCCAGCGTTTGAACATCAGTATTGCAGCACTCTCTGAGGTTCAGAGACCAGATAGTGGTGAGATCATGGCAGGTGGTTACACCGACTATTGCTCTGATCCCTTTGATGGTTGCCATGCCCAAGGACACAACCACCGGCAACATCAAGGACGGTGGTCTTGAAGGCACTCCACAACTCTTCAGAATTCCCCAAAGCATCCAGACCCACAAATCTCCACTCAGCCTGTTTGCAAACTCCTCAGCTACCCTCTCATCCTTGAGCTTACCAAAATCCAGTCTAGGCTGGGATGGTAACATCACCCAGATTTCAGCTGAAACCTCAGAGTTGCTACAACAAGCCTGTGGTCGGAATTGAGGAACTGAACACTCCGGTCGACCCTGCAGTTCTGGACCATCCTTCAACATTACGGGTTTTCATTCCAACATTACTGCATTCCAACATTATGGGTTTCTTGAGTCAAAACTAAGATCCAGGATTTCAATGACATCTTGGATGCTTCTATCTTGTCTGCACCTATTTGTGGTGAGGATTTTGAGGTCACGGAGAGATTCACTTACCTTGGCAGTGATATTCATGTCTCCACCTGCTGTGAGTGAGAGGTCAATCGACATCTGGGTTGGGCTTGGTGGGTCATGGATTCACTGGATCATGGGGTGTGTTACTCTCAGAATCTGTGCAGGAGGACGAAAGCCCGAGTCTTCAGATCCTTGATGCTTCCAGTTTTGCTCTAAGGATGTGAAACTTGGACTCCACCAGGGATCTCAGAAAGAGACTTAACTCCTTCGGTACCAGGTCTCTTCGGAGAATCCTTGGCTAGTGCTGGTCAGACTTTGTGTCCAACGAGCGGTTGCTGAGAGAGACACAAATGAGATTTGTTGCGTGCATAGTCCGTGAGCATCAGCTGTGGCTGTATGGACATGTGGTTCATTTTCCTTACACTGATCCTGCTCACCAGATTCTCTCAGCGAGGGAGCCTGATGAGTCAAGAAGACCGACCACGTGCCTCGTGGTTGCAGCAGGTTGATCAACATCTCAAGGAGATGGGGGTGGGCCAGGCATCTACCTGGGGGATGGCCAGACAGAGGCCCCTGGAGTCCCGGCAGAAAGTGGACGCTGCAACACGCTGCTATGGCGCATGCTCCCTTACCTGACCTGACTTATGTTTGGCGAAAACCAAATATTGCATTCCAACATTAGAACCTCATCTGATCCTTGAAACATGGTGGTGGAAGAATCATGCTTTAGGGCTGGTTTGCTGCCTCAGGATGCGGAAGGCTTACCGTCATTGACGGAAACATGAATTCTGGATTGTACCAGAAAATTCTAGAGGGGAATGTCAGGGCATCCATCTGTGTGCTGAAACTTAACAGAATGCGAGTCATCCGGCAAGACAACGATCCTAAACACATAAGTAAATGTACAACAGAATGGCTGAAGCAGAAGAGATTTGGTATTTTGGAATGGCGAAGTTGAAATGTTGTGGCAGAACTTGAAGCGAGCAGTTCATGTAAGAAAACCCACAAATATCTGAGTTGAAGCAGTTCTGTGAGGAGGAATGGCCCAAAATTCCTCCAAGCTGATGTGCAGGATGGATCAAGAATTACAGGAAATGTTTGGTTAAAGTTATTGCTGCTCAAGGGGATTCCACCAGCTAATGAACGTAAAGGTTCACATACTTTTTCCAACAAAGAAATTGAATATTAGATCATTTTTCTCAATAAATAAATTTAAAAGTAATTTTTTTTGTGTGCTATTTGTTTAATCAGGTTCTCTTTATCTATGATAAGGACATCGATGAAGAGCTGATCACATTTTAGGACAAATTTATGCAGAAATACAGAAAATTTGAAAGGGTTCACAAACTGTTTCTCACCACTATAAGACACAATGTGGAGTCATCTGTAGAAAGGAAAAAAGTTTTTTTTTTCCAAGAGTATCAGACAGTCATTTATATAGATATGGAACAAAATTGGGGAAAAAACATACTGCCTTGTGGAACCCTATCCTCCACTGTGAGAGGGGAGGAGAGGGTTCCATTGTCAGTATCATGTTGACTGCTTGAGTGGAGGAAGTCAGATATTCAAGAATGAAGGTGGCATTATTTTGTTAATAAAGAATTTGATGAAATATTTAAAGAAAAGGATTTATTACACTGGTCAACAACAAATTTGTTGTCTGCATTTTTTAAGCTGATTTAGGACGAATCTGATGCGCTGAATCCAAAACTCACATTAGTTTTGTTCAATCAGGTCAAGTTTTTGAGATATGGCCACATGTCGTTTTTTACATTTTTGTTCACATGTACACATGTGTGGAGCATTTTAGAAGAAGTTGGTGGGGGTAAAATGTCATGTCAAATAATTGTTTTGATTGGAAATAATTATTTTAATGACAAGAAGTATTCAGGTACGATAGTTCTGGGTGATTATGTCGAAAAGGGATCAGTTTGAAGTCATAAAACCTCAAAATCTTCCAAAAATTGGTGAGGCAAAGCATAAAGTTCGTGGATCAAAACTAAAGTTAATGGGGCAGATTTTGTAATAATGTGATACAAAAAAGTTGTATTTCTTGAAATAACGAACTCTGAAGAATGTACAATACCTACATGCGCAATTTATGACATGCGCTTCTGCTCAAGCTTGGAGTGCCACAGTACGAACCCAAAGATTGGAGACTGTTCATTGACAGCAGCAAGCGATCACTGAAATGTGTTCTGCTACACAACGGCAACCAGTTTGCCTCTGTACCCATCGCTCACTCGACTACACTGAAGGAGATGTATGAAGCGGTGAAGTACGTGCTGGAGAAAATTGGTTATGATCAGCATAAGTGGTTTATTTGTGTTGACCTGAAGATGGTGAACTTTTTGTTGGGACAACAGTCTGGCTTCACCAAGTACCCATGTTTTCTGTGCATGTGGGATAGTAGGGACCGTGCTCAGCATTACACGAAGAAGGACTGGCCTGTGCGGGAGGAATTGGTGCCATGCAAAGAAAGGAACGTCATCAACGACCCTCTGGTGGACAGAGACAGAATACTCTTCCCACCGCTGCACATCAAGCTCGGCTTAATCAAGCAGTTCACCAAGGCTCTGGACAAAGATGGTGACTGCTTCACTTACTTGTGCCAGGCTTTTCCAGGATTGACCATGGAGAAGTTGAAAGCTGGCATCTTTGATGGTTCTCAGATCCGTCAGCTCATCAGAGATCCAGAGTTCAAAAACTCAATGAACGAAGTGGAACTGGAAGCGTGGAAGACATTTGTTTTGGTAGTGAAGAACTTTCTTGGCAACAATAAGGCCAGAAACTACGCAGAACTTGTCAACAACATGCTGACTGCTTTCAGAAACCTGGGCTGCAACATGAGCATCAAGATGCACTACCTATTTTCACATATGAACCGGTTTCCTGAGAACCTGGGTTCAATGAGTGACGAGCAGGGGGAGAGATTCCATCAGGACATGAAGGAGATGGAGACCAGGTATCAGGGTCGCTGGGACGCAGTCATGATGGCTGACTACTGTTGGAATCTGAAGAGAGACCTCCCTGTCACTGAACATTCCAGGAGTTCGAAGAAACGGAAGTTCAAGCCCTGAAGTTTGAACAGTGGTGATGCAACATGCAATTTACTTGCACTTACCTTTATCAATGCCCACCATTCAGATGACAGTAATCGATGTTTCTATCATGTAATCAATAAATGTTGTTGGCAAAACATTTTTTTTTTCTTAAAAACATGTTTAGGATGATATGTGTTGACAAAAATCAGCTGATAATGCCACAAAAATGTAATTGATTTTGTCACAAGATCTGATTTTTTTCAAATCAACTTAGCACAAAAACCTGACCTGATGGAGAGAAACGGATGCCATTTCCTGATTCAGCAGTGCCAGAATACCCTAATTCACTTGTAGAAATCTAGACAACATTCAGAAAGTAAAAAATTGTTGACCAGTGTTATCATTAATACGAGTTGTAATTTCTTCTTCACTAATACTTGTATCTCTGCTTTTCATACATTTGCGTTGTTTCTTTATCAACGTCAAAACCGAATGATAAAATCTTCACCCCATTACCACTCAGATGTTTAACACTTTGTCTCATTCCTTCTGGATCAGTTTCTCATATCCCAAGACCACCAGAGTTGAGTTTCTTTGACTCACTCTTACAATGTGAATATTTGGTTGTACCAAGAGAAACCTCCTCAAATATTTGGCCTTCATTCCTCAATCGCATATGTTCCTCCACTGAAATATAGTGATAATCTTCACCTTCTACTTCTCCCGGTCTCATTGCTCCAGTTGTTGTTGATACAATGCATATCACAGGGTGTTTTTTAAAGTAAATTTACAATATTCTCATTTGTAATATACAAGAACCTTGATTTATGAAAGTTTTTTCAAGAATCAGATTTGCCCACAAGATTTATAACAACTAGTACGGGCCCGTAGGGGCGGGCCCATAGGTGCGTGCCTGGAGGTGAGTGCCAGTATGTGCAGCCCTCTCTCGCCCCTCTCTCTCGCCCCCATCTCTCGCCCCCCACTCTCATCCCCTCTCTCGCCCCCCACTCTCGCCCCCCCACTCTCGCCCCCCTCTATCGCCCCCTCTCTCTCCCCCTCTCTTGCCCCCCTCTATCCCCCTAGCCTCACCCTTCCTCTCTCCCCCTCCTCTCTCGCCCCCACTCTCATCCCCCCCCTCTCCCGTCCCCCTCTCTCACAGATATTGGTCGACAGATAAATGGCCGTAACTTGGGAACTGCTCGTCCGATTAATATCAAACCTCGAAAAGGCACATCCGCGGCTCCCCAGCAATATTCCTGGCAAGTTTCAATCAGATCGGACCGTCAATCGTGCAAAAAATAAATAAATAAATAAATAAACAAACAAACATTAATTGTGACGTCATTCGTGATGTCATAGCACCGTGTCTTGTCATTGGTCGACAGATAAATGGCGGTAACTTGGGAACCGCTTGTCCGATTAATATCAATCCTTGAAAAGGCACATTAGCGGGTCCACAGCAATATTCCTGGCAAGTTTCAATGAGATCGGACCGTCAATCGTGCAAAAAAAAAAAATAAAAATAAAAAAAAATAAATAAAGATTAATTTGACGTCATTCGTGACGTTATAGAACCGTATCTTGTCATTGGTCGACAGATAAATGGCCGTAACTTGGGAACCGCTCTTCCGATTGATATCAAACCTCGAAAAGGCACATCCGCGGGTCCCCGGCAATATTCCTGGCAAGTTTCAATCAGATCAGATTGGCGGTCGTCGAGAAACGGCGGTCGCAGACAGACAGACAGACAGACAGACAGACAGACAGACACACACACAGATTGCTGGAATTATAGATAGATAGTTGTCATTTATATACGAGTATGTAATTGTTTACAAAATAAAAAATATATCCCTTAATATCTCATGCTGTTTCACAACAATATATTTATATTTTTCAGTCATGTGCTTCATTTAATCCCCAAATTCCTTTTTACAACATAATGCAGAACAATTGTCTCTTCAAAAATTGTTTATCTATCTATAATTCCAGCAATCTGTGTGTGTGTGTGTGTGTGTGTCTGTGTGTCTGTCTGTGACCGTTGTTTCTCGACAACCACTGGTCCGATCTAATTGAAACTTGCCAGGTATATTGCTGGGGCCCTGTGGATGTGCCTTTTCAAGGTTTGATATTAATCAGACAAGTGGTTCCCAAGTTATGGCCATTTATTTACCAACCAAACCAATGATAGGACACAGTGCTATGATATGATGATTGACGTCACAATTCTTTTTCTTTTTAATTTTTTTTATTTTTTGCACGTACGGGCACGCGAGAGCGAAGGAACGGCCTGTGTGGTTGTTGTTTCTGGCACACGGTTTGAAAGTTTATTCATTATTATTTTTTTTTGCACGTACGGCCACATACGTACGGCCACCCACGTACGGGCATGCACGTATGGGCATGCACGTATGGGCATGCACGTACGGGCCCGCACTACTATCTATTGAATTTAAGTTGAATAAAATAAAAGTATTAGCATTGTTTCTTAGGGAACGACGAGGGAGTTGAAAGTGTGATTGACTAATATAAATACAATTACAAGAAGAATATCTCGCTCTTGTGTAGTAGCTGTCCATTACCATTTGGTTTCTCTCATTAACACAATCATCAAAGATAACGAGGTTCTTTTTTGATTTATCCAAATCTTGGGGAGAAGGTATATCATCCATATTATCACTAAGAATACAAGTTATCGGTTTTGATTTCTTTTTATATCTCTGTGTATCACAAAATAGTTGTATTATATCTTCAATGTTATAATCATTTAGTTTGTTTTGAAGTTTAAAAAAACCGATTATATCTTCTTTTTGAAGACCAGCATTAAAACCTTGTGAGAGTAGTTGATACTCAGGTTGAAAACTTGACTTTGTGAAAATTATTAAATTATCATAATCTAAAAAGTTGGGAGTCAGGAGCATCTTTAAAAGTAAGCAGGTTTTTCCACATCCGCTTGAACCAACTATGAGACATCTTAATGAATTTGGAAGATTTTTATGACTGTTAAATTTCATCTTATTTTCCCAAATGGGTAAAAAAGTCATTCATTTATATATTTGGAAAACAGGTTATTTAATTTATTATTGGCTTTTTTCGAAACTCTATATTTTATCCTAAGTTCGGGTTTAATTTCAAGATAATCCATTATTTTATTTATGCAATATCTTGTGTTGATATTTCCCTGAAAATGACAATCGTGAATAATATATAACAACAATCCTTTGAACATTTCTCTTATACGTTCAGTTTCTTCCATTGTAAGGAAAGGTGTGTTATCAACCTCATACTTTACATTCATTTCTCTACTCAATCTTGTGACGTAATTCATTTTTGGTGTAAATCTAGAAGAATTATATTCCTCTTTATGTATTTTTATTTTCAGTAATTCGAAGAAAATCACAGAATATACATTGTTGATAGGCTTTTGACTCTGTGTTTAATCCCACTCTATCACATGCAGGACAATTCTCAAATTTGTCATATGGAGAATCAGGGAATTCAAGAGGCTCAAAATCTAGTAAACTATTCACATTTATAAAGTAAAATTTCACTTAAACTAAAATTAATCTTCGGTATCATCTTCTGTACTTTCACAATCATCTATAAAACTACTTTCATAACTATCGTTTGAACACTAACTCTCAGTAACATAACTGTCATTTGAACACAAACTCTCGTTATCATAACTGTCATCACTCTCATAATCTTCAAAATCTTCAGTTAAATAATGACTCATATTTAGTTTGTTGAAAAAACATAACCATCGATATCTATATACTTTTTTTCATTCACAGATTCAACTACTACATTTTTTATATTAAAGGTAATTTTAAAATGATCGTTGACTACGATTGAACGAAATGTCTTTTCACCTGATATATTAACATCCTTCATTTCATCAGGATTTACATCTTTAAGGTTGTTGAAAAAAAAATACAAATTTCTCCTTGCATATTACAGATGGTCTTATCTTTTCTTTCTAAAGCTTCATCCATAAGGTTTTTATTTTTTGATACTTTTTCTTGTTTCATTGGTTTTTCTGGTTTTGAATATATTACGAGAAGGAGAGGAGAAACCTTTGTCAGAGATACTTTAGTTGATATTCTTCCAGATATACAAAAAGCCCTTCCACTGAAAAATTGAAGAACTCATATTATTCACCATAATTGTTTTTATCCAATAGTTGTTATATTTATCTTTGTTCAATTTTACATCCTTGACATATTTCTCAGTATCTTTTACAAATGAAGAGATTGATTGAAACTTTTGTGTCTTGATACATTGTATTTATTAAGTAAAAAAAGTTGGAGGATAAAATAGTTTTAAGCACAGATTCACCTATAAATTAAACGAAATTTTCATCAAGAAAATTTTATTTTAAGCAAAGTTTTATTATATAAATATGGTGAATATAACGTACTGTGATATTTGTAATAATAAATATAAATGTTATAAAAAACACCTTCACACCAACAAACACACATTTATTTATTTTTCGGACAAATATCTCCACTTGACGAAGAAACAAAACATTGTAAGAGATGTGATAATTATGTTCTTTAAATTTTTTTTTAATAATAAACACCTTCAATCACACAAACACAAGAACAATGAAGAAAGGGAAGATAAATTCTCCATTGAAAACACTGATGGGGTATTTAAAGGGCATATAAAAATAAGATTGTTTCACTTTCAAGACCCTGGACCATCTTCAATCATGAAACCTGTTGATATGGTTAAACAAAGTATTGAAACTATAAATAAAAACTCATAAAGTGAAATGAAAACTTTTAAGTTTTATATGGGAGTAAAATTTAATATGGCAAGACAAGATGATGAAACTACTCCCTATATGAGGACAAACCCACACTTTATCTCATCATTTCAAGATTTTGTAAGATATGATGTTTTCGATGAACTCCAGAGACAAGAAGAAGATGTTGATAATGCTGTAGTAGGTAGTGGATTTACTATTACAAAAATAATCTTTTTAGATATACACATCTTAAAAGCAGATCCTCTTCCACCTTCTTCTTATATTGATTTACCAAAAGAGATAAAACTTAAGAAAGCGGTTGTTAATATTCAAAACAAAGATAATAAATGTTTTCTATGGTCTGTTCTTGCTCACTTACATCCTCCACAATGGAATCCTGAAAGGGTTGAACATTATAAGAAATACGAGAATACATTAAATTTTAAAGATTTAAAGTTTCCAATGTCATTGCGAGATATTCCTAAATTTGAGAAAATGAATAATCTATCTGTTAATGTATATGGATTAACGGATACAAACAAAGTTCAGATGTTAAAATTTTCAAACTACTATAAAAATGATGAAACACACATTGACCTTCTCCACTTTACTTCAAAGGAAAAACCACATCATGCTTTCATCAAAAATTTCTCAAGATCAACCAAATCACAACTATATAAGAGAAAATGTAAAACGTATCATTGTAAGAGATGTCTCAACTCCTTTCACACAAAAGAACGATTAAATCAACATTCGAAATATTGCAGTAATCATAAATCAACCATAATCAATTTACAAAAGCAGGTTCAAACATATCATTCAAAGATTTTAACAAATCTATAAAACAACCATTTGTGATATATGCTGATTTTGAAAGTATCCTTGAAAAGATAGATTTTCTTTCTCCAAATCCAAATAAATCATGCACAAATAAATATCAAAGACATACTCCTTGTGGTTTCTGTTATTATATCAAATCATCTGTTGGTGATGAATACAAGTTAGAACTTTATAGAGGAGACGATGCCTCAGAGGAGTTTGTCAGACGATTGGAAAAAAGACTGTATAAGACGAAGAGAAATAATGGTTAAAACCTATAAACCATTGTCATTAACAAAGGGAGAGAAAAAGGAATTTCGAAAGAACAGTATCTCTCATATTTGTGAGGAGAAAATTGAGGGAGAGGTCAAGGTTAGGGATAACTGTCATCTTTCTGGTAAATATAGAGGTCCAGCTCATTCCCATTGTAATCTTAATTACAAGCCTCCAAATTTTATTCCTGTCTTTCTTCACAACAATGTTCACTATGACACACATCTATTTATAAATGAACTTTCAAAGACATCTGGAGATAGTTCTGCCATTCCTAACACAGATCAAAAATACATCTCATTCACAAAAACAATTCATACATCCCCCCATAACCCATATCAGATTTCTTGACACATACAAGTTTATGTCAAGTCCATTATCTAACTTAGTATCAAATATTAAAAACTTACCGAATCTTAAATCACATTTCTCAAATCATGAATAGGTTGATCTCATATCACAAAAGGGAATATATCTGTATGACGAGATGGATTCATTTGAGATGTTTCAAGAAACACAACTTCCTTCAAGGGAAAGTTTCTGTGGAAAGTTAAATAAAACTCATATTTCCGATAGAGATTATACACAAGCTAAAAAGGTTTGGGAGAAGTTTAATATATAGAATCTTGGAGAATATCATGATTTGTATCTTAAAACTGATGTATTGTTATTGGTTGATGTGTTTGAAACTTTTAGAACAGTCTGTCAAAATTAAAATTCTTATTGATTAGACCCCGTTCACGATTGCACAGCCCTGGGTTTGGCTTGGAGTTCTATGTTAAAAATGACAAAACAAAATTTGGAATTAATCAGTGATATTGATATGCTTTTAATTATAGAGAAGGCGAAAAGAGGAGGAATATCTCAAGTATGTTCCAAGAGATATGCTAAAGCAAATAACAAATATCTTCCTGATTATAATATGAATGAGGACAACTCTTACCTGATGTATTATGATGCGAACAATTTGTATGGGTGGGCTATGTCTCAATCTTTACCTTATGGAAAACTTAAATGGATTAAAGAAAAACATTATGAAAAAGTTTTACTTGACATTGTTATCTCCTCTCAAAAATAATTGGATGAAGCTGAAGTTGGATATTATTTTGAGGTTGATTTAAAATATCCAGAAGAACTTCATAACAAACATAAAGACCTACCTTATGCCCCTGATAAAGAAAGTCCAACAAAAGAATGGTTAAGTGATTACCAACAGTCATTTAATATAAAAGGTAAATCTCCAGAAAAACTACTTACAACATTAAATTATGATACAGAAAGTTATGTTTTACATCAAAAGAACTTAAGACAATATTTATCTGCTGGGTTGAGAGTGAGAAAAATTCATCGAATTTTCAAATTTAAAGAAAGTCATTGGTTAAAAAAATATATTGATTTTAATACAAAAAGGAGAACAGAAGCAAAAACAGATTTTGAGAAGGACTTTTCTAAATTAATGAATAATGCTGTATTTGGAAAGACTATGGAAAATGTAAGGAATCGATAAAACATAAGACTTTCTACATCTTGGAAACAGGCTTCAAAGTTAATTCATCGACCAAGTTTTGAATGAGCGGGGGTGTTTTCAGAGAACATTTGTGCTATTAATTTGAAAAAAGAGAGTATTGAAATGAATAAACCTATTTATATAGGAACATCAATTCTTGACTTGTCAAAGTCGTTAATATATGACTATTACTATAATAATTTAAAATCAAAGTATATGGATAATGTGTCATTGTTATATATGGATACAGATAGTTTTACATTAGAAATTAAGACAAGTGATGTATATGAGGATATGATTGATAATATTGATATGTATGAAACAAGTAATTATAAGTTTGATCATATGTTGTTTTCATTAAAGAATAAAAAGGTTATTGGTAAGTTTTAGGATGAGTTGGATGGAAAGGTCATGAGTGAATTTGTGGGTTTAAGATCAAAGTCTTATGCTTTTACGTATATTGATAATAATAACGTTGAAAGGTGTGATAAGAAGCTAAAGGGAATAAAGAAAAATATAATCAAGGAAACAATAAACTTTAAACATTATTACAACTGTTTAACCTTAAAGAAGGAAGAGTACAGAAAAATGAATACAATAAGAAGTTATAAACATCAATTATATATAGAAGAGATAAATAAGAAAGCATTAGGAGCTTTTGGTGATAAAATATATATTTTAGAGAATGGAATCAAGAGTATCCCTTATGGTTATAAGTACAAGTGTTAAGGAGCTACTACCATTTTTTTTACTGATTTATAAATGATAGAACCAAGCAATACCCAAACCAAAGAGTGGAGATGTAATCAGTCTTGGTATTTAAATGGGAAACATAAAGAATGTGAGAAATATCAAATACGGCTTATTGAAGAAATAACCGGGGTAAAAGTAGATAAACAAATAAGCGGATAAATTTTATTACAAATAAGTTGGAGGATGTCAAGAAAAAAAAATTAATATCCTTGAATGGACTGAAAACTTTGATGGTTATCAATTAAACAATGGAAAAACAATTTACTGCAATCTCAAAATGATATGTGGATCAGGAGGTGGTCAAACAAGAACATTAAGAGAAGTTTATCATTTCATTTCTGCTCAACAAAGGCATTTAAACTAAGAACTCAGTTCCAAAGTAATATTTGTTAATATACTCGATGGTGATGAATGTAATAAGAAAATTAATTTATTCCCGAAAGTAGAACATGAACAAATATTCATTGGATCACTCTTTGAATGGAATGAAAAATATGAAAGGAAAAAGTGCTTTAATCATTAAGTCTCAGTTTAACATTTGCTCAATGGGGCAGAGATCAGTCTCCTCTTTTGACCTTATGGGCCTTGAGACAGTCTCAATTTTACATTTGTTTGTATGGGTGGGGGAGGAATCGGTCTCCTGTTTTGGGCTTTTTCCGCATTGATTCAGAGAGTTTTTCCCTTTTTCCCCATTCATTTGAATGGATGCCTTAGAAACCCCATTTATCCTCTACTTACAAGGCTTTCATCTGCAGCTTGATGGAGTACTGCTCTCTCCTTTGGGCTGGCGTCCCAGCTTTATGCATTTCCCTTCTTGGTGCCACAGAAAGCAAGCCCCTAAAAATTTTTGAATCTCCTGTGATGAAGCTGAGTGTCTCGTGCTGACACTTTCGCATCACAGCCAGGTTGGTGGCCTCTCCATATTCCACCGCTTCCTTGTTGGTTTGCATCCTCTACCCTCTCTTGGCTCTGTCCCTCCCAGGTTTCTGCAGGCCACACTCGGTATGCCAGTAACCCTCCTCTTTTCCCAAAATTCAGGCTCACTGCTCACCTCCACTCATTTGTTCCTCCTTTCTCTTGACAGTGGAACCAACTTCCTAAGTCTGTTGAATCCAATTCTTCCATCCAGGGCTTCAAATCAGCAGTTCACCTTTACCTCAGGTCATCCCCCATCCATACTCATGATCTCTTCTACCCCAAATGACCCCATTCTCAAGCACTCCCCTTTTCCCAGCTATTGTGACGTCCCTCCTCTCCCTCACCTCTTTTCATTTATTAGTTGCTCGGTTTGTTTCCTTTCTGTTTCACCCCACATTGCCCTTCCTCTTCTTGCGGTGTTTCATTCAGCTTGTGTGCAGCTTGTTCACCCCGTGTGTCCTTCTCTCCCTCACCTTGATCTCACTTTCATCTCTACTCTGCTGTTGGTGCTTCCCATTTTCCTTTTTGTTTCGTTACATTCTGCTCTAGCTCTTCCATGAGTTTCGACCTTGTATACAAAAAAACCTCCAAAACCCCCAAATCATTAACATAATTGAGTGATTTTAGACGGGATGAGTGTAACACCATAGCTGGGTGTTCGTAAAACGATCGTATAAGTCCACACTTTTTGAAATGCCTTTGACTTCGAGAATTAATGTTGACAGCTCAATCTTTTATTTTATCATTGGATCTTCAAGCTATGTAATCATTGTTTTAAATTCGTTTGGAATGTTTGGGGAAAACTTTGGAGAACCTGTCAGAATGTAGAAATTGCATATCTTATGACACGTTGTGAACTAGATTTTAAGCTGGCAGGATGTCCTCGCGGTGCACACACCCGACTTTAAGCTGTCTAGCCTGGATTCTAATCCCGACCCAGCTGTAAACTGTCATTCCGGTGTTTCACCGGCAGGGTGATTCATCAATGTGTGTATCTTCTCTCGGATGGACGTTAAGCCGGACGTCCCGTCTGCTGGTGTTAGTTGGTTGACGTTAAGGATCCTACAGTGTCCTTTGCGAAGAGTATGCGAGCTATCACCTGTCCGAACCTCATTCCCCTTGTCCCAAGGGAATTAAGTGCAGAAGGGTCAACACCCCCCCCCCAAGGGGGGTTGCTTCGTCCCTTCCTTGGGTATGTGGAGTTGCAGTGGTAGTAGTAGTAAACTAAAATTTGATGCTTTTGAAGACTATTCCAACAGAAAACTTATGAGCAGCATGATGCAAATGAACATGCAACATGACTTAGTTTTTTTTGACATGCCCTTTAATGCAGAGATTGGTGGCTGCCATTCTCGATGCTGTGGAATTAAATCTATCAGGATTGCCATTAAAACCTATCTGGCTTACTAATGCACTTTAGGGAGTGCGTAATCAACCTGCTCCACCTGGTCTGGTGTGCATTGGTGCCAGTGCATGCCATGTGGATGATTCTTAAAAGCCTTAGTGGAATCATGGATGGGAATGAAAGACTGCTAATTAAAGGAAGCTCAACCCACAGGATTCATCTCCATAAAAAAGAAGGATTGAGATTTTTGCCAGGCCTGTAAAATGCTTTCCTTCTTTCTGTTTCAGTCCTTTACTTGCGTTCTCATTTCCTCTTTCTGTTCCATTTAAATCCTACCTCTACATCTTTCCTGTAGATATATTTTTCCCCTACAGGGTTTCGCCCACCCCCCTTGCTGTTATGCTCTTCTTCTTCTTCTTCTTTGTACGCATCACCTACTTGCAAGTAGCATTGTTTACCTCCACCACCGGAGGTGAAGGAGGTTATGTTTTCACTCCTTTCTGTCTGTTTGTCTGTCTGTGTACAGGATATCTCAAAAAGTTGCGGACGGATCCAGATTAAATTTTGTGGACAGGTTGGGTTGGGTGTGCGATAAGGACGAACTGATTAGATGTTGGTCAAGATCCAGATCCGGATTCGACTACTAGAATTTTTAAGTGATTCTTCACCATTGAGAGATCGGATCAAAAAGGACATATAGCACGATATCTCATAAAGTTGTGGACGGATTCGGACGAAATTTGGTGCACACGTTGGTTGGGTCACAAGGACGGACCGATTCGATTTTGGTGAAGATCCGAATCCGGATCTGGATACGAGATTTATTTAATTTTTAAAGTGATTCTTCACCATCAAGAGATAGGGCCAAAAACGATATAGTACTGTATAGCAAGATATTTCAAAAATGTATTGGGCCCAATATGTTCTTGTGGATCAGGCATTATGTGGCGGAGGTACTGTATGCGCTCTACCGAGTGCCCTTCTCATTAGGTCATGTGCTGATGGGTGCAAGGCAATGCTGCTGATGCAGTGATCCATGAAGACAAGAGCAGGAATTTGGAATTTGTTCAGGGTGCCGTCGATAGCTCTCGCCTACTGTTTGTGAAGGAACCGTGATATTTTTAATGTCCACCAACTAATGCCGGTTTACGAGACACACAGTTTAACGTCCATCCGAGGGACGGCGGCACACATTGATGAATCACCATGCCTCTGAAGCACCAGGATGGTAGTTTATAGCTGGGCTGAGATGTGAATCCAGGTTAGACATATCAAAGGCGAGTGTGCGTACCTCTAGTCTATCCTGCCAGCCAACTGTTATTGTGTTCCTCAGCTGTGAAACAAAGTGCACATGCATTATGACATCACATGAATTATTATTATTTTTTTATTGCTGATGAAATCAAGTCCAAAAAAACCCTGTTGAAGACTATTGTTGTATTATTTTGCAAATTTATGTCCTTTGCCACCTCATACACATTTCCTCTTTTGGATTATTGTTCATACTACAGTACTGTCCGGTGGAAATCACTATTACCAGGCAAAGGTGGCTGTGTTTTAAAGATTTTTTGGAGGGTTTAGATAATAGTTTGTGCATTTTATTTGCTCATGATCTGATTACATTATTGGACACAAATTGGGTATTCAGCTCTCATAAGAAATTATGAGAAATCTTTCTTAGGTAAGGCGAACATGATTGATGCCTGTGTCAATGGTTTGCTGTGTCAGCAATTGTATCATCGGCGTCTGTGGCAGAGGAACACTTGAGACGTCAATGGCACAGTGGAATTGCTGACAAGGAGATGATTCATCTTATTTTCAACAAGATGCATAGCGCACTCCACTTATAACCCAAAAAGTCCATGCTCAACAGTTGAGCATGAACCATTAGCCTGGTAGACCAAGGTCTGCGTGGAGGTCAAAATAAAGTGCACTTCAGACTACATACTTATCTGCGATCGCCAAGGATAAGTTTCTCCCGGCGCCTGCAATCCAATGATGGTCATATTTTTTTTGGACAGCCATATATGATCTGACCTTCAACATTTATGGAGAGAGTACAAATTAAGAAAGTATGTCCCCATCTCCAACATATCCATAAAACTCAACATCATGAAAATCGGAGGAAAATTATTCAAGTTATGGTCAAAAAGGTGTTTTTTGTTAATTAGGTCACAATCTGAAAAAAGTAGGTCAAGGACACGAATCAAATACAGATGCACAACTTCAATGCAGCTCCACTATTATGATGGAAGAACATCTTGGAAGTCCAAGCAGTCTTTGAGATTTTGCATTGGCAAAATTGAGCGATGACAAAAACATCGTTTTTTTTCAGACCACCATTTGGCCTTGACCTTTAACTCAGCATGGGATGATGTAAATTAAGCATAAATGTGCATTGCTCTAAGCTATTTGGTGAGGGCAATTTCGTTCCGATCAGACAAACCTTCGTCGAGTGCACGTCGAGTTTTGGTGAAAAATGTTAAAATGTCTGTAATTGGTCCATGACCCTAAGAATTGGCCAAAGTCAAAAAAATTGTCAACCCCACAATACATTTTATTCCCATTGTTTATGCAAAATTTATTTCTGAAAGTCTTCAGACATTGGCAGTAAAAAAAAAAGGAGAAAAGTCTAAATGGTGGTTTAGTACTCCTTGGGGTGTAAGACCGAGACCTTTAACTCAGAGGGGTATGACATAAATTAAGTGTAAATGCACCTTGCTCTGGGCTATCTAAAGAGGGCAATTTTGTTCCGATCGGAGTAACCTCAGTTGAGTTATGGTAGAAGATGTTAAAACGTCTATAATTAGGTCATTCGGTCATAACCTAAAAATTAGGTCAAGGTCAAGAAATGTCAATGTCGCATACTTTTTATTCACAATATTGATGCAAAATTTCATTCTGAAAGTCCCTGCCGGCTTTGAGATACAGCTCGGAAATTTCAAAAATTTGGAGTGCAGGAAGAAAGAAAAAAAAACAAAGCAAAAAAAATAAAAAATAAACCTAAATGGTGGTTTAGTATTCCTGGGGATCTCAGAAAATCTGACGTACCATTAAAAACTGGAGGCAATCGTTGTAGAAACAAACTCTACAACAGGTATGAGCCTTTCTTCTGTTTTTTTTTCTATGCAGAGTCGATCGAGGCTTGTAGAAGAGCTAGAATTAGTACACTGAATGGATCAGGACACAACAGGACAGAATGAACAACTGAGAGGGGGAGGAAACACTAACAGTAGAGTTGAAGGCCAAGGTAGAGGCAGACGTGGACAAACCATAGGTGTGGGGAGAAATGAGGGGCATGAGAGGATGCATAGGGTGGATAAGATGAATGCAGAAGGAAACTAACTCTCAGGAGGGAAACTGGAAACTTGGAAGGAGGAGGGATTGGGGTGTGGCGTGGGGTTAACAAGGATAGAAAAGATCATGGTTTGGATTGGGGATGATCTGGGATGCTGGTGAAGAGCTGTCTTGAAGACTTGGAAGAAAGAATGAGATTAATGAGAACGTGGAAGTCGGATCCACAGGTGGGAGAAAAGAGGAACGGATGAGTGGAGGTGAGCAGTGATCGTGGATTTAAGCAGTTTCACCAGAGAAGGGTAAGAGTTAAATCACATTGGAAGATGTACCGTGTATGCCCTGCAGAAACCTTGGTGGGGGGAGGTGGGGCAAAGCATGGAAAGAGCAGAGGGTGCAAGACCAGAAAAGAGGAAGGAGAAGAAAGATAAACCACTGACCTGTCTGTGATGGCGTAGTGATAGGCCCATGCACTCAGCTTCATTGCAGGAGATTTCAATGACCTTGAAGACCTTGGTGACCACGGCATCAAGCTGAGCAAGATATGAGGCAGGGGAGCCAGCCCAGATGGAAGAGCAGTACTCCATCAAGCTGCAGATTAAGGCCTTGTATGTGCACAGGAGTTCAAGTTTGCCAAGGAAGGACTTTTTATGATGGAGGATGCCCAGTTGGTGGCTGGCTTTGGAAGCCAACTTTGTAAGATTGTTTGCCCAAGAAATATCATGGCTGATAATGAGACCCAGGAGTTGAATGACTGAACTTCTTCAAGAGAATTGTTAAGAACATAGATGGAGCGGTTTGCCAGATGGTCCTTTCTGAGAGAGACAGTGAGTGTGAGATTTGTCAGGATTGAAAGATGTCTTCCAAATGCTTGAGAAGCCTTTGATTTCGTAAAGGTTGTTAGAGAGGGAAGGGGCTGAAGCCTTCCTGTCTGAAGGGTGAGGGATGTCACGGCAGAGGGTGCAGTCATCAGCAAAGCGATAAAGAAGAGAATTTTCAAGAGAGTCACAGAGATCATTTATGAAGATCAGGAATAGAAGTGGACCAGAACACTGCCTTGGCGAATTCCAGCCTTGACAGGGAGAGGAGATGAAGGGATACCATTGAGAGCCACACTTTGGCCATGAAAGTGGAGGAAGTCAGTAAGTCATGTGTGAAGTTGGCTTTGGATGCCATAGGCAGAGAGTATGGAGAGCAAGGTGGGACACCAGACTGTATCAAAAGCTTGAGATATTTCCAGAAAGATGGCTCGAATCTCTTGTCTGACATAGAGGGCTTCCATCCATTGTTGGGTGAGTAGAAGCAGCATGTCCAAGGTGGAGTGACCTGGTCTGAGATGAGGTTGATGGAGAAAAGGTAGGATTTCAAATCAACTGTGATGATGGATTCCATGACCTTGCTGATTAGAAATAAATTGATAGGTCTGTAGTTCAGGGAATCTGTTTTTGTACCTTTTGTATGTAATGCAATGATGTTGGCAAATTTCCAAGCAGATGGAAGAGAGGAAGTGAAAGAGCAGCAAAGCAGGTTTTTAGGACACATGAGATGATGTCTGTCTGGTCCAGTTGCAGAGTCAGAGTCAAGGGTTGAAACAATCTTCTCCACCTTTTCAGGTGCAAAAGACACAGAGTTCAGGAGCAGTTGGGTACGACAGGAAGGGTGGACAGCGAGAGTGAGGGATTGAGGACACATGATTTGGAAGGAAACATAATATTGAGGCAATCAGCCTTCTCACGACTGTAGTCTGCTAAGGTGCTAATTGAAGAGAGGGAAGGGATGGAAGAGGAACATACTCCAGAGACAGACTTAACAAGTCCTCACCAGGTTTTAGAGGAGAGTGACAAGTTTGAAAGTTCAATCTTGAGGTTGGACAGATGTTGTTTTCTGGCTCAGTGGACACACTTCTTGTGGACTTTTTGGAATACACTGAGATTGCCTTCAATCAGATTAGCATCCCAGGCAGAGAAGGCAAGTTGTTTCAGAGCATCTGCCTCACCACAGGACTCACTGTACTCTGGGTGGGAAGAAGTGGGTCAAACTTCTTTGGGTGGGTCTTTGGGTTTGGGTACTTTGGGTGGGTCAAATCATATATAGTGGGGCAACTTAGCTAAATATAGCATAACAATTGTGCATTTTGTGAGAAAAGTACCAAATTTGGCACACTAGTAGCCTATCATATTATGAACAGATTTGGATATTGGGCCATCTCAAAATTTTTGATGGCAGTGGAAAATGGCTGCCCCAGCCATCAGTGGCTGAATTTGAGATGGCCCAATATCCAAATCTGTTCATAATATGATAGGCTACTCGTGTGCCAAATTTGGTCCTTTCCTCACAAAATGCACAATTGTTATGCTAAGTTGCCCCACTAATACGGGAGGCTTAATTACATATTTTACAATTAACGTCTCGTAATGACGCTGAAAGGGTTTATCCAGGATCTGGAGAAAATAACTCCATAACAAGAAGAAACATTTAAGAATTTGAACTTGAAATCACCAAGGGATGTTAGAACAACCAGGAAAGCTGCAAAATATGATGAATAAAATTTAAAAGATCCATGAAATGAAAGGTTTGCTTACTTGGGACAGGTTAAATGCATTGGTCTGGAAAAGGGCAGTTCCCCTGTGCCAAAGAGTTTGTGATATACTATTCTGGTCTGGAAAATCTAATCGTGGAAATGGCATCGCTCTCAATATTAAAATATGTAAACTTTCAAATTGTGAAATTGACGATTTTATAATCCAATCGAGTTACATGGTAAACCAATTGTCATTAGTGATTGCTTTTTGGACCAGGATTGAATTAAAAATTCTGCCTCTCAGTTGTATCATTGAAGTGCGGATGTGTTGTTAATGCAGTGTCCCTGCACCATTCCACGAGGAATTTTTTTTATTTCACCAGGGTGCTGGTGATGATTTGCCTATTTTTCGTTGAAAGATCCCGTGGGATCTTCAACATCCACCAGCTAATGCTGGCGGGTATGTTCACAGCTTTATGTCCATCTGAATGACAGACTGACAGCGTGTTCATTGCTGAAATGCCTTCCATGCGAACCATGAGTCTGACAATTTTTATTTGGGTCGACATTCAAATCCAGACTGGACAAACTCAGAAGCAACTAGAAGGGGAGCACTCGGTAGAGTGCATACCCTCCATCATGTAGTGCCTGATCCATGAGAACATATCAGGCCCAATACATTTTTGAAATATCATGCAATACAGTAGTATATCGTTTTTGGCCCCATCACTCAATGGTGAAAAATCACTTTAAAAATCAAATAATTCTCGTATCCAGATTTGGATTCAGATCTTCACCAAAATCGAATCAATTCGTCCTTGCCACACACCCAACGTGTCCACCAAGTTTCGTCCAAATCCGTTCACAAGTACCTCCAGGAACTATGGGAAACCAGATAGATTATTTAATAATTTAATACTTCTGGGAAGTCTGCAATCAAAGTTGCTTAGTGCACATCGCAGTGAATTGAACCTCAGCCATCAGATTCAAATGCCGACTGTAAGAATCAACTTTATTTGAGAAAAAGGCAAAACAAAAGTAATTTACATTTAAATTAGATATGACCTCATCACAGGAGAACCCAAATGAGGCATCATTATTGATGATAATTCTAAAATGAGGTTAAGAAGGGATTTGAAGAGCTTTCAAGCAAAGAAGCAATGACACCAAATGATCAATGGGAATTAATGAAAGAATCACTCATTGAAAATGCAAAGAATTCCAATCCAAAGGGAGAGAAATAAAACTTCCTTTTGACTGTCCAGAGAAACACTAGAATTGGTTGAATAATGTAGAAAGGTTAAAACAACGCGATTAATAATCCCAGAAGATAAGTGACTTTCCAAGACAATGAAGCAGCAAAGAAGGAAATATATCTCATCTAATTCCGGCACTCTAAAGCAGCTTCACATCAAGGATTGGCATGGGGTGGTTTGCCAATGAAGTCAGGGTAGAAATTTGTAATTTGTTCAGGATGCCGGCGAAAGCACACCTACAGTACTCCTTCAGAAAGGCACTGTGGGATCTTTAACATCCACCAACTAATGCCCGCAGATGGGATGCCCAGTTTAAGGTCCATACGAGGGACTGCACACACATTGATGAGTCACCCTGCCTGTGAAACACCAGGGTGACAGCTCAGCTTAAGTTGGGGGCAAGATTCAAAGGTAGCCTAGACAGCTGAAAAAGGAGTGTGCACACCTCGAGGCCAATCTTGCCAGACATAAGGAAAGATATACTGGATCTGGTTAAATGAAATAGCCATGTGCCAAAATCGAAAAGCATGTAAATAAAAGCAATACAAAACAAGAAGAAGACATCCTGCAGAGCAGGATACCTGCAAAATCCATAAAACAAATTTGATCTAAAAAATACTCGGTGATTGAATTCAATG
The DNA here is from genome assembly GCF_056783735.1 of Eptatretus burgeri. NCBI lineage: Eukaryota > Metazoa > Chordata > Myxini > Myxiniformes > Myxinidae > Eptatretus > Eptatretus burgeri. The sequence continues at coordinate 125,532,483 of NC_140964.1, read as the reverse complement.
ACCAAATATGCAACTCCTCTTCAAATTCCAAGTCAATGGGATGAAAATTGAGGATTTTAGAAATCTCACCGAAGTTATTGACCGTTGGCCTATGTTGACCTTTGGGTCGATGTTGACCTCAAAAATAATTGACTAATTCAATTCAGTGACTTCAAATATAAATCCTCTTCAAATTTCAAGTCAATCGGATGAAAATTGAGGATTTTAGAAATCTCACCGAAGTTGCTGATCTTTGGCCTATGTTGACCTTTTCGTCGATGTTGACCTCAAAAATAATTGGTTGGTTGAATTCAGTAACCTCAAATATAAATCCTCTTCAAATTTCAAGTCAATGGGATAAAAATTGAGGATTTTAGAAATCTCACCAAAGTTGTTGACCTATGCCTATGTTGACCTTTTGGTCGATGTTGACCTCAAAAATAATTGACTCGTTAAATTCAGTGACTTCAAATATAAATCCTCTTCAATCTCAGGGTCAATCGAATGAAAATTCAGGCGTTTAGGAATACCACCTTAGTTGTTGACTTTTGGCCTATGTTGAACTTTTGACCTTAAAAACAATAGGCTTCTTCCTTATGACAAACTCTACCAGCTGGTGAAGGTCGGTTGAAAATTGTGACTTGGAGGCGATAAACAGACAGACAGAATAACAAAATCGACAAACAAATATAGTTGAAAAATCTTTGATTTTGCAAGTAACAAGACATCTGCAATACAAGGCCATCTCCACACATAGCTTACTGAATTCCTCTTCTCTCATAGCCACAGTGTGGCTTTCAGCGAAATCCTTTCATCTCCGCTACCTGTCAAGGCTGGAGTGCCCGAAGACAGTGTTCTGGGTTCTGTCCTATTCCTGATCTTCATCAATGATCCCTCTGACAGTCTGGAAAGTCCCCTTTATCTATTTGCCGATGACCCCACACTCTGCTGTGACATCCCTCGTCCTTCAGACAGGCAGGCTTCAGACTCTTCTCTCTCTCTTCAGACCTTGAAAAAATATCACAACCTGGTCAAATGCTTGGAATATGCATTTCAATCTTGACAAATCTCACACTCTCACAATCTCTGAAAGGACCATTTGGAAAACCCTCCTATCTACTTTCTTAACATTCCTCTTGAAGAAGTTGTCACTCAAAATTTTGGGTTTCACTACCAGCCATGATCTTTCTCGGGCAAGCCACATTTCAAAGTTGCCCTTCAAAGCCAGTCGTTGACTGGGCATCCTCCGTACAAAGTCCTTCCTTGGCACACCTGAACTCTTATCCACCGAAAAGGCCTTCATCTGCAGCTTGATGGAGTACTGCCTGCTCTTCCCCTCTGGGTTGGCACCCCTGCCTCATATCTTGCTCAGCTTGACACCGTGGAAATCAAGGCCTTCAATATCATTGGACTCTCCCACGATGAAACTGAGTCGATGGGCCTCTCACTTCACCATCGCAGATTGGTTGGTGGTCTCTCTGTCTTCTACTGCCTTCTTTCTGGTCTTGCACCCTCTCCTCTTTCCATACTTTGTCTTCCCCAGATTTCTGCAGGACTCATATGGTCCACCATCAACCCGCTTCTGGTGAAACGAACTAAATCTAGGATCACTGCTCACCTCCACTCATTTGTTCCTCTTTTTTTTTCCCCACCTGTGGAATCAACTTCCACATCCTCTTCAATCTCATTCTTTCCTCCAGGTCTTAAAGACAGTTGTTCACCAACATCTCAGATCATCTCCAATCCAAAACCACGATCTTTTCTTCCCTCGTTGACCCCCCCTCTCTTCCACCCAAATCCCTCCCTCCAATTTTTCAGTTCTCCCTCAGAGTTTCCTTCTGCATCCATCTTGTCACTCCATGCATCCTCTGTAATCCATCTTGTCCACCCCATGCATGCATGTTTTGCTTCCTGTTTTTGGCTGTTGCATCCTGATCTGTTGAGCGTACTCACTCTTTCACAATAGTTGACTATGTATGCAAAAATAAATAAATCACAAAGTGATCGCCAAGAGTAAGTCTCAACCGAGCGGGGTAGGCTTACCCTTGATGATCACCTGTGACTTAGCCTTGGCCCACAATCCCATGATGGCCATATTTTGTTCGGCGCATCATATGACCATGACCTTCAACATTTATGGATAGCGTGTCGGTTAAGAAAATGTATCTCCATTTACAATGTATCCAGAAAACATGAAACTAAGAAGAAAAGTATTCAAGTTGTGATCAAAAAGGTGTGTTTTTTGTTAATTAGGTGACCATCCGAAAAAAGCAGATCAAGGACACTAATCAAATATGAGGTGCACAACTTCGGTGCAGGGACACTATTATGGTGCAAAAATATATTGCAAAGACAAACGGTCTTTGAGATTCTGTTTTGGCAAAATTGAGCGATGGCGAGAAAAAAAAAGTGTTTTTTTTTTTCAGATCGACATTTGACCTTGACCTTAAATCCAGATGGGAAGGATTAAATTAAGCTTAAATGTGCCTTACTCTCGGCTATCTAGTGAGGGCAATTTCGTTCTGATTGGATAAACCTTGGTTGAGTTTTGGTTAAAAAAAAGTTTAAATGTCTATAATTAGGTCATGGCCTTAAAAATTGAGGTCAAGGTCAAAAATTTTCATTCAACCCCTCATACATTCTTTTCACATTATTGATGCAAAATTTCATTCTGTAGTCTGGCTGGTGTTGGCTTAGTGGTTAGGGTGGTGGTTTGGGATCCTCGGGGTCCTGAGTTCGAGCCCCGCTGGCCACTGAATTAACATCAGGTTTGTCATCCTTCTGAGATTGGCGAAATGAGCACCAGTATACTGGTAATTGTCCCTGTGTGTCAAAGGCGACAAAAAGGGTTGACATCAGGAAGGGCATCCGGCCGTAAAACCATTGCCACAAGAAAAGGGTACCATGATTGGAGCCCGCAAAAAGCTGACCCATGCTCAGGGATAAAGGCTTTAAAATGGTGTGATGATGATGCAAAATTTAATTCTGAAAGTCCCGGCGAGCTCTGTCCAAGATACTGCTCAGACATTGATTCAGTTTGGAAGTTTGGAGTGTTGAGAGTGCAGGAAGAAGAAAGAAAAGAAAATAAAAGACAAATTTTTCGAAACGGTTGTTGAGTACTCCGAGTGTCCAACCATCTCTGTGGTAGCATTAAAAATTTGGGGCGCTAATTGTAAAAACAAGCCCTACAACAGCAATAAGCCTACTCCGATGCAAAAAGGGAGGCTTAATAACTTTTAAGGAATTTTTAAAAAGACAAAAGTTTGCATCTAAATATCAACCGTCAAGGCTGAAAATGGGTTTATCCCAAGAGAGGTGAATGAGATGACATAAAGATGGAGGTGGTGTTGTGAAAACATTCTTCTTTGGGAGAGGATTGTGAAAAAGAGCAGGAAGAGAAGAACAAGTGTCGCAATGAACTTGAACATGAGAAACCTTTCTTCGAAATAACGGTTGAAGATCCGAAGTAATCCTGGAGAAATACAGCACCCAGAGTGGATAATGTCGACGTAGAATTAATTCAGCAATCAAAATAAACTGGAATTCAACTCGTGCATCACCAGGACAATCTCATACACAAGCAAATGCAAGGAATGAACACAGGAGGGGACCATTTGACCCATCATGCTTCCACTACATTAACACCATATTAATCCAATCTATCAGCTTATTGACTCAATATGTCTTGGGAGGTGGGAAAGGAGTTGGGGGCCGATGGGAGAGTGGGTCTGGAGTAGCACAAAGTCCTGCACTCGTGGTAAATTCAATCCAGCTGACAAGGTCATCATGTGATGACTGCAAGAAGGTTATCTTTGTTCCTTTGCCGAATAAATGTGACCGGATAGAAAAGATGAATTTGTTCAAAGGTCTATATTGCTGGTATTTGTCACATAATCGTGATTTTTGATGCAGATTTTAATAAGCAAGTTTACATACTGTATATGCTTTGGTGATGACACTAAACATTTGATTGCATCCTGGATGCTGAATAGTGGAAGCAAAGCATAATAGCAAAGCCATGACTTTTGGTGGGAGCTAGGCTTCAAATTTGGCCAATCAGACTGTTCGACTCATGCTCAGGCCTGAAGCTGAAGGTGACCTGGTCTGAGGAAAAACACAAACAATGGGACACGGGTCAAGCGAGTTGCCGTAGACCCCATTGACCGTTAGCGGTCGCAGGCCCCATTGTGAATGTACATGTTGTTACCTGAAGTGTACTTTTGTACGTTTTATTTTACATATATTCATATCCTTCAAATTATAGGATTTTGAATGCATCTTCTTATAATTCTGGTGCGGGGGTGGCCGGCCAGGGTTAACTCCCCGACCCAATTTGTGGTGACGGGCGGCCAGCACCGCCAGCCCCTGGGACGGCCTAGCAGTTCCTTATTAATAGGAGACGGACATGTTGATCCTCGGAGATTATCACACGTGCTCAAAGTACATGGGGGTAATGGCGGACGGGTGGAGTAGCATGGGGGAATTAAACAGATGCACAGGGGGTTTACTCTCGAACCCACGACAAATACACGAACGCAGTTTCTTAAAATGAACATATTTAATGAACATAAACAAATATTTACAAAGGACGATAATTCAAAAGGAAATGATAATAATATGAAATAAATATATCCTACATTCGAGGCGCCTCCTCGCACAGACTCAAATACAGACAACAGGGAAACAAAATAGAAAGGAAACCCCCTCCTGAAAACTATTCTTGTACTTAGCTTGGCCCAGATATGGTCCCCGTGGAACTTGGAATCGAGGCGTTTCCACCGGCACGTGCATGCGTGTCATAAAATGGCACTTCTCTCATAGCAGGACAAACGTACACCACGCAATCCATGAGCAGCACTCAACACTAAGGCTCAGAGCCCCAGTGCAGCTGCTTATGACATACACCAGGATTGAGGTCCATTTCTCACGACTGCACCTCGTGCCTCCAATCTGATCACAACTAAAATGCACAAGCATACTGAGTCTGATGCCTCTCAAAATGTTCCAGCCTTCATCTTTCCTCTTTCTTTTCTCTTTCACAGATTTATCCCCTCTCATCTACAATTGTTCTACCCTTCCTCCCACCCTTGGTTCACTGAAGTTTGTGTTGAGGCAGTTATCCTGAAACAACTTGCTTTTTCCTCATGGAAAGCAAATCCATCTGAAGGTAATCTCAGTTCCTTCCATAAAGCTCAAAACAAGTGTGTATCTACCCTCAGGAGAGCCAGAAAACAACATCTTTCTAATCTCAAGTCTGAACTCTCAAACCTCTCTCCCTCCTCCAAATCCTGGTGGCATCGAATGAAATCTGTTTCTGGTGTATGTTCCCCCTCCATCCCCTCCCTTACCTCAAATGGCCGCACTGTTGACACCACACACGAAAAGACTGAATGCCTAAACTCGGTGTTTACATCTAAATCTTGTGTCCGAAACCCATGGCTTTCTGTACCCACCTCATCGAGTCACACCCAGCTGTTCCTGGACTCTGTGTCCTTTTCTCCTGACAAAGTAGAGAGTTTGCTGTCAAACCTCAACTCAGATTCTGCAACCGGTCCAGACGGCATCAGCCCACGTGTCCTAAAGACATGCTCCTGTGCTCTTGCTCGCCCTCTCTCTGTTCTATTCAGTGGTGTTGTCTACGTGATACGCAGGTATACGCCATGTACCCACTAAGAAAGCTCCAGGATTTCCGTATACCCACTTAAAACTGCGCAAGGATATGTAACGATATAGTTTTGTGACAGAACTTTCAGTTCATTGATTTTGTTCCCACATACAGGGACCCAGGTAGAGTATAACTGCAATAAAATAAGCTTTGCAGGGGAAGCCATATACTTCATTCATCTCCATTCATAAAATTCACCCCCACTCCAGTGCGGTGCTGTCACAAAGCGTGAAACGCGGTGGCTCACTGGCTGTGACGCGTGACCTCGACCTGACCTCACGCTCACGCACCAACCAACGATGAACACGTGTTTGACAGTAGCTGGCGTTGCAAGTTTTTAATTAGCTAACATTATGAAAAGAAAGCAAACTACACTCTTTGAGTGTTTTCGTAAGCCTGGCCCTGAAGTTACTGCCGCTTCGGATGACACTACAGAAACTACAGAAAAGGAGGAGCCTGATGCAAACGCCACACCTGGAAAGGGAAAGTTGCATACAAATTATTTAATCTCTCTATAAATAGGGGGGGGGTGTGGGGGATTGGCCAATGAATTATTGGTCTATCCTAAAGGCCCGGTCACACCTTGACGTTTTAGCCAACGTATGCCGATTTTTGAATTTTTTTTCTAAAACGCTGGCACACGTTGAATACGTTATGGGTAAGTTTTGATAACATTGAGAGCACGCTGAAAAACACTGCCATATGTCGTTGTACGCTGGCTTTAAACGTTGTACTTTTCGGTTGTCCTCAAATTTTTTCATGCTTGAAATTTCACGACGTATACCGGCGTATGACTCACACGTTCCGCTACGCTGGCCACCAGTTGTATGCACGGTCTGCGATCGTTGAAAGACATCAACACATGCTACTTGTAAGTTAATCATAAGTTGAGACACGCCGAGGTAATGTTTAGCGTACCCGAAACTTATTTCTAACCTATGATTAACATGTTGTTGGCACGTTACGCGATCGTTGCCACACGTCGACAGACGTTACTTTTAAGTTACTCATAGGCTGAAAGACGTCGGTATAATGGATCGTCCTTGCGTCAGCGTCCACGGCCACGGCCAGGACACTTATTTGCAGCATTCTTCAAACTTTTCTTCGGCATGACGAGGATGTTCACACTTCGATGTCTAGCTTGGCTATGATTCCAATTGTCCATCGGCAGCGTCTATTTAAAATAGTCGAGTTTGAGCGTTTTAACACGTTCAGAAGAAACGCTTCAAATTTC